>NC_058081.1:186750097-187062826 GCF_014858855.1 Bufo gargarizans | reverse complement strand
TACACATACGTCTCAAACCTTCCTCAACAATCCCCCTGTTGTCGGAAACACGACAATATTTTGGGGCAAAGGGTTGAGACATATTTTTCCCCCTCAACTCCATCCTTGGTGGAAGTTCAGGAAGAACTGTAGTGCACACTGATCTTTAGGTACCTAGACATTAGAGTTGAGCGGACACCTGGATGTTCGGGTTCGAGAAGTTCGGCCGAACTTCCCGAAAATGTTCGGGTTCGGGATCCGAACCCGATCCGAACTTCGTCCCGAACCCGAACCCCATTGAAGTCAATAGGGACCCGAACTTTTCGGCACTAAAAAGGCTGTAAAACAGCCCAGGAAAGGGCTAGAGGGCTGCAAAAGGCAGCAACATGTAGGTAAATCCCCTGCAAACAAATTTGGATAGGGAAATTAATTAAAATAAAAATTAAATAAATAAAAATTAACCAAAATCAATTGGACAGAGGTCCTATAGCAGAGAATCTGGCTTCACGTCACCCACCACTGGAACAGTCCATTCTCAGATATTTAGGCCCCGGCACCCAGGCAGAGGAGAGAGGTCCCGTAACAGACAATCTGGCTTCATGTCAGCAGAGAATTAGTCTGCATGTCATAGCAGAGAATCAGGCTTCACGTCAGCCACCACTGCAACAGTCCATTGTCATAAATTTAGGCCCAGCACCCAGGCAGAGGAGAGAGGTCCCGTAACAGAGAATCTGGCTTCATGTCAGCAGAGAATCAGTCTGCATGTCATAGCAGAAAATCAGGCTTCACGTCAGCCACCACTGCAACAGTCCATTGTCAGATATTTAGGCCCAGCACCCAGGCAGAGGAGAGAGGTCCCGTAACAGAGAATCTGGCTTCATGTCAGCAGAGAATTAGTCTGCATGTCATAGCAGAGAATCAGGCTTCACGTCAGCCACCAATGCAACAGTCCATTGTCAGATATTTAGGCCCAGCACCCAGGCAGAGGAGAGAGGTCCCGTAACAGAGGATCTGGCTTCATGTCAGCAGAGAATCAGTCTGCATGTCATAGCAGAAAATCAGGCTTCACGTCAGCCACCACTGCAACAGTCCATTGTCAGATATTTAGGCCCAGCACCCAGGCAGAGGAGAGAGGTCCCGTAACAGAGGATCTGGCTTCATGTCAGCAGAGAATCAGTCTGCATGTCATAGCAGAAAATCAGGCTTCACGTCAGCCACCACTGCAACAGTCCATTGTCATAAATTTAGGCCCAGCACCCAGGCAGAGGAGAGAGGTCCCGTAACAGAGAATCTGGCTTCATGTCAGCAGAGAATTAGTCTGCATGTCATAGCAGAGAATCAGGCTTCACGTCAGCCACCAATGCAACAGTCCATTGTCAGATATTTAGGCCCAGCACCCAGGCAGAGGAGAGAGGTCCCGTAACAGAGGATCTGGCTTCATGTCAGCAGAGAATCAGTCTGCATGTCATAGCAGAAAATCAGGCTTCACGTCAGCCACCACTGCAACAGTCCATTGTCATAAATTTAGGCCCAGCACCCAGGCAGAGGAGAGAGGTCCCGTAACAGACAATCTGGCTTCATGTCAGCAGAGAATCAGTCTTCATATCATAGCAGAGAATCAGGCTTCACGTCACCCACCACTGTAACAGTCCATTTTCATAAATTTAGGCCCAGCACCCAGGCAGAGGAGAGAGGTCCCGTAACAGACAATCTGGCTTCATGTCAGCAGAGAATCAGTCTTCATATCATAGCAGAGAATCAGGCTTCACGTCACCCACCACTGTAAGAGTCCATTTTCATAAATTTAGGCCCAGCACCCAGGCAGAGGAGAGAGGTCCCGTAACAGACAATCTGGCTTCATGTCAGCAGAGAATCAGTCTTCATGTCATAGCAGAGAATCAGTCTTCATGTCATAGCAGAGAATCAGGCTTCACGTCACCCACCACTGTAAGAGTCCATTTTCATAAATTTAGGCCCAGCACCCAGGCAGAGGAGAGAGGTCCCGTAACAGACAATCTGGCTTCATGTCAGCAGAGAATCAGTCTTCATATCATAGCAGAGAATCAGGCTTGACGTCACCCACCACTGTAAGAGTCCATTTTCATAAATTTAGGCCCAGCACCCAGGCAGAGGAGAGAGGTCCCGTAACAGACAATCTGGCTTCATGTCAGCAGAGAATCAGTCTTCATGTCATAGCAGAGAATCAGTCTTCATGTCATAGCAGAGAATCAGGCTTCACGTCACCCACCACTGTAAGAGTCCATTTTCATAAATTTAGGCCCAGCACCCAGGCAGAGGAGAGAGGTCCCGTAACAGACAATCTGGCTTCATGTCAGCAGAGAATCAGTCTTCATATCATAGCAGAGAATCAGGCTTCACGTCACCCACCACTGTAACAGTCCATTTTCATAAATTTAGGCCCAGCACCCAGGCAGAGGAGAGAGGTCCCGTAACAGACAATCTGGCTTCATGTCAGCAGAGAATCAGTCTTCATATCATAGCAGAGAATCAGGCTTCACGTCACCCACCACTGTAAGAGTCCATTTTCATAAATTTAGGCCCAGCACCCAGGCAGAGGAGAGAGGTCCCGTAACAGACAATCTGGCTTCATGTCAGCAGAGAATCAGTCTTCATGTCATAGCAGAGAATCAGTCTTCATGTCATAGCAGAGAATCAGGCTTCACGTCACCCACCACTGTAAGAGTCCATTTTCATAAATTTAGGCCCAGCACCCAGGCAGAGGAGAGAGGTCCCGTAACAGACAATCTGGCTTCATGTCAGCAGAGAATCAGTCTTCATATCATAGCAGAGAATCAGGCTTGACGTCACCCACCACTGTAAGAGTCCATTTTCATAAATTTAGGCCCAGCACCCAGGCAGAGGAGAGAGGTCCCGTAACAGACAATCTGGCTTCATGTCAGCAGAGAATCAGTCTTCATGTCATAGCAGAGAATCAGTCTTCATGTCATAGCAGAGAATCAGGCTTCACGTCACCCACCACTGTAAGAGTCCATTTTCATAAATTTAGGCCCAGCACCCAGGCAGAGGAGAGAGGTCCCGTAACAGACAATCTGGCTTCATGTCAGCAGAGAATCAGTCTTCATGTCATAGCAGAGAATCAGTCTTCATGTCATAGCAGAGAATCAGGCTTCACGTCACCCACCACTGTAAGAGTCAATTTTCATAAATTTAGGCCCAGCACCCAGGCAGAGGAGAGAGGTCCCGTAACAGACAATCTGGCTTCATGTCAGCAGAGAATTAGTCTGCATGTCATAGCAGAGAATGAGGCTTCACGTCAGCCACCACTGCAACAGTCCATTGGCATATATTTAGGCCCAGCACACAGGCAGAGGAGAGAGGTCCCGTAACAGAGGATCTGGCTTCATGTCAGCAGAGAATCAGTCTGCATGTCATAGCAGAAAATCAGGCTTCACGTCAGCCACCACTGCAACAGTCCATTGTCAGATATTTAGGCCCAGCACCCAGGCAGAGGAGAGAGGTCCCGTAACAGAGGATCTGGCTTCATGTCAGCAGAGAATTAGTCTGCATGTCATAGCAGAGAATCAGGCTTCACGTCACCCAACATTGGAACAGTCCATTGGCATATATTTAGGCCCCGGCACCCAGACAGAGGAGAGGTTCATTCAACTTTGGGTATCCTCGCAATATAATGGTAAAATGAAAATAAAAATAGGATTGAATGAGGAAGTGCCCTGGAGTCCAATAATATATGGTTAAGGGGAGGTAGTTAATGTCTAATCTGGACAAGGGACGGACAGGTCCTGTGGGATCCATGCCTGGTTCATTTTTATGAACGTCAGCTTGTCCACATTGGCTGTAGACAGGCGGCTGCGTTTGTCTGTAATGACTCCCCCCGCCGTGCTGGATACACGTTCAGACAAAACGCTGGCCGCCGGGCAGGCCAGCACCTCCAAGGCATAAAAGGCTAGCTCTGGCCACGTGGACAATTTAGAGACCCAGAAGTTGAATGGGGCCGAACCATCAGTCAGTACGTGGAGGGGTGTGCACACGTACTGTTCCACCATGTTAGTGAAATGTTGCCTCCTGCTAACACGTTGCGTATCAGGTGGTGGTGCAGTTAGCTGTGGCGTGTTGACAAAAGTTTTCCACATCTCTGCCATGCTAACCCTGCCCTCAGAGGAGCTGGCCGTGACACAGCTGCCTTGGCGACCTCTTGCTCCTCCTCTGCCTTGGCCTTGGGCTTCCACTTGTTCCCCTGTGACATTTGGGAATGCTCTCAGTAGCGCGTCTACCAACGTGCGCTTGTACTCGCGCATCTTCCTATCACGCTCCAGTGCAGGAAGTAAGGTGGGCACATTGTCTTTGTAGCGTGGATCCAGCAGGGTGGCAACCCAGTAGTCCGCACAGGTTAAATGCAGCAGCTCTGACATGTCGGGGTAGTTGTGAATGAACTTCTGCACCACCAAATTCAGCACATGCGCCAAGCAAGGGATGTGCGTCAAATTGGCTAGTCCCAGAGCTGCAACGAGATTTCGCCCATTATCACACACCACCAGGCCGGGCTTGAGGCTCACCGGCAGCAACCACTCGTCGGTCTGTTGTTCTATACCCCGCCACAACTCCTGTGCGGTGTGGGGCCTGTCCCCCAAACATATGAGTTTCAGAATGGCCTGCTGACGTTTACCCCGGGCTGTGCTGAAGTTGGTGGTGAAGGTGTGTGGCTGACTGGATGAGCAGGTGGAAGAAGAGGAGGAGGAAGCCGAGAAGGAGGAGGTGGCAACAGGAGGCAAAGAATGTTGCCCTGCGATCCTTGGCGGCGGAAGGACGTGCGCCAAACAGCTCTCCGCCTGTGGCCCAGCTGCCACTACATTTACCCAGTGTGCAGTTAGGGAGATATAGCGTCCCTGGCCGTGCTTACTGGTCCACGTATCTGTGGTTAGGTGGACCTTGCTACAGATGGCGTTGCGCAGTGCACACTTGATTTTATCGGATACTTGGTTGTGCAGGGAAGGCACGGCTCTCTTGGAGAAGTAGTGGCGGCTGGGAACAACATACTGTGGGACAGCAAGCGACATGAGCTGTTTGAAGCTGTCTGTGTCCACCAGCCTAAATGACAGCATTTCATAGGCCAGTAGTTTAGAAATGCTGGCATTCAGGGCCAGGGATCGAGGGTGGCTAGGTGGGAATTTACGCTTTCTCTCAAATGTTTGTGAGATGGAGAGCTGAACGCTGCCGTGTGACATGGTTGAGACGCTTGGTGACGGAGGTGGTGTTGGTGGTACATCCCCTGTTTGCTGGGCGGCAGGTGCCAACGTTCCTCCAGAGGCGGAGGAAGAGGCCGAGGCAGCAGCAGCAGAAGAGGCCGAGGCGGCAGCAGCAGAAGAGGTAGCAGGGGGAGCCTGAGTGACTTCCTTGGTTTTAAGGTGTTTACTCCACTGCAGTTCATGCTTTGCATGCAGGTGCCTGGTCATGCAGGTTGTGCTCAGGTTCAGAACGTTAATGCCTCGCTTCAGGCTCTGATGGCGTCAGCACATTGTTTGAAGAAGTGCCATGCCAGGGAACTCCTTGAAGCTGCCTTTGGGGTGCTCGGTCCCAGATGGCGGCGGTCAGTAGCAGGCGGAGTCTCTTGGCGGCAGTGTTCTGCTTTTGCCCACTGCTCCCTCTTTTGCTACGCTGTTGGCTCGGTCTCACCACTGCCTCTTCCTCCGAACTGTGAAAGTCAGTGGCATGACCTTCATTCCATGTGGGGTCTAGGACCTCATCGTCCCCTGCATCGTCTTCCACCCAGTCTTGATCCCTGACCTCCTGTTCAGTCTGCACACTGCAGAAAGACGCAGCAGTTGGCACCTGTGTTTCGTCATCATCAGAGACATGCTGAGGTGGTATTCCCATGTCCTCATCATCAGGAAACATAAGTGGTTGTGCGTCAGTGCAGTCTATGTCTTCCACCGCTGGGGAAGGGCTAGGTGGATGCCCTTGGGAAACCCTGCCAGCAGAGTCTTCAAACAGCATAAGAGACTGCGGCATAACTTGAGGCTCAGACAGTTTCCCTGATATGCATGGGGGTGATGTGACAGACTGATGGGGTTGGTTTTCAGGCGCCATCTGTGCGCTTTCTGCAGAAGACTGGGTGGGAGATAATGTGAACGTGCTGGATCCACTGTCGGCCACCCAATTGACTAATGCCTGTACCTGCTCAGGCCTTACCATCCTTAGAACGGCATTGGGCCCCACCATATATCGCTGTAAATTCTGGCGGCTACTGGGACCTGAGGTAGTTGGTACACTAGGACGTGTGGATGTGGCAGAACGGCCACGTCCTCTCCCAGCACCAGAGGGTCCACTAACACCACCACGACCATGTCCACGTCCGCGTCCCTTACTAGATGTTTTCCTCATTGTTATGGTTCACCACAACAACAAAAATATTATTTGGCCCAATGTATTGTATTCAAATTCAGCTGAATATAAATTTGAGGCCTAGTATTTAGGCGCTGGGTGACCGGTATGGATTTACTGACAGAATTAGACTTGGAAATGCACAGTAGCGTGTGTGTGAAGTTATTCTGAATGACCCTATGTGCACCTTGAATATTATATACCCTTTTAGGGATAGATTTCAAATAGCTCTGATATAGCAGAAACCACTAAATTATGAAATTGCTAAATTGGGAATTGTATTTCAACCCAGAACAAAAAATGTGCTTTGACGGACACTAAATAACTTGCCCAGCCACAACAGTACAGCGGTAACGACAGATTTAGCGGGATATCAATTTGAGGCCTAGTATTTAGGCGCTGGGTGACCGGTATGGATTTACTAACAGAATTAGACTTGGAAATGCACAGAAGCGTGTGTGTGAAGTTATTCTGAATGACCCTATGTGCACCTTGAATATTATATACCCTTTTAGGGATAGATTTCAAATAGCTCTGATATAGCAGAAACCACTAAATTATGAAATTGCTAAATTGGGAATTGTATTTCAACCCAGAACAAAAAATGTGCTTTGACGGACACTAAATAACTTGCCCAGCCACAACAGTACAGCGGTAACGACAGATTTAGCGGGATATAAATTTGAGGCCTAGTATTTAGGCGCTGGGTGACCGGTATGGATTTACTAACAGAATTAGACTTGGAAATGCACAGTAGCGTGTGTGTGTGTCACGAGGGTGTCAAGAGCCACGTCTGACTCCGTTATACCCGGGGTCAGGAAGTCGCAGCGGGTGGCTGCGCGCTCTATGTCTAAAGATCACGTTGTTTCTTAGTGATTGTTTTCTGTGTTTGCCTTGCAATCCTTTTTGTCTCACTCAGGGATCCGTAGCTTCTCCTCCTCAGCTGTTTCTTGTCTGCCACTCCCAACCTCCTTATATTCTCCTCTCACACTTCTCTAGTTGCCAGTTATAGAGCTTCCTGCCTGGACTTCTATACTGACCCGCTGGAGCTGTGAATCCTGGTTGTTGTTCCAGAGTGCTACCCTCCGGATCCCTGTTGGGCTTTTTGTTGTCTCCTGTTGTCGCCCACCTGGGATTATATGTTGAGTCTGTATTGTCTGTCCTCCCCTTGGTGTTTTCCTTTAGAGCTAGTGGTGCGGACTAGTGTTCCCACCGCCCTGTTCACTATCTAGGGCTCATCTTAGGGAAAGCCAGGGTTTTAGGCACGTGATCGGCGTACGGGTGAGGAACCCGTCTAGGGA
This sequence comes from Bufo gargarizans, assembly GCF_014858855.1. Taxonomy (NCBI): domain Eukaryota; kingdom Metazoa; phylum Chordata; class Amphibia; order Anura; family Bufonidae; genus Bufo; species Bufo gargarizans. The sequence goes on along the minus strand of NC_058081.1, from coordinate 187,055,165 downwards.
CGTCAGGGCAGCCAGGTGCCAGCCGCAAGGTGAGTCAGGGGTCACCACCTTCCCTCTCACTTGGGCAGGGCCTTCCTCTTTCCCTCCCTCTGTGTCACGTATGTGATAGTTACGCCGATCGTGATATTGTGAAGTTATTCTGAATGACCCTATGTGCACCTTGAATATTATATACCCTTTTAGGGATAGATTTCAAATAGCTCTGATATAGCAGAAACCACTAAATTATGAAATTGCTAAATTGGGAATTGTATTTCAACCCAGAACAAAAAATGTGCTTTGACGGACACTAAATAACTTGCCCAGCCACAACAGTACAGCGGTAACTACAGATTTAGCGGGATATAAATTTGAGGCCTAGTATTTAGGCGCTGGGTGACCGGTATGGATTTACTAACAGAATTAGACTTGGAAATGCACAGTAGCGTGTGTGTGAAGTTATTCTGAATGACCCTATGTGCACCTTGAATATTATATACCCTTTTAGGGATAGATTTCAAATAGCTCTGATATAGCAGAAACCACTAAATTATGAAATTGCTAAATTGGGAATTGTATTTCAACCCAGAACAAAAAATGTGCTTTGACGGACACTAAATAACTTGCCCAGCCACAACAGTACAGCGGTAACGACAGATTTAGCGGGATATAAATTTGAGGCTTAGTATTTAGGCGCTGGGTGACCGGTATGGATTTACAGAATTAGACTGGGATATGGCCAAAAAATAACCACACTATTGCTGGTTAAATGCACTTGGTGTGACAGCTTGACCAACCACACTACTGAGGGTTAAATGCACTTGGTGACGGGCGCAGCTTGCCCCTGATGTAGTATATGGCCAAAAAATGAACAGACTATTGCTGGTTAAATGCACTTGGTGTGACAGCTTGACCAACCACACTACTGAGGGTTAAATGCACTTGGTGACGGGCGCAGCTTGCCCCTGATGTAGTATATGGCCAAAAAATGAACAGACTATTGCTGGTTAAATGCACTTGGTGTGACAGCTTCACCCTGATGTAGGCTTTAGCCAAAAAACAACCACACCATTGAGGGTTAAATGCACTTGGTGACAGGTGCAGCTTGCCCCTGATGTAGTATATGGCCAAAAAATGAACAGAATATTGCTGGTTAAATGCACTTGGTGTGACAGCTTGACCAACCACACTACTGAGGGTTAAATGCACTTGGTGACGGGCGCAGCTTGCCCCTGATGTAGTATATGGCCAAAAAATGAACAGACTATTGCTGGTTAAATGCACTTGGTGTGACAGCTTCACCCTGATGTAGGCTTTAGCCAAAAAACAACCACACCATTGAGGGTTAAATGCACTTGGTGACAGGCGCAGCTTGCCCCTGATGTAGTATATGGCCAAAAAATGAACAGACTATTGCTGGTTAAATGCACTTGGTGTGACAGCTTGACCAACCACACTACTGAGGGTTAAATGCACTTGGTGACGGGCGCAGCTTGCCCCTGATGTAGTATATGGCCAAAAAATGAACAGACTATTGCTGGTTAAATGCACTTGGTGTGACAGCTTGACCAACCACACTACTGAGGGTTAAATGCACTTGGTGTCGGGCGCAGCTTGCCCCTGATGTAGTATATGGCCAAAAAATAAACAGACTATTGCTGGTTAAATGCACTTGGTGTGACAGCTTCACCCTGATGTAGGCTTTAGCCAAAAAACAACCACACCATTGAGGGTTAAATGCACTTGGTCGCAGCTTGTGCTGGCGCACCACAAGACACAAAATGGCCGCCGATCACCCCAGAAAAAAGTGACTGACAAACGGTCTGGGCAGCCTAAAAACAGTGAGCAATTGAATTTCAGCAGCTCAATGATGCACAGCTGAAGATTGATCGATTAATCAAGTCCTTTGGAGGAGTTAATCTGCCTAATCTCGCCCTACTGTCGCAGCCGCAACCTCTCCCTACGCTAATCAGAGCAGAGTGACGGGCGGCGCTATGTGACTCCAGCTTAAATAGAGGCTGGGTCACATGGTGCTCTGGCCAATCACAGCCATGCCAATAGTAGGCATGGCTGTGACGGCCTCTTGGGGCAAGTAGTATGACGCTTGTTGATTGGCTGCTTTGCAGCCTTTCAAAAAGCGCCAAGAAAGCGTCACAAAAGCGCCAAGAAAGCGACGAACACCGAACCCGAACTCGGACTTTTACGAAAATGTCCGGGTTCGGGTCCGTGTCACGGACACCCCAAAATTCGGTACGAACCCGAACTATACAGTTCGAGTTCGCTCATCCCTACTAGACATCCCTCATCCAGCTTCCTCTGACCTGCCCTTCACCATAACCCACTCCTCCATCCACAGGATACACCGTCTTCTTCTCGCGGGAACTTTATTGACATCTTTTGAATAGTCTTTCAGTGTCGGCCACTCCCAATGTTTGGAGTGACCACACCCCCACAGTCTCTCGGTAGTATTGCCGATCTTCAGGTGTGCCCCCCCCCCAAAGGAATCTGGAGCGGGTTCACCCTTGCAGTCTTTAACTAGCCTTTCTTTCAATTAAATAGTCTTCCAGTGTCGGCCACCCCCAATGTTTGGAGTGACCACACCCCCACAGTCTCTCTGTAGTATTGCTGATCTTCAGGTATGGCCCGCCTCCAAGGAATCTGGAGCGGGTTCACCCTCACAACCTCAGTCTCTTACTGCGTCAACTTTCTTCAAGCACGACTTTCGTCCAACATCTCTTGTTCCATCTTGATGGGTGTGGTTCTCCCATGGACAGATTAATAGGTCTTTACAAGGGAGGTCAGATTTTTCATTGAGCGAGGTGATGTCATGGTACCTAAATTCTAACTGCGGACAACACCTCCGCCACACTACACATCCAGCCCCTCCCTTAAGAACTTCACCGTTCCAGGGTTCAAGGTGGCAAATGGCAAACAGAGGAGGCCTGTCCCTATCATGTCCTAATCTTATCCCCATTCACACAAAAACAGGTCACATCCCTCCCAAAATCACCCAATTCCATTAAGTGTGTGTACCCATAGAGACTCATGCAACCTGGCCTATCTTTCTACACCTCCAAAGACACAGGTAGGTCGTAGACCCACATGTCAATAGGAAACAACTATAGGATGCAAATGTGTACAGCCAAGTTATAACTCACCGCAGTGTGTTGGGCGAGTTTCCCTGGGTATAGGCTGTCACACATTTGTACCTAGAGTGTCCATGGGTACACAATCAACAACAAACAAAATCAATATATGTACATAGTGCTATGGGGTTTCAGGATAGCACAAGTTATACGTCCTGAACCCTCATAGGAAACAAAGTGTGTCCATAAGATATTTGGCTACAGGACTATGTTGGAGTTATGTCCTGAGCCTCCTCCTCCGGTTAGTTTGGTAAAGTTCTGTCTGGTTCTGGTGTGTTTGGTCAATGAGTCCCTTGACCCTCCGAAATGATGATGCCCAGAACCAGAAGAAGTTTCACTGAGTGAAACAAGAGATCGTAGCTGTCTAAGCTCTTCCACCCGAACATCTCCAAGTCTTTCTCCAGAGCCTGTGATAATGCCCCTGCTGGATTGTGGCACAGTCCTCCATCTCTTGAAACGATCACCCCAGAAAAAAGTGACTGACAAACGGTCTGGGCAGCCTAAAAACAGTGAGCAATTGAATTTCAGCAGCTCAATGATGCACAGCTGCAGATCGATCGATTAATCAAGTCCTTTGGAGGAGTTAATCTGCCTAATCTCGCCCTACTGTCGCAGCCGCAACCTCTCCCTACGCTAATCAGAGCAGAGTGACGGGCGGCGCTATGTGACTCCAGCTTAAATAGAGGCTGGGTCACATGGTGCTCTGGCCAATCACAACCATGCCAATAGTAGGCATGGCTGTGACGGCCTCTTGGGACAAGTAGTATGACGCGTGTTGATTGGCTGCTTTGCAGCCTTTCAAAAAGCGCCAAGAAAGCGTCACAAAAGCGCCAAGAAAGCGACGAACACCGAACCCGAACCCGGACTTTTACGAAAATGTCCGGGTTCGGGTCCGTGTCACGGACACCCCAAAATTCGGTACGAACCCGAACTATACAGTTCGAGTTCGCTCATCCCTACTAGACATCCCTCATCCAGCTTCCTCCAACCTGCCCTTCACCATAACCCACTCCTCCATCCACAGGATACACCGTCTTCTTCTCGCGGGAACTTTATTGACATCTTTTGAATAGTCTTTCAGTGTCGGCCACTCCCAATGTTTGGAGTGACCACACCCCCACAGTCTCTCTGTAGTATTGCTGATCTTCAGGTATGGCCCGCCTCCAAGGAATCTGGAGCGGGTTCACCCTCACAACCTCAGTCTCTTACTGCGTCAACTTTCTTCAAGCACGACTTTCGTCCAACATCTCTTGTTCCATCTTGATGGGTGTGGTTCTCCCATGGACAGATTAATAGGTCTTTACAAGGGAGGTCAGATTTTTCATTGAGCGAGGTGATGTCATGGTACCTAAATTCTAACTGCGGACAACACCTCCGCCACACTACACATCCAGCCCCTCCCTTAAGAACTTCACCGTTCCAGGGTTCAAGGTGGCAAATGGCAAACAGAGGAGGCCTGTCCCTATCATGTCCTAATCTTATCCCCATTCACACAAAAACAGGTCACATCCCTCCCAAAATCACCCAATTCCATTAAGTGTGTGTACCCATAGAGACTCATGCAACCTGGCCTATCTTTCTACACCTCCAAAGACACAGGTAGGTCGTAGACCCACATGTCAATAGGAAACAACTATAGGATGCAAATGTGTACAGCCAAGTTATAACTCACCGCAGTGTGTTGGGCGAGTTTCCCTGGGTATAGGCTGTCACACATTTGTACCTAGAGTGTCCATGGGTACACAATCAACAACAAACAAAATCAATATATGTACATAGTGCTATGGGGTTTCAGGATAGCACAAGTTATACGTCCTGAACCCTCATAGGAAACAAAGTGTGTCCATAAGATATTTGGCTACAGGACTATGTTGGAGTTATGTCCTGAGCCTCCTCCTCCGGTTAGTTTGGTAAAGTTCTGTCTGGTTCTGGTGTGTTTGGTCAATGAGTCCCTTGACCCTCCGAAATGATGATGCCCAGAACCAGAAGAAGTTTCACTGAGTGAAACAAGAGATCATAGCTGTCTAAGCTCTTCCACCCGAACATCTCCAAGTCTTTCTCCAGAGCCTGTGATAATGCCCCCGCTGGATTGTGGCACAGTCCTCCATCTCTTGAAAACCTCTGAACAAAGGTCGCTTGATTGCCAAAATCCAGTCTGATCCTCTGGAGCCTCACAAGTCTCGGGGAGGATGACTGTATCTTCTGTGGCATCTGGGTTTTTCCTCTGCTGTTTTTCCTATGACAGAAGAAAATACCAGGTGCTCCTGGGGGATTTCTCCCCTCCGGTGCAGTTAGTTGCACTTCCCCAGTCCCTATACCTTTGACCCAAGAAGATAAAGGCATTGGGCTGACCTCCATCTCCCAGGACCCCTCATTATCCCAACACTAGTGTGAAAACACCCTACCGCGTCTCCCCATCCCTCTGCACCAACAGATCAGGATGGATACCTTACTAAGTTAGGACATCAGGGGGGGGGGGCTGCGGATGAGGCACCATCTAGTAATTAATGGCACTGTATCCCTGTCCACTCATGTGTACTCAAGATGATCCTAAGCATAAGTACTGCCTAGACTCTTCAGGACTCCACAACACAAGAACACAGTCCACACTCCGCCACCAGTCACCCTGCGTCCAATAAAACCTTGAGTGCAAACAGTGTTATCTGTGTCGATCTGAGACCCTTGTTGTCCAGAATAATATCACACCATCCTTTGTGTGCTGCATGGAAAAGGTCCTTCAATCTGGAACGCCTTCTCCTGACCAGCAGGAATTCCCATGTGACATTATCTGCTCGCGAACCTATACGTTCCCGACCCACAGTATAACACTGTTTCACTCCAAGGGGACACAAGAATGAACCGAAACAGCAGCGACTAGACACACAGCGGGGAATGTAAACTACAACCATCAGCAGGGTGAGACACATTCATAGACAAGGACCTCTGCCGTACATATAAAAAACATACAAACAGGTAACAAACACACAACATGGACATACACGGAGAACAAACGGTATAACAACTAGTACAGGGGTCTCAAATGTTGCCTAGCCTAGCTTGGCCATTCTGACCTCTCAGCGCCTGATGAGGCATGTGTCGCTGAGAGGTAACCCCTTTATGGCCAAACTGACTAGACCCCACTGCACGATTTGTTACCTGGATCCCATCACTGGACACATTGCAATTACTTGCACAAGGGTAATTCCTTGCAATGTGTCCTTTGTTCCCACACCTGAAGCACCTGATTGGGCTTTCTGTCCTGTGTGCTTTGTTCTTACTTGTTTTTCAGTGCTTCGCTATATGACCCAAGCCACCACACCCAAAACATTTGATGTTTGCACGGCATGGCTTAGGTCCGTCCACTGCATCCGCATCCGCGCTCCCTGAATTGTTCCATCCTCAGGGAGGCACTTTTCACGATCTTTCTTTTTCCCAAAGTTAGGGAAACATCTCTGTTAGTCTGGACAGGCTTGGTCTGGTGATTTGGCCTGTCACAGACTACTCTCCCCCCCTTTTTGCCCTGCACCGGGCAAAGTTTTGGGAGATTCCGACCCTGAATTTACAGAAAAAGAAAGGGCTGGCACCAACTTGGTGATGACCTGTTGCATGTCAGTCATTATCTGGGAGCTTACAGCAACCTGAGCCTTCAATTTGGCTACCGTCACATCAGTAGAGGCAGTCTGCTCCTTGAATGCCTTGACCGAGTCAACTTAGCCTCAATTTCCTCCTTCTGCCTCTGCAGCTCTACTAACTGTGACTCTAACCTAGCCACCTGCGCATCTCGGTCCACGTTAGAGTGTAAATTCTCTGCCAGCTGTGCCCGCAATGCCGAAACCTGGTCCGAATTACTGGCACAGCACTGGCAGTGAATGGTCAGAGGAATTGTCTCCGTTGACTGAGACACCAGCGCGACTTCCTGTTCATTTGAACAATTGGGGCATTCGTAGATGCCGCATTGTTCCTGTACTGATTATTTTTAGCGTACAGCCGGAGTAGATCTCTGTCCATGTCAGAGCAGAAACCCTCCTCATCCGAGAGTCTGGACTCTAACATGCAGATTTCTCTGCCCCTTTTGACTGTACACTGGGTTACTTGTAACCTAGCCTCTAGTGTGTATATTCTTCTAATGTTGTCAACACAACAATTGCAGTGGAAGTTTGCCTTATCAGCAACCTCTCCTGCCTTTCCTGTGTTGGCGAGTGTCTCAGTGTGTTCTGTCTTCCAAATGGTATCCTCAAAGGTGAGAACCAATTTGGCTAACATTTGGAAGCGTTTTTTTGTCTTGTTGAAGACACTCCTACTTGTAACGGGCTGCCGAAGGCACACTCGGTCTCCCATCAGCCGCAGACCTGCTGCTTAGCTTCGGCAGCGAGGATCTGTGTTTGACCTCGTTTCCAGGGCGGCTTTGCTAGCTGGGAGGCTCCCTGTTCCTAGGTCTGCCTTGAGCGCCGAGCTGATCACTTGGTGTTCAACTGGTCGGTCTTTCGGTCATGTGACGCTGGCCACATGACCCTCACTCCCCACTATAAATACAGGCAGCCTGCTGGCCACAGGTTACCTGTTAATTTAGGTTCCTGGCAGTTGTTGGATACCTGTGTACTTACCTGATCCTGTTCCCTGACGATCCTTTGCCTGCTCCTCCTGTACTGCGCATCCTTCCTGGTATATTGACCTCAGCTTCCACCTGACTATTCTTTGCGGACTCCTTTGGTACTTCTTGACTCTCCTGGTATTTATGACCCCGGCTTCTCCTGACCATTCTTTGCTTATCCCTCTGTACTGAGTTGTCCTCTTGGTTTTGACCCGGTCCGTTCACTATCCGTTATTTGTCTTGTCTGTCTTTCCCGCACGTATCCTAAGTTAGGGACTGCCGTCCAGTTGTCCCCTGTCATCAGGACTCGTGAGGCAAGTAGGCAGGGCCAGGGGTGAGGGTGGAGTGCAGTGGTCACTATCCTCCCCCCTGTGTGTGTTTGTACATGACCGTTACAGATTAACAGGCCCAATAACCACTGTATAATGAATCCTCTGGTGACCCTGACTGACCATGTCTCTAATCTGACGCAGATGGTGCAGGAGCTAGGGGAGAAACTCCATTCTATTGAGTTAGGGCAAGGTTCTTCTACTTCTCAGGCCTCCAGTCCGCATTTTGAGCCCCAGATTAAGCTCCCAGAACCCTTTTCTGGAGATCGGAAGAAGTTTCTCTCTTTTAAGGAGAGTTGCAGACTTTACTTCCGTTTGTGCCCCGTGTCCTCTGGCCCTGAGAATCAACGCGTGGGCATTATAATTTCCCGACTACAGGGTGATCCCCAGAACTGGGCGTTCTCTTTACCTGCTGGCGCCAGTTGTTTAACTTCTGTGGAGGGGTTCTTTCAGGCCCTGGGTACCCTCTATGATGAACCAGACAGGGCTCTATTAGCCGAGACGGCTCTAAAGGCACTGGTTCAGGGCAATCTACCTGTGGAGGATTATTGCACCCAATTCAGAAGGTGGTGTGTCACCTCAGGATGGAACGAACCAGCCCTGAAGAGTCAGTTCAGGTCAGGTCTGTCTGATAATTTAAAGGATCTTCTGGTCAGTGATTAACTTCCAGAGACCTTAGAGGAGATGATGACCCTTGTTGTCCGACTTGACCGACGGGTTAGAGAGAGACGACAGGAACAACAGTTCTCTTCCCAGATGGTGGTCCAGCCAGAGGCCTATCCCAGAGACAATGCTGAGGTCTCCACCGAGGAACCCATGCAGGTTGGAATGACCCGAGGGAATCTTCGCCGCAGACATGGAGAATGCTTTTACTGTGGAGATCCTGACCATTGGATCAACCAGTGTCCTAAGAAGGTCCTCTCTGTCAAGTCTCCTAAGGCAAGGCAACCTAAAGACCAGGTACACCCTGATTTTTCTAAATGTAAGCTTTTGGTACCCATTACGATTTCTCTGTGAGTAGATAAATGGCCGAGTAAGGCCTTTATTGATTCTGGCTCAGTGGCCAGCTTTATTGACTCTGAGTACGCTGTAAGATTGGGTATTCCAATGTTTGCTTTACCAACTCCTATCCATGTCATGGCTATTGATGCTACTCCTCTTATTGGTAGTACGGTGAGCTCATGTACCTCAGAGATTTCTCTAACCGTGGGTGTGTGCCACTCGGAGAGATGTTTCCTTTTAGTCCTGGAGAACCTACCGGCTGAGGTGGTACTAGGGTTGCCTTGGCTCCGACTACATAACCCCACTATAGATTGGTCCAAGGGGGAGTTGGTGACATGGGGGCCTAAGTGTGATTCGTGCTTGTCCGTGGTACAGGCTGGGGTCTCAGTAAAGTCTGATACTTTACCCACTGTTGTTAGGGAATATTCTGATGTATTCTCATCCCCAACCCCGGAGGTTCTACCCCCTCATAGACCTTATGATTGTACTATAGAGCTAGTAGAGGGAGCCAAGTTTCCTAAGGGGCGAATTTATAATCTTTCTATGCCCGAACATAAGGCCATGGAAGATTATATTGAGGAGAGTCTTGGTAAAGGGCATATTAGACCTTCTGTCTCTCCTATGGGGGCGGGGTTTTTCTTCGTTAAGAAAAAAGATGGTGGTCTTAGGCCATGTATCGAATACCAGAGATTAAATAAAATCACTGTCCAGAATAGATACTCCCTCCCATTGATTCCGGATTTATTTAACCAGGTTCTGAGGGCAACCTGGTTTTCCAAGATTGAGCTAAAAGGGGCATACATTCTAATCCGAATGAAGGAGGGAGACGAATGGAAGACGGCGTTCAATACTCCGGCAGGACACTTTGAATATCAGGTGATGCCTTTTGGACTTAGCAATGCCCCAGCTGTGTTCCAAAACTTCATGAATGACATTCTTAGGGAGTTCTTAGGTAAATTTGTTATTGTCTATCTTGACGACATTTTGATATTCTCTCCTCACTTCAAATCCCATGTGTCTCATGTTAAACAAGTATTAGAGGTGTTGAGGGAGAATCAGCTATCCGCTAAGCAAGAGAAATGTGTCTTTGGTGTACAGGAGATTCTGTTTCTAGGGCATGTTCTGACTCCTCACACCTTCAAGATGGATCCTGGTAAAGTACTAGCAATTAAGGAATGGGTAAGACCATCATCCTTAAAGACCTTACAACGGTTCTTAGGTTTCGCCAATTACTATCGTAAATTTATTATGAATTTTTCCGTAATTGCTAAACCGTTGACTGACCTTACTAAGAAAGGGGCGGATTTGGAGAATTGGTCTACTGAGGCCATTTCATCATTTGAAAAATTAAAAAAGGCATTCAGTAGCGCTCCCATTCTGATCCAGCCTGATCAGGAGAGATCTTTTATTGTGGTGGTGGATGCGTCTGAGGACGGCGCAGGAGCAGTCCTTTCACAAGGTCCTGCTAGCCTTACTAACCTGAGACCATGTGCCTTCTTTTCCAGGAAATTCTCTCCCACAGAGAGAAACTACAACATAGGGAATAGGGAGCTGCTGGCCATTAAATGGGCATTTGAGGAGTGGAGGCATTTTCTGGAGGGTTCAAGGCATTGCGTAACTGTTTTCACTGACTATAAAAGCCTTATGTTTCTCGAGTCTGCTAAGAGGTTAAATCCCCATCAAGCCAGATGGGCTCTGTTTTTTACTCGTTTTGATTTTTCCATTGCGTTCAGGCCGGGAAGTAAAAATGTGAAGGCGGATGCATTATCTCGGAGCTACCATGCTTTTCAACCTACTGAGGTACCACCTGAATCCATCCTACCAGCAAAAATCTTCATAGCAGCTCTAACCCAGGATATCTCATCTCGCATTAGGTCTGAACAACATCTGGCACCGGTATCCACCCCAACAGATAAGTTGTTTGTTCCCGTACAATTTCGTCTCCAGCTGTTGGGTGAGTGTCACGATTTTGCCTTTCGTGGACATCCGGGTGTTGAGGGCACTAAGGATCTGGTTTCTAGATCTTATTGGTGGCCCACTCTAACTAGGGATGTCAAGTCCTACGTGTCAGCCTGTGAAGTTTGTGCCAAGTCCAAGACACCTAGGACTCGCCCTGCTGGTAACCTACGACCCCTACCCATTCCGAGTGGACCCTGGTCCCATATATCAATGGACTTTATAACTGACCTACCGCCGGCGGAGGGTAAGACTGTAGTTTGGGTAGTGGTCAATAGGTTTAGCAAGATGGTCCATTTCATTCCCTTGTCTAAACTTCCGAATGCCAAAACCCTGGCGTCTATTATTGTGAAAGAAATTGTTCGATTGCATGGTATCCCGGAAAATATTGTTTCTGACAGGAATGTGCAGTTTGTGTCCAAATTCTGGAGGGCCTTCTGTAAAAAATGTCAAATTTCATTGTCTTTTTCCTCCGCCTACCACCCTGAGAGTAATGGGCAGACTGAACGCCTTAATCAGTCTGTGGAACAATTTTTGAGGTTGTATGTTGCTGATGGCCAGCAATTATGGGTGAAATTTCTTCCATTGGCAGAATTTGCTTTGAATAACCGTGTCAATTCTTCTGCTGGGGTTTCACCTTTCTTTTGTAACCATGGTTTCCATCCCCGTTTTCATTCTGGGTCGTCTATCTCCTCCTCTAACCCCGAGGCGGATAGGCTCTCCTCCGACCTGTGCACAGTTTGGGCCCGGGTTCAATCGAACTTAGAAAAGGCTCAAAGTTCTCAGAAACTCAAGGCAGATAGGAGACGTTCATGGGGGGTGAATTTTCAGGTTGGGCATAAGGTATGGTTGTTCTCCAAGAATCTCTCTCTTAAGGTAGATTCTAAAAAGTTTGCTCCTCGTTTTTTTGGACCATATAAGATCATGGAGGTGATTAACCCGGTATCATTTAGGTTGGAGCTGCCTGAGTCATTCAACATTCATAATGTGTTTCATAAATCTCTACTTAAATATTTTGAACCGGTAGTACCATTGAAAGCCTCGCCTCTGCTGGTTCTTGTTAATGATGCTGTCGAGTATGTGGTGTCTAAAATAGTGGATGTCAGGAAGTTGCGTAATTCCTTGCAGTACCTGATTCACTGGAAGGGGTATGGACCTGAAGAGAGATCTTGGGTACCTGCCAGGGAGGTTCATGCTCCTAGACTTGTTTGAAAATTTCATTTAGAACACCCTGAAAGGCCATCGCCTGAAGTCTTGGGTCCGGAGGCCCCTCATAAAGGGGGGGTACTGTAACGGGGTGCTGAAGGCACACTCGGTCTCCCGTCAGCCGCAGACCTGCTGCTTAGCTTCGGGAGCGAGGATCTGTGTTTGACCTCGTTCCCAGGGCTGATCACTCGGTGCTTGACTGGTCGGTCTGTCGGTCATGTGATGCTGGCCACGTCACATGACCCTCACTCCCCACTATAAATACAGGCAGCCTGCTGGCCACAGGTTGCCTGTTAATTTAGGTTCCTGGCAGTTGTTGGATACCTGTGTACTTACCTGATCCTATTCCCTGACGATCCTTTGTCTGCTCCTCCTGTACTGCACATCTTTCCTGGTATTTATGACCCCGGCTTCTCCTGACCATTCTTTGCTTATCCCTCTGTACTGCGTTGTCCTCTTTGTTTTGACCCGGTCCGTTCACTATCCGTTATTTGTCTTGTCTGTCTTTCCCGCACGTATCCTAAGTTAGGGCCTGGTCATTCCAGCGGACTATCACGGACTTCCGTCCCTTTAAAAGCCCTGTCAACGGAGCCGCTAAAGTGGCAAAATGGGGAACGAACCTCATGTAATAGCCCACCATTCCCAGGAATGACCTTACTTGTCTAGAGGTGGCAGGTTGGGGCCAATTCCGTATCGCCTCTATTTTGCTCACTTGGGGTTTAATGAGTCCACGTCCAATGACATACCCAAGGTATTTAGTCTCCTCTAACCCTATTGCACATTTCTTTGGATTAGCTGTTAGTCCCGCTTTTTGAAGGGAGTCCACTACAGCCTGTACTTTAGGTAGGTGACTTTCCAGTCGGTGCTATGGACAACGATATCGTCCAGGTACGCCGAAGCGTATCGACGATGTGGACGGAGTACAATATCCGTTAGCCTTTGAAACGTGGCAGGAGCGCCATGTAGACCAAAGGGTAATACCTTGTACTGATACAGCCCCTCTGGCGTAACAAAAGCCGTTTTTTCTTTGGCAGCCTCTGTCAAGGGTACCTGCCAGTACCCTTTGGTGAGGTCCAACACAGAAAAATACCGGGCTTGGCCCAACTTTTCAATAAGCTCACCCACTTGGGGCATGGGATACGCGTCAAATTTGGACACCTCATTAAGTTTGCAGAAGTCATTACAGAACCTCAATGTCCCATCTGGCTTGGGTATTAATACTATCGGACTGGCCCACTCACTTTTAGACTCCTCGATGACATCCATCCGCAACATAAGTTGCACTTCCTCCGAGATGGCTTTTCACCGAGCCTCGGGTACTCGGTATGCTTTTAACTGGATTTTTGCCTGAGGCTCGGTGACAATGTCATGTTGGATTACGGAAGTGCGTCCAGGGAAGTCTGAGAACACATCCGTGTTCCGACTAACAAACTCCCTGGTTTCCTGAGCCTGTTTAGAGGAGAGGCTGTCAGCAATTTTTATTATGGCAACCGCTTCCCCTGCATCAGACTTAGGAGCCGGAACCTCTCGTCCAAGAAAGCCCGGTCGCGGGCTGTCTTCCGTACAGGTTTCCCTATCCTTCCAAGGTTTTAGCAAATTAACATGGTAAACCTGCTCCGGCTTTCGCCTCCCCGGCTGGTGTACTTTGTAATTTACCTCTCCTATTTTTTCACGTACCTCGTAGGGCCCCTGCCACCTGGCTAGGAACTTACTGTCCACTGTTGGCACCAGAACCAAAACCCGATCACCCGGGTTAAAGTTCCGGACCCGAGCCTGCCGATTATAGATCCGACTCTGGGTTCGCTGAGCGGCCTCCATATGTTCCCTGACAAGAGGCAAAACGGTCTTTATCCGCTGTTGCATCTTGGTAACATATTCCAGGAGTGGGTTGTTGTTCCCATGCCTCTTTGGCTACGTCCAACAAGCCACGAGGATGTCTGCCATATAGAAATTCGAAGGGCGAGAACCCAGTAGAGCCCTGGGGCACCTCTCGCACTGCGAACATGAGATAGGGCAGAAGAAGGTCCCAATCCTTTCCATCTTTGGTCACCACCCTTTTTAACATGGTTTTTAGAGTTTTATTAAACCTTTCCACTAGTCCATCCGTTTGTGGATGGTACATGGACGTCCGTAACTGTTTTATACGCAGCAACTTGCAGAGTTCCCTCATGACCTTGGACATAAAAGGGGTCCCCTGGTCAGTCAGGACCTCTTTAGGTAGCCCCACACGGGAGAACATCTCCATTAGCTCTTTAGCTATAAGTTTCGCAGAAGTATGTCGCAGTGGCACTGCCTCCGGGTACCGAGTAGCGTAATCAAGGACAACCAAGATGTGTTGGTGTCCCCTGGCGGACTTTGGTACAGGACCTACTAGGTCCATAGCGATTCGCTCAAATGGTACCTCAATGATCGGGAGGGGATGATCGGAAGGGGTACCAAGGGACTGCGAAAAAGGTACTAGGGGCTAGTTGCCTGGCAGGTCGAGCAAGACTTACAGAACTCGTCCACCTCTTTAAACACACTGGGCCAGTAAAACCGTTGTAGTATCCGGTCCTGTGTTTTCTGCATTCCCAGATCACCCCCGAGAACATGCTGGTGTGCTAACTCTAACACGAGTTTGCGATAAGCCTGAGGCACCACCAACTGTTCAAAGGATTCACCTCGCAGCTGATTTACCCGATACAACATATCCTGATGGACCACAAAACGGGGGAACACCGACTCTGCCCCTGGTTGTTGTGGTTCACCATCTATTATTAGCACATTTTCTCAGGCTCGGAAAAGGTTGGATCCCGGTGTTGCGCGGTACCAAAATTATCCCCAGAGACATTGAGGTCTGCCAGCTCAGGCCCCGGCAGCAAGTCCTCCATGTCTGCCACCATTACACTCAGTGGGGTTGTCTCCTCCTCTTCCACCGAAGTGGCGGTCACCCCTACCGCGGGACCTTTAGACTCAGGTTTCCAGGGTTCTGGTCTCCCCCCTGAGCCAGGCCATTCTGCTAGGGTTACACCTTTATCATGCAAATCAGTCACTCTCGGAACCGGCCACAGTGCCGTGAAACCCGGTAAGTCTCTCCCTACTATAAGTTCATAGTGGAGGTGGGTTGCAACAGCCACCTCATGGATCCACCTGCCGGAAACCGTAGACAGAGACACCATAGCAGTAGGATAGTCTTTTAAGTCCCCATGGATACACATGACTCCAACCTTATGGCCGGTGTACTCAGCGGAGCGTACCAGGGAAGCCCTTACCAGGGTCACCAGACTTCAACAGAGCGGATCCAGAGTCCAACAGAGCCTCCGCTGGAGTGTCTCCCACCTCAACCTGGCACAGGTGGTTCAGAGACTCCAAAGCACCCACTGCACACAGTTTCCTGGCATATAATGATTGACGGAAGCCACAGTTCGTGTCCATGGGTTCCCCCTGACGTGGACAGTCCGCTCGAACATGACCTGGCTCCCGACACCGCCAGCAGATTATTGGTGCGGGGTCCACAGGGGTTATATCCCGGGCAGATTTGGTGGGCACCGGTTGTTGGGTACGGGGTGGAGAGTTACGGGATCTGACTGCCCCCCTCCCAACAGAACCCCCCCTGTAAGTTCCCGGTAGCCTCATAGCGCTCTACCAGGTCGACCATCTCCAGCGCATTGTCCTGGGGAGACCTGGCCAATCCATTGCTGGAGAGGGGTGGCAGAGCCCTCCAGAACCTGTTTGCTAATAACCGGTCCAACATAGCAGTGGGGCTCAACACGTCAGGTTGTAGCCACAGGTTAAGCAAGTCATAATACTGGGGTCTCACGGGCTCCGCCGGGTTGAACCCCCACTGATGCACCCCCTGGGCCCGGACCATCATATTCACCCCCAGTCTTGCCAAAATCTCCCCCTTTACCTTTGGGTAGTCGGCCGCTTGATCGTCAGGCAAGTCAAAAAACACCCGCTGGGACTCTAACGTCAGAAACGGAGCGACGACCTCAGCCCACTGGTCTTGGGGCAGCTTTTCCCTGGTGGCCACTTTTTCATACATCTCCAGGTAGGTCTCGACGTCGTCTGCGGGGGTCATTTTAGGGATCGCTGCACGTACTGCTTTTCAGGCATCGTGTAAGCTTGGGGTTGCTCCTGCTGACTGTAATGCCATTACATTTTGTAGCAGCAACTGGTTGGTCTCCTGCTGCTGCTTATTAGCCTTGCGTTGCTGCAGGTTAGCTTCCACGAGGGCCTTCATAACAGCCTCCATTTCGTCTCTTGACACCGGTTTGATAAATGACATACAACCGTGAGAAAAAAATATATTTTGACGTTCACGCCAGCCTCACTGTGCTTGCCCGCATTCTCCACCAATTGTGGGGATTCGCTCTGGTAGGCAGGGTAAGCGGACGCAGTACAGAGGCAAGAACACGGTAGTAGAGCAAAAGTCAGTGTTTATTCACACAACAAGGGAAAAAAATAACACAAACATTTGGCAGAGTCCTGGTGTTAATTCACACCACAGAAATTCCTAATGTTAATTCACACGGCCAAAGTCCACAGAACTCAAAACAAACATGTCACCTGAATATCCACAGCAGGCTTTAGGGTGCCTGGCTTCCAGCTGGTGGCTCTCATGTGCAGCACGCTAGATCTGCAGGGTATAGCGAGAGTGAGGTCACGGTTATGTGCAATTGAGGGTTGCTTACTTTTCTGAGGAGAACCCTGGGCAGGCATGCGACAGTGAAGGAGAGGTAGACACTAGTTTCTCTGGGGCACATTTGGTAAATAGGGACCAGGCCTGATGGTATGTGAGGTGCCCTGGATGTTGCAGGTATTTTGAGTGCCTTAGGTAAGGTCCCTTTAAGAATCGTGACGCCAGTGCCTGTAACGGTGGCACACCGGTTTGCAGGAGGATTAATGGAGTACACAGATGGTAAACCAAACGTTGCTTTACTTTGTGAAACAGTCCAACTTTATACAAGCAATTGCAGTAGTTGATAATGCAGTCCTTTACAGTATAAATGCACAGCAGGTTTACTTCACAGCACAGCAGGTTTAAATCTTGCAAGATACTTGGAGAGTAAACAGTTAATGCTTTGCAGTACAATGCTGCTCTATCCCCACAGCTATTCTAGCTGGCTAGATCCCAAGGCCCAGATGCCTATTTGCTGGCTTGAATCCTTGGTATATATAATTCTTCCTCCAGTATTGGCACTTGCTCTATATATTACAGTACCTTTGCCTCTCAGCTGACTTCTCTGCTGGGTTGGAAGGTGGCTGCAGGTTTTTCCCAGGAGGTCCACTCCTACTACTGGGGTGTCTCATCTGTGTTGGCTGGATTACTGGTCTCCAGGCAGGCTGTACTCCTTCTAGCCTCCTGGTGCAACTAGAAACCAGGACTATCTAGCTGCATGTCAGGCGGAGGCCCTCAGCATATCTCTGGCTGGTGCCTTCACACTTCTGTCTCCACAGACTCCTGACTATGACCTAACCCCTCCCTGTCTGGGCCTGGACATTTATACTAGGGGCTCCCCATCTCCCTCTAGTGTCTGGAATGTCTAATTACACCCAGCTAGGCCTGCTAAGCATTAAAGGGGTTGTCCAGGTTCAGAGCTGAACCTGGACATCCCTCCATTTTCACCCCGGCAGCCCCCCTGACATGAGCATCGGAGCAGTTTATGCTACGATGCTCTCCTTTGCCCTGCGCTAAATCGCGCAGGGCAAAGGCATTTTTAGGAGTTCCGGTGACGTACCGGGCTCTCCATGGGGCTGACAGGAACCCCGGTGACATCACCGGCACTGAAGGGCGGGATTTAGCTCTGCCCTAGCCAGTAAAATGGCTAGGGCAGAGCTAAAGCCCGCCCCTCAGAGCCGGTGACGTCACCGAACACACTGCCGGGCGGAAGTTACCGCCCAGCAGTGTGTTATTGAAAACAAAACTGTGCCTGCGCGATTAGGGGCACGGGAGCGCATCGGAGCATGAGATGCTCCGATGCTAGGCTCAAGGGGGCTGCCGGGGTGAAAATAAGGGTATGTCCGGGTTCAGCTCTGAACCCAGACAACCCCTTTACAGGGGAAACATACAAATGTAAAAACACACAGGAAATACATTACAATGCATGGATAAATATAATATCACTGTCCCTTGTGAGCAGAAGTAACACGTTACCCAATTGACCCTTGTGTAGTGCCCACTCCTACCTAGTGGGACACTACACATGCAGCTCCCAGAGACACAGAGCCTTCACAGCTCCACTTTTACTTGGAGGAACATACCACACCCAGCTGAGCTGCTGGCTGGGTTTTTAAACCCCAGCCCAAAACCTGGCCTGGACGAGGGGAACAGCCACCCACCCTGCTCTTTGGCTGCTCCCAATAAGAACCGGCCCGGATCGGCTTTTCAGCCACACTAAGAATAAACAGTGTCAGTGAGCACTAGCTGCGGCTGACACATAAAATAACCAGTTCTTATCTCACCGAGGCCAGGAACCTCGGTGACACGTACCTTCCGTCAATGACGGACCCTTGCGCCTTCCTACAATATATATATATATATATATGCATACGTCTCAACCCTTCCTCAACAATGCGTATTCCGTATTTTTGACCAGCTTATTTCTATAAGGCCATGCACATAACCATGTTGTTTGCTGATCCATGGGGCTCTTCTACAAATTATAGAGCAGGTCCTATTCTTGTCCGTGTTCTGATCAAGATTAGCCGTTTGTATTGATGGGAGTGAGAATAATGCAGAATACATATGGAACGATCTTTTGTGGACCGAAGTACGGATATGGCTGTACTCATGAGGCCTAAGGCTGCTTTTACACAAATGTATTTATAGGCTATTTTCACACTAGCGTTTTTTTGGGGGGATCCGTCATGGATCTGCAAAAACGTTCCGTTACAATAATACAACCACATGCATTATGTATTATGTCTTCTATAGCCATGACGGATCCATCTTGAACACCATTGAAAGTCAATGGAGGACGGATCCGTTTTCTATTGTGCCAGATTGTGTCCGAGAAAATCCGTCCCCATTGACTTACATTGTGTGCCAGGACGGATCCGTTTGGCTCCGCTTCGTCAGGCAGACAGCAAAACGCTGCAGGCAGCGTTTTGGTGTCCGCCTCCAGAGCGGAATGGAGACTGAAGGGAGGCAAACTGATGCATTCTGAGCGGATCCTTTCCCATTCAGAATGCATTAGGGATCCGTTTTGCACCGCTTATTAGAGCCCATGACGGATCTCAGAAACAAAAGCCAAAACGCGAGTCTGAAAGTAGCCTTAAAAGTCTGTAATATATTTGTAACCGATATCATCCACAAAGATAATTTATTTCAGTAATTCAATTCAAAAAGTGAAACCTATATATTATATAGATTCATTACAAACAGAGTGATCTATGTCAAACGTTTATTTCTTTTAATGTTGATGATTATGGTTTAACGCTAATGAAAACCCAAAAGTTAGTATCTCAGAAAATTATAACATTGTATAAAACCAATTAAAAAATTATTTTAATACAGAAATTTGGGCCTAATGAAAAGTATGTTCAGTATATGCACTCAATACATGGTCGGGGCTCCTTTTTACATGAATTACTGCATCAATGCAGCCTGGCATGGAGGCGATCAACCTGTGGCACTGCTGAGGTGTTATGGAAGCCCAGGTTGCTTTGATAGTGGTCTTCAGCTCATCTGCATTGTTGGGTTTGGTGTCTCTCATCTTCCTCTTGACAAAACCCCATAGATTCTCTATAGGGTTTAGGTCAGGCAAGTTTTTTGGCCAATCAAGCACAGCGATACTGTGGTTATTAAACAAGACATTGGTACTTTTGGTAGTGTGGGCAGGTGCTTAGTACTGTTGAAAAATTAAATCAGCATCTCCAGAAGGCTTGTTAACAAAGGGATGCCTAAATTGCTCTACGCAGAAACAATGGTTTTTGGTGCTGGCCGCCAGACACAATCGCCAGATAAACAAGCGTTTGCTCGTTCATCAGGTTATTGTTGGTATCTTTTCATTGGCCAGTTATCGGGAAAAAGCATTTCTACAAACACTCATCCCCTTTAATTTACCCCTATTTATCAGTCAATGTAAAGTGACCTTAAACAGATTTTTCCAGGTGTTAAAGATTGATGGCCTATCTTCAGGACAAGTCACTAATATTTGATTGGTCGGGTCTGACTATTTTGATCACCAGCTGTTTGAAGAAGCCATGGCACTCTGTTGAGTACAGCAGTCTCCTCACAGTTTACCAAGCACAGTACTATACTTTCTATAGCAGCTATGCTTGGTATTACAGCCCAAGCCCTTTCACCTGAATAGGACTGAGCTGAACCTAGGCCATGTGACCAATGAATGTGACGTCACTGGCCTAGGAAGAGGCTACAATGGTCACCAGACTTCTGTGGCCTCTGCAAACAGCTGATTGGCAGAGTTGTCGGCTGACCCCCACTGAGAAAATATTTATGACCTAACCTGAGGAAAACCCCTTGAAGAATAGGCAGTGTGTTTTGATGATCTATTTTACCGGATGAATTTATGTTTATGATTTTTAACCTGTAGGATACCAGCATGCACGTGATTCCCAGTGCCGTACAAAAGTAAAAAATGTTTAAAATAAGTGTTTTTCATAATAAAAAAATATCAAATAAAAAAATTTCCCCTTTCCCATAATAAAGACATATAAAAGAGTAAAAAAATAGAAATAAAAATAAAAACAGACATATTAGATTCTATAAAAATATAACATGATCCACCCCATCACATCACCTCATCCCTCCAAAAATGAACCCCTACATAAGACAATCACCTGAAAAATACAAAAATATAGCTTTCAGAATATTGTAACACAAAAACAAGATTTTTTTTATTTTCAAAAATGCTTTAATTGTGTAAAACGTAGCAACAAAAAAATAGACATATTAGGTATCGCTGCATCCATAATGACCTACTCTACAAAAATATCACATGATCTACCCCCTCAAGTAATTGCCATAAAAAATTAAAACTGTGCCAAAACAGCCATTTTTGGTCACCTTGCCCCAAAAATTGTAATATTATATTGAACAATCAAAAAAAATCATATGTACCTAAATATAGTACCAATAAAAATGTCTACTCTTCCTGCAAAATATGAGCCCTAGACAAGACGATTGGCAGAAAAATAAAAAAAATATGGCTTTCAGAAAATGGCACAAAAACAAGCTTTTTTTTCTCAAAAATGCTTTTATTGTGTAAAACTGAAATAAATAAATAAAAATTGGTATTGCTGCATCCTTAACCACTTGCCGACCACCCATAGGATATAGACGTCCTATGGACGGTTGTCAATCTCTAAATGGATGTTCTAAAATGTCCATTCAGGGATGGAAGCTGTACGCTAATCGTGCAGCTGCCGAGCGGGGCAACCCAGAGGGAAGGCAGGGACAGTTCCCAGATATCCCTGCCTTCTAGATCGCTCAGCATTCAGGAAGCGGCGGGAGAGTGCAGGAGCTGTCGGGTCTCCCACAGACCTCGATCAGCCCTGCACTGAGGCTGTATAGCATTTTATGATGCTGTACAGCCTTTCTGAGGGGTGTATTTCCCCTGTAACTGGGGCTACTATGTCAGTCCCAGTTAAAGGAGAAATCAATAGTGAAAAAAAAAAAGTGAAGTTAAATGTCCCCAGAGGTCTTGTATGACCTTATGGGGGACGCAAAGAGTAAAATAAAAATAAAGTGTTTTATAAAAAAAAAAAGTTTCACATGTAAAAAAAAATCCCCAATTAAGTAATTAAAAAAAATATTAAAAATAGAAAAAACGAATAAAATAGACATATTTGGTTTGCTGCATCCATGACGACCGCCTCTATAAATATATCACATGATCCACCCCGTCCGATAAACACCAAATAAATAAATAAATAAAAACTGTGTCAAAAAAGCCATTTTTATTCACCTTACATCACAAAAAGTGCAACACCAAGTGATCAAAAAGGCGTATGTCCCACAAAATGGTACCAATAAAACCATCACCTCATCCCACAAAAAATGAGCCCCTACATAAGAAGATCGCTCAAAAAATAAAAACAACTATAGCTCTCAGAACATGGAGACATTAAAACATAATTTTTTGTTTTAAAAATGCTATTATTGTGTTAAAGTGAAACAAATAAAAAAAGTATACATATTAGGTATCGCCGTGTCCCTAACAACCAGCTCTATAATATATCACATGACCAAACTCCTCAGGGGAACACCGTAAAAAATAAAAAATAAAAACAGTGCATCACATTGTCACAACCAGACAGCTGAGAAGCTCTGACAGAGGCCTTTCAGAACCTCCTCCTTGAGTTCTCTTTGTTGTGCTGTTCAGTTCCTCATCTCGTTAGCCTCTCTCAGCTGTCATGGAGTTGGACTGATTGCATCCCTTTAAATTCTGCCCCATAATACATTACTGGGCGGCTTATACTACTTCCTGGAGTGTGTGTGCATGCTCATCTTGTTTTCCAGTCTGCTACAAAGTTAAGTGCTGAACATTTATCTGTTATTTTCTGTTTGCTGGATCCCAGGTGACCCTGACTCCCTCCGTGTCTGGTGTAGGGAGCCGGTGGTCGTGTCCCCTCACTATTGTAGGGTGTTCAGGGGTTATATAGTCGAGGTACGTGGCTATGCAACCTTCCACCTCTGGGATCTTTGCATAGGCTGAGCAGCCAGGGAAAGTCTCAGGTCTTGTGCAGGGGTCTCCCTTTTAGTTCCTTAGCTTTGGATCCACTCAGTCATATATGCATGTTGCTTTGTCTTGTTTCCTGTACACCGTCCGTGACATTATAAGCTGCCAAAACCGTCTCAAGCATGGATCCGGTTTCACTTTTGGCTGAACGCTTCCAGGGTCTTTCATTGGAGGTAGCTGATCTCCGTGAGACTTTTTCTCAGCTTCAAGTGACCGGTTCAGCTTGCGTTCATGGAGTTTGTTCTGAGCCTAAGATCTCGCTCCCGGATACGTTCTCCGGGGGTAGTGAGAATTTTGTGTGTTTTAGAGAGGCTTGCAAACTCCATTTTCGCCTTCTTCCCCATTCCTCTGGTGATGAGGAACGGAGGGTGGGGATCATTATATCGCTGCTCAGGGGTAACGCTCAGTCCTGGGCCTTTTCGCTGCCGTAGGGGGCACGGCCTCTCCGTTCAGTGGATGAATTCTTTTTAGCCCTGGGTCAGATATATGATGATCTGGATCGTATTGCTCTGGCTGAGTCTAGACTACGTCTATTATGCCAGGGTAAACAATCCGCAGAAATATACTGCTCAGAATTTCGGAGATGGGCAGTTGATACTGGTTGGAATGATGCTGCACTCCGAAGTCAATTTTGCCATGGTCTTTCAGAGGGATTGAAAGATGCATTTGCCTTTCATGAGAGGCCTATTTCTTTGGACTCTGCTATGTCTCAGGCCGTTCGTATTGACAGGCGTCTTAGAGAGAGAGGAGAGATGTCCCCTTCCTGTCATACTCAGTCCCAGGACAGTGCAGCGGTCCCATTCTGTGCGCAGGGGTCTCAGTCGCTGTCAGCCCTTTCTGAGCAGGAGCCCATGCAGCTGGGGTTGATTGCTTCTGACAATAGAAGATTCAGCTCGCATGGGAGGGTTTGTTTTTGTTGTGGAGGTATAAATCATTTGGCAAATATTTGTCCCTCTAGGAGATTCAGGCAGTTTTCTGGGAGTAATAAAGAAACAAACAGGAAAAAATCTCTTAAAAATGTTCCGTCTGTTACTATTGGCAGGGTTGAGGCGGAAATTGAAGGTTTTCCGTTTGCTTGTAGTTCCCGTTTTGTCCTGCCGGCTAGGGTGGCGCTAGAGAGCAAGAACATTTTTTGTGAGATTTTTGTGGATAGTGGAGCAGCGGTCAATCTCATTGATAATCAATTTGCGATAACTCATGGTTTCCAGGTGCGCACTTTGGGAAAGGATATTCCGTTTTTTGCTATTGATTCCGCTCCACTTTCTCAGAAATCATTAAAGGGCATAGTTCACAATATCCGTTTAATTGTGAGTGATGCTCATGTTGAGGATGTGTCATGTTTCGTCCTTAGCGGTTTGCCTACTCCTCTAGTGTTGGGGCTACCCTGGCTCACTAAACATAACCCCACCATTGATTGGCAAGCGAGGCAAATAAATGGTTGGAGTGACTTTTGCAGAGATAATTGCCTCACGACATCTGTTTCTGAGGTTGCTACTAAGACTGTACCATCTTTTCTCTCTGAATTTTCGGATGTCTTCTCTGAGAGTGGAGTTCAGGATTTGCCCCCGCACAGGGAGTACGATTGCCCTATTAATCTCATCCCAGGCGCCAAACTGCCTAAATCTCGTTTATACAATCTTTCCCAACCTGAGAGGGTCGCTATGCGTGCTTATATCTCTGAGAGTCTGAGAAAAGGACACATACGACCCTCAAAGTCACCTGTTGCCGCTGGTTTTTTCTTTGTTAAGAAAAAAGATGGTTCTTTAAGACCTTGTCTGGATTTCAGGGAGCTGAACAGTATCACTATTCGTGACCCTTATCCGCTTCCTCTGATCCCGGACCTGTTTAACCAGGTTGTTGGGGCTAAAGTCTTTTCTAAATTAGATCTAAGAGGGGCATACAACCTGGTCAGGGTCAGAGAAGGAGACGAATGGAAGACGGCCTTCAATACCCCTGAGGGCCATTTTGAGAATTTGGTTATGCCTTTTGGTTTGATGAATGCCCCAGACGTTTTTTTCAGCATTTCGTGAACAGCATTTTTTATTATTTGATGGGAAAATTTGTATTAGTGTATTTGGATGACATTTTGATTTTTTCTCCTGATTTCAAAACTCATAAGGAACATTTACGTCAAGTCTTGCTCATCCTGCGGGAGAATAAATTATATGCGAAACTGGAAAAATGTGTGTTTGCGGTTCCAGAAATTCAATTTCTGGGGTTTCTTCTCTCCGCTTCTGGTTTTCGAATGGACCCCGAGAAGGTCCGCGCTGTGCTTGAGTGGGAGCTTCCTGAGAATCAG
This sequence comes from Bufo gargarizans, assembly GCF_014858855.1. Lineage (NCBI taxonomy): Eukaryota > Metazoa > Chordata > Amphibia > Anura > Bufonidae > Bufo > Bufo gargarizans. The sequence continues at coordinate 187,029,972 of NC_058081.1, read as the reverse complement.
AAGGCGCTGATGCGGTTTTTGGGCTTTGCCAATTATTACAGGAAGTTTATTTTGAATTATTCCTCTATTGTTAAACCACTCACTGATATGACCAGAAAGGGGGTAGATTTTTCTTCTTGGTCAGTAGAGGCGCGTAAGGCTTTTTCTAATATCAAGGAGAGTTTTGCTTCCGCTCCCATCTTGGTGCAACCTGATATTTCTTTACCCTTCATAGTCGAGGTTGATGCTTCTGAGGTGGGTGTGGGGGCGGTCTTGTCTCAGGGTTCCTCTCCTGCCAAATGGCGACCGTGTGCCTTTTTCTCAAAAAAACTCTCCTCCGCAGAGAGAAATTACGATGTGGGAGATAGGGAATTGTTGGCCATCAAGTTGGCTTTTGAGGAATGGCGCCATTGGCTAGAGGGAGCCAGACACCCTATTACCGTATTTACTGACCATAAAAATCTGGCCTACTTGGAGTCAGCCAAGCGTCTGAACCCGAGACAGGCCAGATGGTCTTTGATCTTTTCTAGGTTTAATTTTGTGGTCACGTTCCGCCCTGGAGTTAAGAATGTGAAGGCAGATGCCCTGTCACGTTGTTTTCCGGGAGGCGGGAATTTTGAAGACCCGGGTCCCATTTTGGCTGAAGGTGTGGTGGTCTCTGCTCTCTTTTCTGAATTGGAGGCAGAGGTGCAGGCAGCCCAGTCAGAGGCTCCTGATCTTTGTCCTCCTGGGAGGTTGTTTGTGCCTCTCGCTTTAAGACACAAGATTTTTAAGGAACACCACGATACGGTCCTTGCTGGGCACCCGGGGGCAAGAGCCACACTGGATCTCATCGCTCGGAGATTCTGGTGGCCTGCGCTTCGTAAGTCGGTTGAGGGTTTTGTGGCAGCCTGTGAGACTTGCACTCGTGCCAAAGTCCCACATTCAGGGCCATCAGGTCCTCTCCTTCCCTTACCTATTCCTTCCCGTCCTTGGACACATCTGTCCATGGACTTTATAACGGACCTGCCTCGTTCCTCGGGGAAGACTGTGATTCTGGTGGTGGTGGACCGTTTCAGCAAAATGGTGCATTTCATCCCTTTTCCTGGTTTGCCCAATGCTAAGACGCTGGCGCAGGCATTTATTGATCACATTGTCAAATTGCACGGTATTCCTTCAGACATAGTCTCTGATAGGGGCACGCAGTTTGTTTCCAGATTCTGGAAGGCTTTCTGTTCTCGCTTGGGGGTTCGGTTGTCATTCTCTTCTGCTTTCCACCCGCAGTCGAATGGCCAGACAGAGCGCGTCAATCAGAATCTGGAGACATATCTGCGCTGTTTTGTGGCGGAGAATCAAGAGGATTGGTGTTCTTTTTTGTCCCTTGCTGAGTTTGCTTTAAATAACCGTCGTCAGGAGTCCTCTGATAAGTCACCATTTTTTGGTGCATATGGGTTTCATCCGCAGTTTGGGACTTTCTCGGGAGAGGAGTCTTCTGGTTTACCTGATGAGGACAGATTCTCCCCGTCTTTGTCATCTATTTGGCAAAAGATTCAGGATAATCTAAAGAGCATGAGTGAGAGATATAAGCGTGTGGCAGATAAGAGACGTGTGCTTGGTCCGGACCTGAATGTTGGTGATCTGGTGTGGTTGTCTACCAAGAATATCAAATTGAAGGTTCCCTCCTGGAAGTTGGGTCCTAGGTTTATTGGGCCTTACAAAATCCTGTCTGTCATCAATCCTGTTGCCTACCGTCTTGATCTTCCTCAGACTTGGAAGATCCATAATGTTTTTCATAAGTCCTTATTGAAACCTTATGTTCAACCCATTGTACCCTCGCCTTTGCCTCCTCCTCCGATTATGGTTGATGGGAATCTTGAATTTCAGGTCTCTAGGATTGTGGATTCTCGTCTTGTCCGCGGTTCTCTTCAGTACCTTGTTCATTGGGAGGGTTATGGTCCTGAGGAGAGGATGTGGGTCCCAGTGACGGACATTAAGGCCTCTCGTCTCATCAGGGCTTTCCATAGGTCCCATCCTGAGAAGGTGGGCTCTGAGTGTCCGGAGTCCACTCGTAGAGGGAGGGGTACTGTCACAACCAGACAGCTGAGAAGCTCTGACAGAGGCCTTTCAGAACCTCCTCCTTGAGTTCTCTTTGTTGTGCTGTTCAGTTCCTCATCTCGTTAGCCTCTCACAGCTGTCATGGAGTTGGACTGATTGCATCCCTTTAAATTCCGCCCCATAATGCATTACTGGGCGGCTTATACTACTTCCTGGAGTGTGTGTGCATGCTGATCTTGTTTTCCAGTCTGCTATAAAGTTAAGTGCTGAACATTTATCTGTTATTTTCTGTTTGCTGGAACCCAGGTGACCCTGACTCCCTCCGTGTCTGGTGTAGGGAGCCGGTGGTCGTGTCCCCTCACTATTGTAGGGTGTTCAGGGGTTATATAGTCGAGGTACGTGGCTATGCAACCTTCCACCTCTGGGATCTTTGCATAGGCTGAGCAGCCAGGGAAAGTCTCAGGTCTTGTGCAGGGGTCTCCCTTTTAGTTCCTTAGCTTTGGATCCACTCAGTCATATATGCATGTTGCTTTGTCTTGTTTCCTGTACACCGTCCGTGACACACATAAAGTGCAACACCAAGCGATCAAAAAGGCGTATGCCCCCAAAATAGTTCCAATCAAACCATCAGCTCATCCCGCAAAAAATGAGAACCTAACTAAGACAATCGGTTAAAGAATTGGTTTAAAAAATGCTATTATTGTGTAAAGCTTAAATTAATAAAAAAAAGTATATATATTAGATATTGCCACGTCCGTAACGATCTGCTCTATAAAAATGTTACATGACTTAACCCCTCAGGCAACTGCTATAAAAATAAATAAATAAAAACTGTGCTAAAACAACCAATTTTTTGGTCACCTTGCCCCATAAAGTGTGATAATGAATGATCAAAAAATCATATGTATCCAAAAATGGTACCAATAAAAACATCAACTCTTCCTGCAAAAATCGAGCCCCTGCACAAGACGATTGGCAGAGAAATAAAAAAAATGGCGTTCAGAAAATGGAGACACAAAAACATAAAATGCTTTATTATGTAAAACTGAAACAAACAAAGTAGACATATTTGATATCATTGCGTCTGTAACAACCTGCTCTATAAAAATATGATCTACCCTGTCAGATGAATGTTGTAAAATATAAAAACAGTGCCAAAACAGACATTTTTTGGTTATCTTGCCTCACAAAAAACATAATATAGAGCAATTAAAAATCATATGTAGCCCAAAATAGTACCCATAAAACTGGCACCTTATCCCCTAGTTTCCAAAATGGGGTGAATTTTGGGGAGTTTCTACTGTAAGGGTGCATCAGGGGGGCTTCAAATGGGACATGGCATCTATAAACTAGTTCAGCAAAATCTACCTTCCAAAAACCATATAGCGCTCCTTTTCTTCTGCGCCCTGCTGTGTGCCCTTACATCAGTTTACGACCACATGTGGGGTGTTTATGTAAACCGCAAAATCAGGGTAATCAATATTAAGTTTTGTTTGGCTGTTAACCCTCGATGTGTTAAAGAAAAACATGGATTAAAATGAAAAATCTGCCAAAAAAGTAAAATTGAAATTTTCCTTTAATTCTTGTGGAACACCTAAAGAGTTAACAAAGTTTGTAAAATCAGTTTTGAGTAACTTGAAGGGTGTAGTTTCTACAATGATGTCATTTATGGGAGATTTCCACTCTGTAAGCCCCACAAAGTGACTTCAGACCTGTACTGGTCCTTAAAAAGTGGGTTTTGAAAATTTTCTTAATTTTAAAAATTGCTTCTAAAATTCTAAGCCTTCTAACGTCTTAAAAAACTAAAATGACATTTACAAAATGATGCCAACATAAAGTAGACATATGGGGATTGTTAAGTAATAAATATTTTGAGGTATCCCTTTCTGTTTTGAAAGCAGAGAGATTTAAATTTAGAAAACAGTGAATTTTTTTCAAATTTTCGTGAACTTTTGGATTTTCTTTTATAAACAAAGGTAAAACATACTGACTCAAATTTACCATTAACATGAAGTACAATGTGTCACGAGAAAACCATCTCTGAATGGCTTGGATAAGTAAAAGCGTTCCAAAGTTATTACCACATGAAGTGACAAATGTCAGATTTGCAAAATTAGGCCTGGTCAGGAAGGGGGTAAATGGCCTGGTCTGAAAGTGGTTAATAACCTACTTGAAAAAAAAAAATCTTTATAAAAACTGCGCCAATTTTTGGTTACCTTGTCTCACAAAAAGCATACTATTGAGCAATCAAAAATCATATGTACCCCAAAATAGTACCAATAAAGCTGTCTCCTTATACTGTAGTTTCCAAAATGGGGTCACTTTTTGGGAGTTTTTACTGTAGGGGGTCTTTAAATGCGACATGGCAACTTAAAATTATCCCAGTGAAATCTGCCCTTCAAAAACCATACGATGCTCATTTCCTTCTGTTCCCTGCTGTGTGCCCATACAGCAGTTTAGGACCACATATGGGATGTTTCTGTAAACTGCAGAAACAGGGTAATAAATATTGAGTTTTATTTGGCTCTTAACCCTTGCTTTTTTACAGGAACAATTGATTAAAATGGAAATCTGCAAAAAGGGAAATTTTGAAACGTCACCTCCATTTTTCTTTCGTTCCTGTGGAACACCTAAAGGGTTAACAAAGTTTGTAAAGTCAGTTTTGAATAACTTGAGGGGTGCTGTTTCTAAAATGGGATTATTTATAGGTGGTTTCTACTATGTAAGCCCCACTAAGTGACTTTATAACTCTGGACTAGTCCTTAAAAAAGTGGGTCTTGGAAGTGTTCTTAAAAATTTTAAGAATTGCTTCTAAAATTCTAAGCCTTCTAACATCCTAAAAAATAAAATTACATTTACGAAATGATGCAAACATAAAGTAGACATATGGGAAATCTAAAGTAATAACTATTTTATGAGGTATTACTCTCTGCCTTAAAAGCAGAGAAGCTCAAATTTCTGTAAATTTGGGATTTTTTTTTATAAATGAAGGTAAAGCATATTGACTCAAATTTATGACTAACATGAAGTACAATGTGTCACGAGAAAACATTCTCAGAATGGCTTGGATAAGTAAAAGCATTTCAGAGTTATCACCACATAAAGTTACATATGTCAGATTTGCAAAGATCGGCCTGGGATTTAAGGTGGCAAGTGGCTTGTTACTGAAAGGGTTAATCCTTATTGTGATACTTACTGTAAAATGCTGTGTTTTTAAGAAGGATGTGTTGGAGTCACTTTGAATCCAGGAGGACTGTGGAGGACTACAAGAGATATACAGTATTTCACATTATAGTATAACGAAGGCCAAAGATTATCAATACCCAGAGAAGACTTTATCTTCTAAATTACACATTTTACAAATACTACCAGTGTATTTGGTTCTGTTCCATCAGATTTCTGTTGACTCTTTAGTCAAGAGTCCACCAGAAAAAATATCCACTGTATCTGTCAAGTGTGGCCGGACTAGAGGGGGAGGCCAGCCTAGGGGGAGGCCAGCCTGGGGGGAGGCCAGCATGACGAGGGGAGGTGTCAGATAGCGGGGCCACGTATGGATTGGTGGGTTTAAAGTTAGGGGTGGGGGAAAAAGGGGGGCCTTAAATAGGGTTGCAGGAGGGAAAGAAGAGGCCACCAGCAGGCAGGGGCACAGAAAAAACTGCAACTCCCCTGGGTTTGCAATTTTGAATTGTAGGTGGTGCAGGTTGTTTTGTTTTCCAGGTCACAGCTAGCGAATGGGCGAAGTTCCTGTCAAGGCCGTCAAGGTGGCAGGAGGTCCTCGGAGTTGGAGGAATATCAGGTTCTGGAGGATGGACTCCCTTGGTTGTTATTTTATGGGCAGGTTTTTCGTTCCATCAGTGGTGCCTCCGAGCTGGTGCTCATCGGCTGGGGGCAAGATGGGGTACCTCGTGGAAGAAGTTTTATTATAAAACAGTTCGACCTCGAGGACCTCCCTTATCGTTAATATATGTTATACATATGTTGGGTGTTGTGTTGTCATATGCAGTTGCATATAGGTTGGTTGTACATTCTTTTCCGGGAAAGTTAAATATTTAATAATAAAATGGCTGCTATGGCCGATTCAATCCAACCTGGTGTACGTGTCATTTTTGGGGGGTTTTAGTGAGAGTGGGTAAAAGGGTTGGAAGCGAGCGCGAAAGCCAATACCTGAGTCATGAATCTTGTGAAAGAAAAATCTGTGAGGTCAATGTGAACGCAGGCTTAATTATAATTAAAAGAGTAGAAGACCTGAAGGTCCCTACATATGAAGGTAAACCGAATGATGGCTGAGTACATAGCATACACAGAGATTAATGTGTGAAGAGTATTTCTTTATATCTAATACTAATATCATTCTATTAATTTTGCAGTTTTTATTGCTTGACTTTCCTTCAATTTGCTATCTCTTCATTCTTTGTGTTCTTTTACTGTAGATAAAGTTAATTCAAGCCACTTACTAATGTATTTTGATTGTCCTCCTTTGCTTGCTGGATTCATTTTGCCATTGCATTATACACTTCTTGTTTCCATGGTTACGACCACCCAACAATTCAACATAGGTGGCCATGCTTGTACAATATAGGAAAAAGCACCAGCCTCTCTGGTAGCATAGTCCAGCACTTTTTCCTATATTGTGCTGCTGGATTGCAGGGTGGTTGTAACCATGGAAAAGAGCAGTGTATGCGATAGAAAAAGGAATCAAGCCAGCAAAGGAGGTAATATGGACATCATAATACATTAGTAAGTGCCTAATTTTGTTTACACAATAAATGCTATTATTTGCTGAAGTGAGACAACCCCATCCACTTAAATGGGTCAGCAATCCAGAAGATATGGAGCGGAAGCACAGAGCGGAAGGCCACAGAAGGCCGCACCATCATGTCCCGTCTCTGGTACCTGCTAACCTCAGGTAGCGAGCCTGTCTGCGTTGTCTTGCAGAGACCTGCAGAAGGAGTCAGGGTCTCTAAGCGTGATCATCATCTTCATGCTTGCCTCCTCCTTCTGCAAGTGATCAATGTACGGTAGTTCACAGGGAATTGGTACTGGCCTGGCGCATTTTGGAGCTTACGCTCCTGGCCTGCCCCCTTTTTCACAAGATCACCAGGTATGACTACATGATCTCAGAGTGAGAGAGTAAGTGCAGTATACATGTGCCAGCCATTCTCCCATCGGTGGTCCTGTCTTGTGCATCCACATCTGGTACTTGCTGGCCTGTGACTTCTATGCAAACTAGTAACTATTTATTTTTTAAATTTTGCCAGTTATATTGTTTAAAGGGTTGTTCCAGGAGTTAAATTATATTGATGACTAGAGAAGAGCGAATCGAATCCCACGAAGTGGAATTCGATCCGAATTTCAGGAATTAGAAGCCGAATTTCCTTGTGCTTCGTGTCAGCGAATCAATTAATCCTGAAATTCCAACTTACCGCCTCCATTTGCGTGTGAAGGGCCGGCAGCCTCCATCTTGCTTGAAGATCTCGGCCAAAATCCCGTGCGGAGCGAGATTACATCATCACGCCAGCCGGCGTGATGACGTAATCTTGCGCTGCATGTGATTTCGGCCTAGATCTTCAAGCAAGAAGGCAGCGGCCGCCCTGTCGCGCGCAAATGAACGCGGAAAGTTTGATGTAATGTTTTTTTTATGTTAATTTCACACTGTTTGTACACTCAGATGCCGCGATCATGTATGAATGCGGCATCTGAGGTGTACAATGACGGGGGCGGCGCTATCGCAGCTTCCTGTCATTGCACCTGCTACTTAATGCGCTTCATGGTGAAGTAAATCGTCACGGAGCGAATTTTTTTGTGGAATTTGGCGAATCAGTCGAATCAAATTTTCAAGAAATTCACTCATCTCTATTGATGACCTATCCTCAGCATAGGGCACCACTATCAGACTGGCAGGGGTCTGATTCCTGGCACTCCTAGTGACCAGCAATGAGGTCTCTTAAAACAGCTGATCGCTGAGGGTGCTGGGAGTCGGACCCTGCCGATCTGATATTGATGAACTATCCTGAAATGACAGATCATATATATATAGGAAACCAGATAGCTCCGTTAAATAGACCGTACCGCTCTAAGGAGCACCACAGTCTATTCCTATCTGATATAAAGCAAAAAGGAAATGCTGCATGAGAAACCACTGAGCCAACTCTCAATTTGTGGAAATAGTCCAAAAGGAAAAATGTTCAGCAAGCGTGTCTTCTCTTAAAATATTGCAAGTTTTATTTCCCAAGAAAATGCTTTAAAAACAAAGTGTACACTTCACTGATGCATTTCGGACTCATTTACGTTTTACTTTTTTTGGGTTTGAGCACTTGTAGAATAAAAATAAAATCAAAAGACAGATTCTTGGGTAATGTTTACCTAGTTTTTTCTCCAATAAAGAAACCACTACATTTGTTGGTATTCTGTATAAAACTTGTTATCTCTTTTCATTTTTTTTTTATGGCATACATAGCTATGGGTAAACGCATGTTTGATGCATTAACATATAGTTTGTTTAAAAACACACCATGCTGATTGCAGCCCTACCCTCTGTATTGCTGCAGTAATCACATACAGTACAGACCAAAAGTTTGGACACACCTTCTCATTCAAAGAGTTTTCTTTATTTTCATGACTATGAAAATTGTAGATTCACACTGAAGGCATCAAAACTATGAATTAACACATGTGGAATTATATACATAACAAAAAAGTATGAAACAACTGAAAATATGTCATATTCTAGGTTCTTCAAAGTAGCCACCTTTTGCTTTGATTATTGCTTTGCACACTCTTGGCATTCTCTTGACGAGCTTCAAGAGGTAGTCACCTGAAATGGTTTTCACTTCACAGGTGTGCCCTGTCAGGTTTAATAAGTGGGATTTCTTGCCTTATAAATGGGGTTGGGACCATCAGTTGCGTTGTGGAGAAGTCAGGTGGATACACAGCTGATAGTCCTACTGAATAGACTGTTAGAATTTGTATTATGGCAAGAAAAAAGCAGCTAAGTAAAGAAAAACTAGTGGCCATCATTACTTTAAGAAATGAAGGTCAGTCAGTCCGAAAAATTGGGAAAACTTTGAAAGTGTCCCCAAGTGCAGTCACAAAAACCATCAAGCGCTACAAAGAAACTGGCTCACATGCGGACCGCCCCAGGAAAGGAAGACCAAGAGTCACCTCTGCTGCGGAGGATAAGTTCATCCGAGTCACCAGCCTCAGAAATCGCAAACAGCAGCTCAGATTAGAGACAAGGTCAATGCCACACACAGTTCTAGCAGCAGACACATCTCTAGAAGAACTGTTAAGAGGAGACTGTGTGAATCAGGCCTTTATGGTAGAATATCTGCTAGGAAACCACTGCTAAGGACAGGCAACAAGCAGAAGAGACTTGTTTGGGCTAAAGAACACAAGGAATGGACATCAGACCAGTGGACATCTGTGCTTTGGTCTGATGAGTCCAAATTTGAGATCCTTGGTTCCAACCACCGTGTCTTTGTGCGATGCAGAAAAGGTGAACGGATGGACTCTACATGCCTGGTTCCCACCGTGAAGCATGGAGGAGGAGGTGTGATGGTGTGGGGGTGCTTTGCTGGTGATACTGTTGGGGATTTATTCAAAATTGAAGGCATACTGAACCAGCATGGCTACCACAGCATCTTGCAGCGGCATGCTATTCCATCCGGTTTGCATTTAGTTGGACCATCATTTAATTTTTCAACAGGACAATGGCCCCAAACACACCTCCAGGCTGTGTATGGGCTATTTGACCATGGAGGAGAGTGATGGGGTGCTGCGCCAGATGACCTGGCCTCCACAGTCACTAGACCTGAACCCAATCGAGATGGTTTGGGGTGAGCTGGACCGCAGAGGGAAGGCAAAAGGGCCAACAAGTGCTAAGCATCTCTGGGAACTCCTTCAAGACTGTTGGAAGACCATTACAGGTGACTACCTCTTGAAGCTCATCAAGAGAATGCCAAGAGTGTGCAAAGCAGTAATCAAAGCAAAAGGTGGCTACTTTGAAGAACCTAGAATATGACATATTTTGAGTTGTTTCACACTTTTTTGTTAAGTATATAATTCCACATGTGTTAATTCATAGTTTTGATGCCTTCAGTGTGAATCTACAATTTTCATAGTCATGAAACTAAAGAAAAGTCTTTGAATGAGAAGGTGTGTCCAAACTTTTGGTCTGTACTGTATATATATTGTTTTAATTAAATTTAACAATCCCCCCAAAGACTTAAATTATAAGACCTCATGCACACATCCGTTCCGTTTTTTGCGGTCCACAAACCGCGGATCTGAAAAAAACGGATGCCGCCCGTGTGCCTTCCACAATTTGCGGAACAGAAGGGGCGGCCCATTGTAGAAATGCCTATTCTTGTCCGCAAAACGGACAAGAATAGGACATGTTCTATTTTTTGGGGGGCCACGGAACGAAGCAACGGATGCGGACAGCACACGGAGTGCTGTCCGAGTCTTTTGCGGGCCCATTGAAGTGAATGGGTCCGCATCCGAGCCGCAAAAGTGGCGGCTCGGATGCGGACCCGAAAAACGGTCGTGTGCATGAGGCCTAACTGTGTGGAAATGGAATTCATGGAAACAGACAATTGAGGCCTAATGCTCAATTCCATGTTAACACTCACAGGTAGATTGCTGTCTTACCCTGTTTTTTGCTGCAGTAATCATATATATATATATATATATATATATATATATATATGTATTGGTTTAATGAAATTTACCAATCCTAAAAAAATGTATTCTAAAAAATGAATTCACGGAAACGAACGATTGAATTTTGTTGCTCAATTTTACGTTAACACTCACAGGTCGATTGCTGCCCTACCCTGTGTATTGCTGTAGTAATCAAGTATATACGCTAATTTAGTTACATTGAACAAGTCCCCAAAAATATATAAAATATCAGCCATATGGAAACTGAATATACTGAAACGGACGATTGAGATATGACCCTTAATATTTTGTTAACACAGGTAAATTGTTTTCCTAGTGTGTATTGGTGTACTGATCACCTATATGCTGTTTTAGTTAAATTCAATAACTCCCCCCCCAAAAAAATAAAAAAATTGGAACTGAATTGTGTGTGTGTAGATAATAAATGGATTTAGCCCTAATATTTCATTCTCAATCACTGATGTATGCGGTTTTTCAAACAACAAAAATATAAATTACATTAAATATGTGAGACTACCTGACACAGAGTTGTCACTAGAATTATATATGCTATGCTTGATTAACGGCAGAACATGTGTTGGTACCGTTCTCGCTTACTCCACTTCCAAAAAATCTGTGAAAATGGGGGAAAAAAAGTATTTCCTTGCAGGTAGCTGCTTTTGAGGTTTGCATCAGCTTTAGTTCTGCTAGGAGGCACAGCCAATCTTAGCTCTTCACTCCTTCCTCCCTGCTTGTAATGATAATGATTTAGATTTTGTGACAGCCTGTAATGATAAGGAGATATTACCTCTGTGTACAGATAAGACAGGATCCACCATTCATAATAGGTAATTGTCAAATCTTATCTATTCTTTCCTTGTACAATGACCTCTGCACAGGTCACAGAGCATGCCTAGAAAACTCTCCCATAGAAGTCAATGAGGTCCTCTCCTGACCATTGTGACCATGGGGCTGCTGCAAAGCATTTTTTAAATGCTGTGTAAATGCTGTTAACCCCTTTAGGACACAACCATATTTCACTTTAAGGACCAGGCCATTTTTTGCAAATCTGACCAGTGTCACTTTAAGTGGTGATAACTTTAAAATGCTTTAACTTATCCAGGCCATTCTGAGATCGTTTTTTTGTCACATATTGTACTTCATGACACTGGTAAAATGAAGTAAAAAAATAAATATTTTTTATTTATAAAAAATACCAAATTTACCTAAAATTTGGAAAAAATTGCAAATTTCCAAGTTTTAATTTCTCTACTTCTATAATACATAGTAATACCGCCAAAAATAGTTATTACTTTACATTCCCCATATGTCTACTTCATGGATCATTTTGGGAATGACATTTTAGTTTTTGGGGACGTTACAAGGTTTAGAAGTTTATAAGCAAATCTTGAAATTTTTCTGAAATGTTCAAAAACCCAATTTTTAGGGACCAGTTCAGGTCTGAAGTCACTTTGTGAGGGTTACATAATAGAATCCACCCAAAAATGACCCCATTCTAGAAACTACAACCCTCAAGGTATTAAAAACTGATTTTACAAACGTCATTAACCCTTTAGGTATTCAACAAGAGTTAATGGCAAGTGGAGATAACATTTCAGAATTTAGATTTTTTTTTTCAAATTTTCAATTTTAATCAATTTTTCCCAGTAACAAAGCAAGGGTTAACAGCTAAACAAAATGCTATATTTATTGCCCTGATTATGTAGTTTGCAGAAACACCCCATATGTGGTCGTAAACTACTGTACGGGCACACGGTAGGGCGTAGAGGGAAAGGAATGCCGTTTGGTTTTTGGTAGGCAGATTTTGCTGGACTGGATTATTTACACCATGTCTCATTTGAAGCCCCCCTGATGCACCCCTAGAGTAGAAACTCCATAAAAGCGATCCCATCTAAGAAACTACACCCCTCAAGGTATTCAAAACTGATTTTACAAACTTTGTTAACCATTTAGGTGTTGCACAAGAGTTATTGGCAAATGGAGATGGAAAATTTGCCAAAAGATGTAAATTCTCAAATTTCATTTTATTCCATTTTTTTCCAGTAAGAAATCGAGAGTTAACAAGCCAAACAAAATGCTATATTTATTGCCCTGATTCTGTAGTTTGCAGAAACACCCCATATGTGGCCCTAAACTGCTGTACGGGCACACAGTAGGATGTAGAGGGAAAGGTGCGCCGTGTGCAGATTTTGCTGGACCTTTTATTTGCTGGTTTATTTACACCATGTCCCATTTGAAGTCCCCCTGATGCACCCCTAGAGTAGAAACTCCATAAAAGTTACCCCATTTTGGAAACTACAGAATAAGGTGGCAGTTTTGTTGGGACTATTTTTAGGGTACATATGATTTTTGGTTTATCTATATTATATTTTTGTGAGGCAAGGTTACCAAAAATAGAAATTCTGAAATTTCATCTCCAATTGCCGTAAACTGTTGAGGAACGCCTAAAGGGTTCCTTTCCTTCTGCGCCCTGCCGTTTGGCCATACAGCAGTTTATGACCACATATAGGTTGTTACAGCAGTTTATGACCACATATGGGGTGTTTCTGTAAACTGCAGAATCACTGTAATAAATATAAGTTTTGTTTGGCTGTTAACCCTTGCTTTGTTACTGGAAGAAAAACGGATTAAAATGGAAAATTTGCCAAAGAATTGCTTTTTGTGCACCATTTTAATTTTATTTTTTTGACCGTGTTCATCTGAGGGGTGGGGTGGGGGATATTTTTATAGAGCAGATTCTTACGGACGTGGCGATACCTAATATGTCTACTTTTTTAAATGTATTTATGTTTTACATTATATTATCTTTTTTATAAACAAAAAAAAAAAACATTTTAGTATCTCCAGTATCTTTTAGTCTAAGAGTCATTTTTTTTTTTTTTTTTTTTTAACCGATTATCTTAGGTAGGGGCAAATTTCTTGCGGGATGAGAAGATGGTTATCTTGGCACTATTTTGGGGGGGCATATGACTTTTTGATCGCTTGCTATTGCAATTTTTGTGATGTAAGGTGACAAAAAAAACTTTTTTGCACCATTTTTATTTTTTTTGACAGTGTTCATCTGAGGGGTTGGGGGGGTATTTTTATAGAGCAGATTCTTAAGGACGTGGCGATACCTAATATGTCTACTTTTTTTAATGTATTTATGTTTTGCATTATATTATCTTTTTTTAATTTATTTTAGTTTTACTAAATAATATTTTAGAAAAAAAAATTTTTTGTTTTAGTGTCTCAAGTCTGAGAACCAGTTTTTTTTTATCCGATTGTCAGTGGCTAAATTGGGATATAAATGTGGTACTCCCTGAAGCAACCAATAATGCAGAGGCCCGGATGATCGGGGCACGTGTCACACTGAGTAGTGGTGTCCTTCCGTATCCTCCTCCTGTGACACACTCTGCACTTTTTTGGGGTCCATCCCTTCTTTCGAGTATGGGGGACCACACCTGGAAAGTGTTGGCCAGGGACGATCCGGGAGCCTCCAGTTCCCGAGGTACTCCAGCCTGCTCTTTCCCGATCAGAAAAGATCAGGGCCTTGAGGACTGCCTCATAGAACTTAAGGAATGTCCCTGTGTTGCCAGCGCTCTGGGACAGCACAAAAGAGTTGTACAAGGCAACCTGTAACGCTAACACCCAGAGTGGGGGGACATTCTGGGGGTTGAATACGCCCCTCGTACACACGAAACTTGTAAGTGTACCCTGAGGTACTTTAACAAAATTTGTACAGCTTCATGCCATACCTCGCCCGCTTAGAGGGAACATACTGGCAGAAAAGGAGTCTCCCCTTGAAAGCAATGAGAGACTCATCAACCGCGACCTCCCTTCCAGGTACATAGGCCTGTACAAATTTGGCCCCAAAGTGATCGATGACTGGCCTGATTTTGTACAGGCGGTCATAGGCAGGATCACCTTGGGGGAGACATGCTGCATTATCTGAATAATGCAGGCATTATCTGAATAATGCAGGCATTTCCGGATGGCCTCAAACCGGGAGCGTGTCATGGCCGTACTGTAAAGTGGGGTCTGGTAGAGGACGTCCCCACTCCAGTAATGCCTGACACTGGGTTTCTTGACTAGGCCTATGTGCAGCACAAGGCCCCAAAAGCCCGAGCAGCGGTGATCGGAAATACATAGGACGTACCGGTACGTCCTGTGTCCTTAAGGACCGGGACATCAGGTTAAGAAGAGCTCAGACAAGATGGCCATTTCATAATCATGTTCAGTAAATAGAATAAAATCAGTGGGGGGTGGGAGCTTGGTGTGGTTGCCCCGGGCGCCAAATTGTAGCGAGGGTATGGGGTTTCGGACCCCCTTCACTTAGCTAGTAATGGGCTATTCTGAGGAAAGGACATCACTTAAAGAGGACCTGTCACCACAAAATGCAGAGCAATCTGCAGGCAGCAGGTTAGGCTACTTTCACACTGCCATTTGGTGTGGATCCGTCATGGATCTGCACAGACGGATCCGCACTGATAATACAACCGCATGCATCCGTTCAGAACGGATCCGTTTGTATTATGTTCAATATAGCCAAGACGGATCTGTCTTGAACACCATTGAAAGTCAATAGAGGACAGATCCATTTTCTATTTGTGCCAAATTGTGTCAGTGAAAACGGATCCGTCCCCATTGACTTACATTGTGTGCCAGGACGGATCAGTTTGGCTCAGTTTCGTCATACGGACAACAAAACCCTGCAGGCAGCATTTTGGTGTCTGCCTCCAGAGCAGAATGGAGACAGAACGGAGGCAAACTGATGCATTCTGAGCGGATCCTTATCCATTCAGAATGCATTAGGGCAAAACGGATCCGTTTTGGACCGCTTGTGAGAGCCCTGAATGGATCTCACAAATGGAAAGCCAAAATGCGAGTGTGAAAGTAGCCTTATACAGGAGACCGAAATCTAGTTTGGGGGGAAAGGATTTAGTAAAACTTGTAATTTATACATTTATATCGCTGCTATTTCCAACTTCACGTTCAGAGGGCAGGTGTTATCAATGCCTGAAAGCATTGTGTGTTTATACAGATAGCTGTACATGTGGGAGGTGTTATCAGTGATAGCATTCTCTGTTTGTGTATAAGGAGATAGTTATCAATCACTGATAACACGTCCAAACCGCACCCTGCCCCTGGGAACAGCTATTTCTATAACCACACAATGCTGTCAGAAACAGCAGAGATCTAACTGTATACATTACAGGTTTTACTGTATCTTATCCCATAAAACTATATATCAGCTCCTCCTGCTCTATAACATGCTGTCTGCATAATGCTCTGCATCTCAAGGTGACAGGTCCTCTTTGAAAAAAAAAAGCTAAACAACCCCTCAGATTTAAAGGCAATGTGTATTTAGAAAATGACCTATTGTTTAAATCACGTTTTTATGTTTAACATACCGTATTTTAAAATAATTTTTGATGATGTTATTTTTAATTTTCCATGTCAACATTTATACTTAAACAAAAACATAAAATCCTGAAGTTTTCGCACTGGCCACGAAGACTAATAATTGTCATTGCTTTTTGGTGTGTACAGATCACTTTTCTTCTGTTATATATTTTTCTAATCCTGCCTGTAATGATATCACCTCTGTGTACAGATAAGACAGGATCCACCATCCAGAAATCGTGTCTATTCTTTCCTTATACAATGTGCACAGTAGGCAGTAGAACGGCGCAGTAGATCACGATGACACCACTGTGACCTCCTGCACAGTGAAATGTTAGAGTCCGCTTGCGCTGGAACGCTGAAACGGAAGAGAGGTGAGTATTATATATATTTTTTTTTTACTTAAGTACCCTAAGGCAGGTAATACTGGAGCCACTATGGAGGTGGAGGGCATTATCAATACAACTGAAGAGAAAGGATACAAAGGAGGCTATTATATACAGTATATAGAAAGAAAGGGGGCCATAATATAGTATAACTAGCAGAAGGGTATATTTCATCTATTTCATTTAATGTTTGTGTGTGTTGTTAAAAGATATCTCCCATAACAGTGACCTCTACAGCACCCGCCCCTTTAACAGTGAACTCCACAGTCCCCCACCCCTTAACACTGACCCCCCCCCACAGTTCGCCGCCACTTTAAAATGGGACCTCTACAGCAGCCCATCCCCTTAACTTTGACCTTCACAGCAGCCCGCCCATTTAACAGTGAGTTTCACAGCACCCCACTCCCTTGACAGTGACCTCCTCAGGGGCCCGCCCCCTTAATAGTGTCCTCCATAGTTCCCCGCTGCCTTAACATTGACCTCACAGGACCCTGCTGTCTTAACAGTAAACTCCACAGCATTTCCCCCTTTAATAGTGCCCCTGCCCCTTTAACAGTGACCTTCACAGTGTCCGCCCCTTTAACAGTGATCTCCACAGTGGCCTGCCCCCTTAACAGTAACATCCACAGTGAACGCCTCTTTAACAACGACCTCCACAGTGCCCACCCCTTTAACAGTGACCTCCACAGCGCACGACCCTTTAACAGTGACCACCAAAGTGCCTGCCCCTTTACCAGTGACCGCCACAGCGCACGCCCCTTTAACAGTGACCACCACAGTGCCTGCCCCTTTAACAGTGACCTCCACAGTGCACACCCCTTTAACAGTGACCACCACAGTGCCCTGCCCCTTTAATGCTAGGGCTACACGATGACATGTATCGCGCAACATCTCGTCTCAACAATTTTTATAATGATAGGCTATGGTGTAGCACTGCGACAAGTGACATGTTGCGACTGCGACACGACAGTTGCAAAAAATCCATCCGTCGCAGCATGTCACATGTCGAGTGCAACACCATAGACTATCATTATAAAAATTGTCACGCTAAATTGGTGCGACATCAATGTCGCGGGACACATGTAGCAGTGTAGTTGTGCCCTATGTGTCGTGCAACTTATTGTCACGTGACACATCTGGTCGTCCAGCCCTAGCCTAAAGCTGACCTATAGCAGTGAAGAAAAATGGCTGGGTTGTTATGGAAACTTGGAGGAAAACTGTGTGTATGTGGAGACTAAGGGCCTGCGAGCTTCTATTGGCTAATAAGGGGCATGTGACAGTGTGTATGGCAGTTGGGATAGAGAGAGACTTGCAGGCTTGTATTGGCTAATGCAGGCATTTTTTGGGGAATATCTCAGGAACGGTACGTCCTAGAGATCTGTGGCTCACACAGGATTTCTTTCCAGGTAGCAAGGAATGTGTATACCAAGTTTCGTTGAAATCGATTGTTGCGTTTTTGAGTGATCGCGAAACATACATATATACATACATACATATATAAATCCTTCTTTATATATATATATATACCGGTAGATTATACAGAGGGGGCCATTATATATAATAATAATAATACAGAAATGCCATTACATATTATAATTATACAGGGGGAGCAATTATATATACTAATAATACAGAGGGGGCCATTATATATTATAATTATACAGAAGGGGCTATTGTATATACTAATAATACTGAGGGGGACCATTATATGTTATAATTATACAGATGGGGCCATTATGTATAATAATAATACAGAGGGGCCATTATATATTATAATTATACAGAGGGGACTATTGTATACGCTAATAATACAGAGAGAGACCATTATATATTATAATACACACACGGTGGGCATTATATACTGTATAATAATAATAATAATAATACTACAGAGGGACCATTATATATTATAATTATACAGAGTGGACTATTGTATACGCTAATAATACAGAGAGAGACCATTATATATTATAATACACACACGGTGGGCATTATATATAATAATAATAATAATAATAATAATAATAATACAGAGGGGCCATTATATATTATATTTATACAGAGTGGACTATTGTATACGCTAATAATACAGAGAGAGACCAATATATATTATAATACACACACGGTGGGCATTATATATAATAA
The DNA here is from genome assembly GCF_014858855.1 of Bufo gargarizans. NCBI lineage: Eukaryota > Metazoa > Chordata > Amphibia > Anura > Bufonidae > Bufo > Bufo gargarizans. Next base: position 187,011,361 of record NC_058081.1, on the reverse strand, counting down.
TAATACAGAGGGGGCCATTATTGCATGCCAGAACAGCAATATTTTGCATATTGTGCCCCCACCTAACCAGCCAAACCCCATACTAAGAAACAGCCCCTGTTTAAAGGTGCCACGTGGCTATTAACAATAAAGAAGGATTATACAGGTTCTTCACCGCAGCATGGCCGCAACTCGCCTGCACTCTGCTTTAATAACATCCCTCAAACAAAAGGCCAAATCTCCTGCTATCTCCAAATATAATAGCGTCATACATAGTGCCCCCAAAATAATAATGCCATACAAACAAAATAGCCCTAGAAGACAATCTGTCATTGATCATCCCCCTGTAAGGCTCCATTCAGACGACTGTATGTGTTTTACAGATCTACGCATCCATGGATCGGATCCGCAAAACACATACGGACGTCTGAATGGAGCCTTACAGTGGGGTGACCAATGATTTACTTCTCACAGGTACGGCAAGCTCCCTCAGAAGTGCAGCGGGCGTTCCCCGTACCAGCTGGCATGGCAGAGGTAGCTGGATTTACCACTCCACTGCCCAGCAAGACCGAGGCTACGACAGCCTTAACCCAGTGGTGCCCCGAGGATTCGCAGCCTACGCAGCCTCTACATGGGACTATCGTAAAGCGGTCGAGGACTGGGTCGTTAGCCTGTTAGAGCAGCCTCTGCCTGATGACCCCAAGCTGAAGAGGAGAATGGGAACCGTGGTATGGTTGTCCGTTGAAAGAGGCTGCGGATTCATCCAGGATGACGAGACTGGGGTCGATTTGTTTGCCAATCGGCGCTCTGTCAAGCGTCCACACCTGCCCCAGGTGAGGCATAGCTTCTAAAAGGGAGATCAAGTAAAGTTCACCCCAATGGAGTCTGCCAGGGGCCCGTTTGCAACAGGGGTGAGCCTGCTTCCGAAGTCTATGGTTCCAGCGTCTGCCCCAGAGGTATGGCAAGAGGACCCATCTGCCGTGGGGAAAATTGGACCCTTGCAGGAGGACGCAGGAGGAGTGTTCCGCTACTGGGAGCAACTGCTACCGTCAAACCACATTTATTACAGTCTTAAAGGGCCGATCATAAATCTGACTTGGCTAAAACTGACTTTAGCCATATGTGAAAGTGGAGTGACCTGTCAGAGTAATGATAAATCTGGCCCTTGATGTCTTTGCTTAGTCATTATGGACTGCCTCTGAAGACGGCTGGTATGTGACTCTTAAGCCAGGAAGAAAGGTTCCCTGGCTAAAGATACAGAGAGAAAGCGATATAGACAAAGATAAGACAAAGAGACAGATCAGAATAAAGACAGAGTCAGACTACAGAAAGCTAAGTTGCAGTCTACAGCAGAAGAGGAAAAGTTCCTATTTAATCCAGCCAACATAGCAGAGCTGAGTGAGTACAGATGTAGCAGAGCCGATTGCCTTTACCTGCCAGAAGTTAAGCCTAAATCTACTGATGACCAAGATAAAGTTTGGAAGATTGTTCCTTGATGCAAGTTTGTCAAGTAAAGCTGTGTTCAATGTTAATAAAAATCTGGACTCCATTTCATCTACCAAATCCCTCAACTGTTAACCCTTTTATCACTGCTTCGGACGATCACGTCTGGGATCGAAGGATATCCAGGGAGAAGCACCATGACACGTGCATACAACACCGTCAGGGAGATTGTAGGTCAGTCTACACCACTTTGGCAATCCTACATCTGGGTATCAACACCACTATAATTAAAGGTGACTCCATGTCCTCGTTGCTTAAATGCACCTGGCGTCACAACAACTTGCTCTATCAGAGGGACATATATGATAAAAACCTCTTAAAGGGTAAAGGATACCCCAGACGCTGGCAACCGCCCACTGCAGAAGTATCTGATGAGGACTGTGTAGTGAGCAATATGGCAAGAAACTGAAGGTCCCTTGTACCTCATGAGGAGAATGCATCATGATTTAAGGGACCAAAGGGTTTTTTAACAACTGGATTGGGGGAATTGGGCTGGAATGACCAACTCACACACCTGTTTTATACTAAATTCCAGAAACAATTTGTCAGTCCCTAGTGGCTTCATTATCTAGACTTGAAAAACAGTAATTAAAAAAATACAATATTCAATAAATCAGTTTATAAAAGCAGGATTTCCACATTCAGGATTTTTTTTTTAAGCTATAGCCGAGAGTGGATTCAAAAATGGGAGAAGACCCAGTTGTTCCTTTACACGTATCCATGATTAATTATTTTTTCCAGGCTTTGGCTTCAATATCTGCAAAAAAAAAAGACCTGAATGTTGAAACCCAGCCTAAATATAAGCTATTGTAAAAGAAATATAGCGGCTCATTTGCTAACTGATCTATGCCTCTTATGTGGCATATATCAGCTGCACGCCATTTTGTGACAAATTCTCCGACTTTTCCCCTCTGACTTTTCCGGCAGGTCAGTAAAAGTGGACGTGACGCGGGCGGAGAAGAGGTCGGGCCGACAGGCTCGTCTCATTCATTATCTTCTATGGCAGTTTTTGTCATTTCAAATGGCTTAAATCTGCGCCTGCAAGGGAGCTGGTGTAGATTTAAGTTTGTTGCACGGCCTGCTGGAGGAAGCGCCAAAGTTATATAGAGGCCTGTGTACCTCCACATAACTTTTCTTTCAGTCAGCAAATCTATAATATGTCACATCTTTCCAACTCTGAAACTTAAAAGCTACATTCACTGTATATTATTAACCCCTACACGCATTATGACGTACAGGTACGTCATTGCGTGGCAGGGGATACATGGAGAGGGCCTCTGCAGTGAGCCCGCTCCATACGCACACGATCTGCCGGCTGTATGATACAGCCGGCATCCGGTCGCACTAACAGGAAGCGGCAATCGCGCCACCCCTGCCATTCAACCCCTCAGGTGCCGCGATCAAGGCTGATCACAGCACCTGTGATGCGCCTCCATCTTCCTTCCGATCGGAGCCTTGATCGATTGCCATGGCAGCCTGGACGCTGCTGAAGCGATCCAGGCCTACCATGGCTTTCTCCATACTGAGCTATGCACGTGGCATAGCGCAGAATGGAGTGTGTAAAAATCCTATTCACCATAATAGATCTCTATTATAGTGAATAGAAGAGGGGATCAAAAGATCCCATGTACGAGGCCCCTATAAGGGCTAATTGCTGTAAACAAAAAATTTTATAAAGTTAAAAAAAAACACCACTATATTAAAAGTTTGAATCACCACCCTTTCCCAATTTTACATATAAAACTACATAAACAATAAAAATAAAAAAACATATTGGGTATCGCCGTGTCCGAAAATGTCAGAACTATTAAAAATATTTTTTAAAAAAGATTGTGCGGTGAATGCAGTAAAAAATGAAAAACACACGATTTGCCATTTTTTTTGTCATTTTGTTCCAAAAAACATTTGAATAATGGTGATTAAAACGTTGTATGTACTACAAAAATGGCATCAATGAAAAGTACAGTTTTTTAAACACAAAAAAGCCCTTATAAAGCTCTGTAGACCGCAATATAAAAAAGTTATGGCTGTCAGAATATAGCGATGCAAAGAAAGTTTAGATTTTTCAGATTTTTTTTAAAGTAGTAAAACAAACAGAAAATGTTCAAGTTTGGTTTCGCCGCATTCGTATTGAGCCGCAGAATAGGAATGTCAGGTCATTTTTAGTGCACAGTGAACGCTGTGATGTCAAAACCCCAAAACCTTTGTGGAATTTTGTATTTTTTTCAATTTTGCCACACAAATAATTTTTTTCCTTTTTTTAATACAAAACATGGTAAATTAAATTGTGGCATTAAAAAATGCATCTTGTCCCGCAAAATATAAGCCCTCATATAGCTATGTGAACGGAAAAATAAAACAGTTATGGCTTTTGGAACATGAGGAGGACAAATCAGAAATGTAAAAATGAAAATAGGCCTGGTCTTGAAGGGGTTATAGATAGAGTTGAGCGAACACCTGGATGTTCGGGTTCGAGAAGTTCGGCCGAACATCCCGGAAATGTTCGGGTTCGGGATCCGAACCCGATCCGAACTTCGTCCCGAACCCGAACCCCATTGAAGTCAATGGGGACCCGAACTTTTCGGCACTAAAACGGCTGTAAAACAGCCCAGGAAAGGGCTAGAGGGCTGCAAAAGGCAGCAACATGTAGGTAAATCCCCTGCAAACAAATGTGGATAGGGAAATTAATTAAAATAAAAATTAAATAAATAAAAATTAACCAAAATCAATTGGAGAGAGGTTCCATAGCAGAGAATCTGGCTTCCCGTCACCCACCACTGGAACAGTCCATTCTCAGATATTTAGGCCCCGGCACCCAGGCAGAGGAGAGAGGTCCCGTAACAGACAATCTGGCTTCATGTCAGCAGAGAATCAGTCTTCATATCATAGCAGAGAATCAGGCTTCACGTCAGCCACCACTGCAACAGTCCATTGTCATAAATTCAGGCCCAGCACCCAGGCAGAGGAGAGAGGTCCCGTAACAGACAATCTGGCTTCATGTCAGCAGAGAATCAGTCTGCATGTCATAGCAGAGAATGAGGCTTCACGTCACCCACCACTGCAACAGTCCATTTTCATAAATTTAGGCCCAGCACCCAGGCAGAGGAGAGAGGTCCCGTAACAGAGGATCTGGCTTCATGTCACCAGAGAATCAGTCTGCATGTCATAGCAGAGAATCAGGCTTCACGTCACCCACCACTGCAACAGTCCATTTTCATAAATTTAGGCCCAGCACCCAGGCAGAGGAGAGAGGTCCCGTAACAGAGGATCTGGCTTCATGTCACCAGAGAATCAGTCTGCATGTCATAGCAGAGAATGAGGCTTCACGTCAGCCACCACTGCAACAATCCATTGGCATATATTTAGGCCTAGCACACAGGCAGAGGAGAGGTTCATTCAACTTTGGGTAGCCTTGCAATATAATGGTAAAATGAAAATAAAAATAGGATTGAATGAGGAAGTGCCCTGGAGTCCAATAATATATGGTTATGGGGAGGTAGTTAATGTCTAATCTGGACAAGGGACGGACAGGTCCTGTGGGATCCATGCCTGGTTCATTTTTATGAACGTCAGCTTGTCCACATTGGCTGTAGACAGGCGGCTGCGTTTGTCTGTAATGACGCCCCCTGCCGCGCTGAATACACGTTCAGACAAAACGCTGGCTGCCGGGCAGGCCAGCACCTCCAAGGCATAAAAGGCTAGCTCTGGCCACGTGGACAATTTAGAGACCCAGAAGTTGAATGGGGCCGAACCATCAGTCAGTACGTGGATGGGTGTGCACACCTACTGTTCCACCATGTTAGTGAAATGTTGCCTCCTGCTAACACGTTGCGTATCAGGTGGTGGTGCAGTTAGCTGTGGCGTGTTGACAAAAGTTTTCCACATCTCTGCCATGCTAACCCTGCCCTCAGAGGAGCTGGCCGTGACACAGCTGCCTTGGCGACCTCTTGCTCCTCCTCTGCCTTGGCCTTGGGCTTCCACTTGTTCCCCTGTGACATTTGGGAATGCTCTCAGTAGCGCGTCTACCAACGTGCGCTTGTACTCGCGCATCTTCCTATCACGCTCCAGTGCAGGAAGTAAGGTGGGCACATTGTCTTTGTAGCGTGGATCCAGCAGGGTGGCAACCCAGTAGTCCGCACAGGTTAAAATGTGGGCAACTCTGCTGTCGTTGCGCAGGCACTGCAGCATGTAGTCGCTCATGTGTGCCAGGCTGCCCAGGGGTAAGGACAAGCTGTCCTCTGTGGGAGGCGTATCGTCATCGTCCTGCCTTTCCCCCCAGCCACGCACCAGTGATGGACCCGAGCTGCGTTGGGTGCCACCCCGCTGTGACCATGCTTCATCCTCATCCTCCTCCACCTCCTCCTCATCCTCGTCCTCCTCGTCCTCCAGTAGTGGGCCCTGGCTGGCCACATTTGTACCTGGCCTCTGCTGTTGCCAAAAACCTCCCTCTGAGTCACTTCGAAGAGACTGGCCTGAAAGTGCTAAAAATGACCCCTCTTCCTCCTCCTCCTCCTCCTCCTCCTGGGCCACCTCCTCTTCCATCATCGCCCTAAGTGTTTTCTCAAGGAGACATAGAAGTGGTATTGTAACGCTGATAACGGTGTCATCGCCACTGGCCATGTTGGTGGAGTACTCGAAACAGCGCAACAGGGCACACAGGTCTCGCATGGAGGCCCAGTCATTGGTGGTGAAGTGGTGCTGTTCTGTAGTGCGACTGACCCGTGCGTGCTGCAGCTGAAACTCCACTATGGCCTGCTGCTGCTCGCACAGTCTGTCCAGCATGTGCAAGGTGGAGTTCCACCTGGTGGGCACGTCGCATATGAGGCGGTGAGCGGGAAGGCCGAAGTTACGCTGTAGCGCAGACAGGCGAGCAGCGGCAGGATGTGAACGCCGGAAGCGCGAACAGACGGCCCGCACTTTATGCAGCAGCTCTGACATGTCGGGGTAGTTGTGAATGAACTTCTGCACCACCAAATTCAGCACATGCGCCAAGCAAGGGATGTGCGTCAAATTGGCTAGTCCCAGAGCTGCAACGAGATTTCGCCCATTATCACACACCACCAGGCCGGGCTTGAGGCTCACCGGCAGCAACCACTCGTCGGTCTGTTGTTCAATACCCCGCCACAACTCCTGTGCGGTGTGGGGCCTGTCCCCCAAACATATGAGTTTCAGAATGGCCTGCTGACGTTTACCCCGGGCTGTGCTGAAGTTGGTGGTGAAGGTGTGTGGCTGACTGGATGAGCAGGTGGAAGAAGAGGAGGAGGAAGCCGAGAAGGAGGAGGTGGCAACAGGAGGCAAAGAATGTTGCCCTGCGATCCTTGGCGGCGGCAGGACGTGCGCCAAACAGCTCTCCGCCTGGGGCCCAGCTGCCACTACATTTACCCAGTGTGCAGTTAGGGAGATATAGCGTCCCTGGCCGTGCTTACTGGTCCACGTATCTGTGGTTAGGTGGACCTTGCTACAGATGGCGTTGCGCAGTGCACACTTGATTTTATCGGATACTTGGTTGTGCAGGGAAGGCACGGCTCTCTTGGAGAAGTAGTGCCGGCTGGGAACAACATACTGTGGGACAGCAAGCGACATGAGCTGTTTGAAGCTGTCTGTGTCCACCAGCCTAAATGACAGCATTTCATAGGCCAGTAGTTTAGAAATGCTGGCATTCAGGGCCAGGGATCGAGGGTGGCTAGGTGGGAATTTACGCTTTCTATCAAATGTTTGTGAGATGGAGAGCTGAACGCTGGCGTGTGACATGGTTGAGACGCTTGGTGACGGAGGTGGTGGTGGTGGTGTTGGTGGTACATCCCCTGTTTGCTGGGCGGCAGGTGCCAACGTTCCTCCAGAGGCGGAGGAAGAGGCCGAGGCGGCAGCAGCAGAATAGGCCGAGGCGGCAGCAGCAGAAGAGGTAGCAGGGGGAGCCTGAGTGACTTCCTTGGTTTTAAGGTGTTTACTCCACTGCAGTTCATGCTTTGCATGCAGGTGCCTGGTCATGCAGGTTGTGCTCAGGTTCAGAACGTTAATGCCTCGCTTCAGGCTCTGATGGCACAGCGTGCAAACCACTCGGGTCTTGTCGTCAGCACATTGTTTGAAGAAGTGCCATGCCAGGGAACTCCTTGAAGCTGCCTTTGGGGTGCTCGGTCCCAGATGGCGGCGGTCAGTAGCAGGCGGAGTCTCTTGGCGGCGGGTGTTCTGCTTTTGCCCACTGCTCCCTCTTTTGCTACGCTGTTGGCTCGGTCTCACCACTGCCTCTTCCTCCGAACTGTGAAAGTCAGTGGCACGACCTTCATTCCATGTGGGGTCTAGGACCTCATCGTCCCCTGCATCGTCTTCCACCCAGTCTTGATCCCTGACCTCCTGTTCAGTCTGCACACTGCAGAAAGACGCAGCAGTTGGCACCTGTGTTTCGTCATCATCAGAGACATGCTGAGGTGGTATTCCCATGTCCTCATCATCAGGAAACATAAGTGGTTGTGCGTCAGTGCATTCTATGTCTTTCACCGCTGGGGAAGGGCTAGGTGGATGCCCTTGGGAAACCCTGCCAGCGGAGTCTTCAAACAGCATAAGAGACTGCTGCATAACTTGAGGCTGAGACAGTTTCCCTGGTATGCATGGGGGTGATGTGACAGACTGATGGGGTTGGTTTTCAGGCGCCATCTGTGCGCTTTCTGCAGAAGACTGGGTGGGAGATAATGTGAACGTGCTGGATCCACTGTCGGCCACCCAATTGACTAATGCCTGTACCTGCTCAGGCCTTACCATCCTTAGAACGGCATTGGGCCCCACCATATATCGCTGTAAATTCTGGCGGCTACTGGGACCTGAGGTAGTTGGTACACTAGGACGTGTGGATGTGGCAGAACGGCCACGTCCTCTCCCAGCACCAGAGGGTCCACTAACACCACCACGACCATGTCCACGTCCGCGTCCCTTACTAGATGTTTTTCTCATTGTTATGGTTCACCACAACAACAAATATATTATTTGGCCCAATGTATTGTATTCAAATTCAGCGGGATATAAATTTGAGGCCTAGTATTTAGGCGCTGGGTGACCGGTATGGATTTAGTGACAGAATTAGACTTGGAAATGCACAGAAGCGTGTGTGTGAAGTTATTCTGAATGACCCAATGTGCACCTTGAATATTATATACCCTTTTTGGGATAGATTTCAAATAGCTCTGATATAGCAGGAACCACTAAATTATGAAATTGCTAAATTGGGAATTGTACTTCAACCCAGAACAAAAAATGTGCTTTGACGGGCACTAAATAACTTTCCCAGCTACAACAGGACAGCGGTAACGAGAGATTTAGAGGGATTTAAATTTGAGGCCTAGTATTTAGGCGCTGGGTGACCGGTATGGATTTAGTGACAGAATTAGACTTGGAAATGCACAGAAGCGTGTGTGTGAAGTTATTCTGAATGACCCAATGTGCACCTTGAATATTATATACCCTTTTTGGGATAGATTTCAAATAGCTCTGATATAGCAGGAACCACTAAATTATGAAATTGCTAAATTGGGAATTGTACTTCAACCCAGAACAAAAAATGTGCTTTGACGGGCACTAAATAACTTTCCCAGCTACAACAGGACAGCGGTAACGAGAGATTTAGAGGGATTTAAATTTGAGGCCTAGTATTTAGGCGCTGGGTCACCGGTATGGATTTAGTGACAGAATTAGACTTGGAAATGCACAGAAGCGTGTGTGTGAAGTTATTCTGAATGACCCTATGTGCACCTTCAATATTATATACCCTTTTAGGGATAGATTTCAAATAGCTCTGATATAGCAGAAACCACTAAATTATGAAATTGCTAAATTGGGAATTGTACTTCAACCCAGAACAAAAAATGTGCTTTGACGGACACTAAATATCTTGCCCAGCAACAACAGTACAGCGGTGGGTAACGAGAGATTTAGAGGGATTTAAATTTGAGGCCTAGTATTTAGGCGCTGGGTCACCGGTATGGATTTAGTGACAGAATTAGACTTGGAAATGCACAGAAGCGTGTGTGTGAAGTTATTCTGAATGACCCAATGTGCACCTTCAATATTATATACCCTTTTAGGGATAGATTTCAAATAGCTCTGATATAGCAGAAACCACTAAATTATGAAATTGCTAAATTGGGAATTGTACTTCAACCCAGAACAAAAAATGTGCTTTGACGGACACTAAATATCTTGCCCAGCAACAACAGTACAGCGGTAACGAGAGATTTAGAGGGATTTAAATTTGAGGCCTAGTATTTAGGCGCTGGGTGACAGGTATGGGTTTAGTGACAGAATTAGACTTGGAAATGCACAGAAGCGTGTGTGTGAAGTTATTCTGAATGACCCAATGTGCACCTTCAATATTATATACCCTTTTAGGGATAGATTTCAAATAGCTCTGATATAGCAGAAACCACTAAATTATGAAATTGCTAAATTGGGAATTGTACTTCAACCCAGAACAAAAAATGTGCTTTGACGGACACTAAATATCTTGCCCAGCAACAACAGTACAGCGGTAACGAGAGATTTAGAGGGATTTAAATTTGAGGCCTAGTATTTAGGCGCTGGGTGACAGGTATGGGTTTAGTGACAGAATTAGACTTGGAAATACACAGTAGCGGGTGTGTGTGAAGTTATTCTGAATGACCCAATGTGCACCTTCAATATTATATACCCTTTTTGGGATAGATTTCAAATAGCTCTGATATAGCAGGAACCACTAAATTATGAAATTGCTAAATTGGGAATTGTACTTCAACCCAGAACAAAAAATGTGCTTTGATGGACACTAAATATCTTGCCCAGCAACAACAGTACAGCGGTAACGAGAGATTTAGCGGGATATAAATTTGAGGCCTAGTATTTAGGCGCTGGGTCACCGGTATGGATTTAGTGACAGAATTAGACTTGGAAATGCACAGAAGCGTGTGTGTGAAGTTATTCTGAATGACCCTATGTGCACCTTCAATATTATATACCCTTTTAGGGATAGATTTCAAATAGCTCTGATATAGCAGAAACCACTAAATTATGAAATTGCTAAATTGGGAATTGTACTTCAACCCAGAACAAAAAATGTGCTTTGACGGACACTAAATATCTTGCCCAGCAACAACAGTACAGCGGTGGGTAACGAGAGATTTAGAGGGATTTAAATTTGAGGCCTAGTATTTAGGCGCTGGGTCACCGGTATGGATTTAGTGACAGAATTAGACTTGGAAATGCACAGAAGCGTGTGTGTGAAGTTATTCTGAATGACCCTATGTGCACCTTCAATATTATATACCCTTTTAGGGATAGATTTCAAATAGCTCTGATATAGCAGAAACCACTAAATTATGAAATTGCTAAATTGGGAATTGTACTTCAACCCAGAACAAAAAATGTGCTTTGACGGACACTAAATATCTTGCCCAGCAACAACAGTACAGCGGTGGGTAACGAGAGATTTAGAGGGATTTAAATTTGAGGCCTAGTATTTAGGCGCTGGGTCACCGGTATGGATTTAGTGACAGAATTAGACTTGGAAATGCACAGAAGCGTGTGTGTGAAGTTATTCTGAATGACCCAATGTGCACCTTCAATATTATATACCCTTTTAGGGATAGATTTCAAATAGCTCTGATATAGCAGAAACCACTAAATTATGAAATTGCTAAATTGGGAATTGTACTTCAACCCAGAACAAAAAATGTGCTTTGACGGACACTAAATATCTTGCCCAGCAACAACAGTACAGCGGTAACGAGAGATTTAGAGGGATTTAAATTTGAGGCCTAGTATTTAGGCGCTGGGTGACAGGTATGGGTTTAGTGACAGAATTAGACTTGGAAATACACAGTAGCGGGTGTGTGTGAAGTTATTCTGAATGACCCAATGTGCACCTTCAATATTATATACCCTTTTAGGGATAGATTCCAAATAGCTCTGATATAGCAGGAACCACTAAATTATGAAATTGCTAAATTGGGAATTGTACTTCAACCCAGAACAAAAAATGTGCTTTGACGGACACTAAATATCTTGCCCAGCAACAACAGTACAGCGGTAACGAGAGATTTAGAGGGATTTAAATTTGAGGCCTAGTATTTAGGCGCTGGGTGACAGGTATGGGTTTAGTGACAGAATTAGACTTGGAAATACACAGTAGCGGGTGTGTGTGAAGTTATTCTGAATGACCCAATGTGCACCTTCAATATTATATACCCTTTTTGGGATAGATTTCAAATAGCTCTGATATAGCAGGAACCACTAAATTATGAAATTGCTAAATTGGGAATTGTATTTCAACCCAGAACAAGAAATGTGCTTGAACGGACACTAAATAACTCGCCCAGCTACAGCACTAGGGACAGATTTAGCTGGATATAAATTTGAGGCCTAGTATTTAGGCGCTGGGTGACCGGTATGGATTTAGTGACAGAATTAGACTGGGATATGGCCAAAAAATAAACAGACTATTGCTGGTTAAATGCACTTGGTGTGACAGCTTCACCCTGATGTAGGCTTTAGCCAAAAAACAACCACACCATTGAGGGTTAAATGCACTTGGTGACAGGCGCAGCTTGCCCCTGATTTTGTATATGGCCAAAAAATGAACAGACTATTGCTGGTTAAATGCACTTGGTGTGACAGCTTCACCCTGATGTAGGCTTTAGCCAAAAAACAACCACACCATTGAGGGTTAAATGCACTTGGTGACAGGCGCAGCTTGCCCCTGATTTTGTATATGGCCAAAAAATGAACAGACTATTGCTGGTTAAATGCACTTGGTGTCACAGCTTCACCCTGATGTAGGCTTTAGCCAAAAAACAACCACACCATTGAGGGTTAAATGCACTTGGTGACAGGCGCAGCTTGCCCCTGATTTTGTATATGGCCAAAAAATGAACAGACTATTGCTGGTTAAATGCACTTGGTGTGACAGCTTCACCCTGATGTAGGCTTTAGCCAAAAAACAACCACACCATTGAGGGTTAAATGCACTTGGTCGCAGCTTGTGCTGGCGCACCACAAGACACAAAATGGCCGCCGATCACCCCAGAAAAATGAGACTGACAAACGGTCTGTGCAGCCTAAAAACAGTGAGCAATTGAGGATCAGCAGCTCAATGATCCACAGCTGCAGATCGATCAGTTAATCAAGTCCTTTGGAGGAGTTAATCTGCCTAATCTCGCCCTACTGTCGCAGCCGCAACCTCTCCCTACGCTAATCAGAGCAGAGTGACGGGCGGCGCTATGTGACTCCAGCTTAAATAGAGGCTGGGTCACATGGTGCTCTGGCCAATCACAGCCATGCCAATAGTAGGCATGGCTGTGATGGCCTCTTGGGGCAAGTAGTATGACGCTTGTTGATTGGCTGCTTTGCAGCCTTTCAAAAAGCGCCAAGAAAGCGTCACAAAAGCGCCAAGAAAGCGACGAACACCGAACCCGAACCCGGACTTTTACGAAAATGTCCGGGTTCGGGTCCGTGTCACGGACACCCCAAAATTCGGTACGAACCCGAACTATACAGTTCGAGTTCGCTCATCCCTAGTTATAGACAATGCAATGGAGCATTGTGTACTGGCATTAAAATTATATCTTTGTGCAGTTTATCCATGTAGACAAACCACCAAAAATGAAGTTTGTTATGCTAATGAGTTCGAAAGTGTGCAGTGGGGAATGATTAACGGTTCTCAGAGTCCAAGCATGCCCCCTTTAAGAGTTAAAGATGCCTCCTGTAGGAACCTAGCCCGCCTCTTTATTTGTGCCTAATGTCTCCCCTTGCGACTTCCTCCCCTCTCCTCTGTGACATCCTCTATCGTCCTAAAACTCTGCCCGCCTGCTCACCATTAGTGTTGAGCGCTAATATTTGAATAGTGAATTTTAATCGCGAAAATAGGCACTTTGAGAATTTGCGAATATTTACAATATAGTGCTATATATTCGTAAAATATTCATAGTTTTTTTTTAACACAGTACACATCAGGTGATCATCCCTCCCTTCTTCTAGCTTGTGGGCCAATGAGAAGGCTTTGTCTGAGCTTAGCAACATCCCTAGCAACCAATAGGAAAGTTGCCTACCCCTTAGTATATAAGAACCTCCCCAGCAGCTATTTTCTAAAGTTTATTGCAGTTATGAAAGAGACAGCAGTGTCATTGCTGTGCTCTGTGCTGTGTTGTATTACATTAGACAGTTAATATATATATGTATATACAGACGTGGACAAAATTGTTGGTACCCTTTGGTCAATGAAAGAAAAAGTCACAATGGTCACAGAAATAACTTTAATCTGACAAAAGTAATAATAAATTAAAATTCTATAAATGTTAACCAATGAAAGTCAGACATTGTTTTTCAACCATGCTTCAACAGAATTATGTAAAAAAATAAACTCATGAAACAGGCATGGACAAAAATGATGGTACCCCTAACTTAATATTTTGTTGCGCAACCTTTTGAGGCAATCACTGCAATCAAACGCTTCCTGTAACTGTCAATGAGACATCTGCACCTCTCAGCAGGTATTTTGGCCCACTCCTCATGAGCAAACTGCTCCAGTTGTGTCCGGTTTGAAGGGTGCCTTTTCCAGACTGCATGTTTCAGCTCCTTCCAAAGATGCTCAATAGGATTGAGGTCAGGGCTCATAGAAGGCCACTTTAGAATAGTCCAATTTTTTCCTCTTAGCCATTCTTGGGTGTTTTTAGCGGTGTGTTTTGGGTCATTGTCCTGTTGCAAGACCCATGACCTGCGACTGAGACCAAGCTTTCTGACACTGGCTAGTACATTTCTCTCTAGAATTCCTTGATAGTCTTGAGATTTCATTGTACCCTGCACAGATTCAAGACACCCTGTGCCAGACGCAGCAAAGCAGCCCCAGAACATAACAGAGCCTCCTCCATGTTTCACAGTAGGGACAGTGTTCTTTTCTTGATATGCTTCATTTTTTCGTCTGTGAACATACAGCTGATGTGCCTTGGCAAAAACTTCGATTTTTGTCTCATCTGTCCACAGGACATTCTCCCAGAAGCTTTGTGGCTTGTCAACATGTAGTTTGGCATATTCCAGTCTTGCTTTTTTATGATTCGTTTTCAACAATGGTGTCCTCCTTGGTCGTCTCCCATGTAGTCCACTTTGGCTCAAACAACGACGGATGGTGCGATCTGACACTGATGTTCCTTGAGCATGAAGTTCACCTTGAATCTCTTTAGAAGTCTTTCTAGGCTCTTTTGTTACCATTCGGATTATCCGTCTCTTAGATTTGTCATCAATTTTCCTCCTGCGGCCACGTCCAGGGAGGTTGGCTACAGTCCCATGGATCTTAAACTTATGAATAATATGTGCAACTGTACTCACAGGAACATCTAGTTGCTTGGAGATGGTCTTATAGCCTTTACCTTTAACATGCTTGTCTATAATTTTCTTTCTGATCTCTTGAGACAGCTCTTTCCTTTGCTTCCTCTGGTCCATGTCGAGTGTGGTACACACCATATCACCAAACAACACAGTGATTACCTGGAGCCATATATATAGGCCCAATGGCTGATTACAAGGTTGTAGACACCTGTGATGCTAATTAGTGGACACACCTTGAATTAACATGTCCCTTTGGTCACATTATGTTCTGTGTTTTCTAGGGGTACCATCATTTTTGTCCATGCCTGTTTCATGAGTTTATTTTTTTACATAATTCTGTTGAAGCATGGTTGAAAAACAATGTCTGACTTTCATTGGTTAACATTTATAGAATTTTAATTTATTATTACTTTTGTCAGATTAAAGTTATTTCTGTGACCATTGTGACTTTTTCTTTCATTGACCAAAGGGTACCAACAATTTTGTCCACGTCTGTATATATATATATATATATATATATGTGTATATATATATATATATATATATATATATACAGTACAGACCAAAAGTTTGGACACACCTTCTCATTCAAAGAGTTTTCTTTATTTTCATGACTATGAAAATTGTAGATTCACACTGAAGACATCAAAACTATGAATTAACACATGTGGAATTATATACAGTACAGACCAAAAGTTTGGACACACCTTCTCATTCAAAGAGTTTTCTTTGTTTTCATGACTATGAAAATTGTAGATTCACGCTGAAGGCATCAAAACTATGAATTAACACATGTGGAATTATATACATAACAAAAAAGTGTGAAACACCGGAAAATATGTCATATTCTAGGTTCTTCAAAGTAGCCACCTTTTGCTTTGATTACACTCTTGGCATTCTTTTGATGAGCTTTAAGAGGTAGTCACCTGAAATGGTCTTCCAACAGTCTTGAAGGAGTTCCCAGAGATGCTTAGCACTTGTTGGCCCTTTTCCCTTCACTCTGCGGTCCAGCTCACCCCAAACCATCTCGATTGGGTTCAGGTCCGGTGACTGTGGAGGCCAGGTCATCTGGCGCAGCACCCCATCACTCCCCTTCATGGTCAAATAGCCCTTACACAGCCTGGAGGTGTGTTTGGGGTCATTGTCCTGTTGAAAAATAAATGATGGTCCAACTAAACGCAAACCGGATGGAATAGCATGCCGCTGCAAGATGCTGTGGTAGCCATGCTGGCTCAGTATGCCTTCAATTTTGAATAAATCCCCAACAGTGTCACCAGCAAAGCATCCCCACACCATCACACCTCCTCCTACATGCTTCACGGTGGGAACCAGACATGTAGAGTCCATCCGTTCACCTTTTCTGCGTCACACAAAGACACGTTGGTTGGAATCAAAGATAAAAAATTTTGACTCATCAGACCAAAGCACAGATTTCCACTGGTCTAATGTTTATTCCTTGTGTTCTTTAGCCCAAAAAAGTCTCTTCTGCTTGTTGCCTGTCCTTAGCAGTGGTTTCCTAGCAGATATTCTACCATGAAGACCTGATTCACACAGTCTCCTCTTAACAGTTGTTCTAGAGATGTGTCTGCTGCTAGAACTCTGTGTGGCATTGACCTGGTCTCTAATCTGAGTTGCTGTTAACCTGCGATTTCTGAGGCTGGTGACTCGGATGAACTTATCCTCTGCAGCAGAGGTGACTCTTGGTCTTCCTTTCCTGGGGCGGTCCGCATGTGAGCCAGTTTCTTTGTAGTGCTTGATGGTTTTTGTGACTGCACTTGGGGACACTTTCAAAGTTTTCCCAATTTTTCGGACTGACTGACCTTCATTTCTTAAAGTAATGATGGCCACTAGTTTTTCTTTACTTAGCTGCTTTTTTCTTGCCATAAAACAGTCTATTCAGTAGGTCTATCAGCTGTGTATCCACTTGACTTCTCTACAACGCAACTGATGGTCCCAACCCCATTTATAAGGCAAGAAATCCCACTTATTAAACCTGACAGGGCACACCTGTGAAGTGAAAACCATTTCAGGTGACTACCTCTTGAAGCTCATCAAGAGAATGCCAAGAGTGTGCAAAGCAGTAATCAAAGCAAAAGGTGGCTACTTTGAAGAACCTAGAATATGACATATTTTCAGTTGTTTCACACTCTTTTGTTATGTATATAATTCCACATGTGTTAATTCATAGTTTTGATGCCTTCAGTGTGAATCTACAATTTTCATAGTCATGCAAATAAAGAAAACTCTTTGAATGAGAAGGTGTGTCCAGACTTTTGGTCTGTACTGTATATATATATATATATATATATATATATATATGTATATATATATGTATATATATATTTTTTTTCAGATAGTTAGGGGGAGATAGTCAGTGTAGGTTAGATTGATCTATAGTGTAGCTGATAGATTCCAGTGCAGGGTGTTAGGAAGTGTGATAGGTTCTGCTGTCCATACATACATGCTACAGACATAGTGCTGTGATGTCACAAGTTGCATGTATTGCAAAAATATATGTGCATCATTAATTGCCGAAAATTCGGAAGCGCAAATATATTAGAGCACTCTGTCTGCATATAAAGCTATTCTAATGTTCTACCGTGCCAGCAATTTTTTGCAATCAAGAATATAATCTCAAATTCGCAAATATATTATGAATATTCTACAAAATATTTGCAAAATATTGCAAATTCGAATATTGCCCCTGCCGCTCATCACTAGTCACCAGCTCCCTCATCTTGGCGCATGCGCTATAGCCTCTCTGAGACAGATGCACAACTCAGGAACGACCGTGCACAAACACAGGCAGTTGCCTGTTCCACGCTTGCAAAGATTTAGATGGATGTGGGAAATGGTGACCGGGCAGGCAGAGTTTAAGTAAGAATGATTGCAAAGAACAGGGCAGACTGGAAGATGCAAAGAGAGGTACTGTACACAAGTTATGAGGCTGGCTGGGCTCTTACAGGGGGAGTGTTTGGCTCCGGGAACCATTAATCACTTTGAAGCTTGCTAGCATAACCCAAAACTTTGGGGGTAATTTATTAAAACCAGCATATTAGACACAGGTCTTAATAACTGTTATATCTGGCGGTGGATCCTCTCCATAACTTAGCTGCATCCAGTGCCAGTCTAAATGTCATGGACACTCCCGTGATAGGTGCCAGGAGATCAGAGAGGCTGGCAACACGTGGGTTAATCTGACTGCTTCCTTGTGGATCACTTGTGTCTGTGTTGTTTTGGTAATGACCACACCTCTTGCAGGTGTTGTTGGTTTGGTCATTTAACATCCCCTATTTATTACTGCTTACCCCTTTTGGGGGCAGCGTTTATAGCTTCAGTTTTTGGACTCTGGCCTGCTGGTTATTGGATCTCAGCCGAGCTCCTGGCGCTGCCTTTGCTTCATGTGAAGTTAAAGGGGTTGTCCAGGTTCAGAGCTCAACCTGGACATACCCATAATTTCACCCCGGCAACCCCCTGAGGCTAGCATCGGAGCATTTCATGCTCCGATGCGCTCCCTTGCTAGATCGCGCAGGGCACGGGCTCTTTCGTTTATCATAACACACTGCCGGGCAGTGTGTTCGGTGACGTCAAATGCTCTGATGGGCGGGCTTTAGCGCTGTCCTAGCCATTTTACTGGCTAGGGCAGCGCTAAATCCCGCCCATCAGTGCCTGTGACATCACCGGGCTTCTTGGCAGCCTCATGGAGAGCCTGGTACATCACCAGATCTCCAAAAAATGCCTTTGCCCTGCACTGTCACCGCCAGTTCTGTGAGACGGTCTGGCAGACGTTCTTCTCTACCTCTTGTATGATGTTCTTTGTTTTGGTTTCACTTTCTCATCTCCTTTCCTTCTGCTAGGTGTCACATATTTAGACATAATCGTCTTCCTTTATATTTTCTCCCATACTGCCTTACTTTGCAGTTTATACTACTTCCTGGATGAAGTGTTCACTGCTGGAGGCTGCATCTGCTGTTTGCTCAGATAAGTCCTTTACTTTATTGTGTTTGCTTGCTGGCTTGATTCTAGGTGACCCTGACTCCCTCCGTATTAAGTGCAGGGAGCCGGTGGTCGTGTCCCCTCACTATTATAGGGTTTTCAGGTGTCACACAGGCTTAGGTACGTGGGCATGCAATCGTCTACCTTTGAGACCCTTGTATGTGCATAGCAGTCAGAGAGAGCTCTTAGGGTTTTATAGGGCTCACCTATAAGCTCTTTAGTTTGGGATCAAGCCAGTCGCTCGTTAATTTATAAGTTCCAGCTATCTGCAAATCTCCTCCATGACATTACAAACCGCCATAACCGTCAAGCATGGATCCGGTTTCAGCCTTGATTGACCGCATGCAAGGTCTTTCACTGGAGGTAGCAGAGCTCTATAAAACTGTGTCTCAGTTTCAGGTGAACGTTCTGCGGGCGTTCATGGAGTTTGTTCAGAGCCTAAGATCTCGCTTCCAGATACGTTCTCCAGGGGTAGTGAGAATTTTGTTCGCTTTAGAGAGGCTTGCAAACTCCATTTTCGCCTACTTCCCCATTCATCTGGTGATGAGAAGCAGAGAGTGGGGATCATCATCTTGCTGCTCAGGGATAATGCTCAGTCTTGGGCCTTTTTGCTGCCGGTGGGGGCACGGCCCCTCCGATCAGTGGATAAAGTTTATGTAGCCCTGGGGCAGATATATGATGACCCGGATCGCATTGCTCTGGCTGAATCTAAACTGCATTTTTTATGCCAGGGTAAACAATCCGCAGAGATACATTGTTCTGAATTTCGGAGATGGGCAGCTGATACTGATTGGAATGATGCTGCATTACAAAGTCAATTTTGCCATGGTCTTTCGGAAAGATTGAAAGATGCATTTGCTTTTCATGAAAGACCAGCGTTCTTAGAGTCAGCCATATCTCTAGCTGTTCGTATTGACAGGCGTCTTAGAGAGAGAGAGCGGAGACTACTCTTTCCTGTCATATTCAGCCCAAGGACGGTGGGGCTGTCTCATTCAGTGCGCAGGGGTCTCAGTCTGTCTCAATCCCCTCTGAGGAGGAGGCCATGCAGCTGGGTTTGCTTGCCTCTGATAGTAGAGGATTCAGCTCTCAGAGGAGGGTTTGTTTCTGCTGTTGGGGTATAAATAATTTAGCTAATGTTTGCCCCTATAGGAGATTCATTAAGTTTTCTGAGGGTAATAAAAACAAAACAAAACAAAAAAAAAACTCTAAAAACTTTCAATTTTCTACTATTGGCAAGGTTGATGCGGAAATTGAAGCTTTGCCGTTTGCTTGTAGTTCCTGTTTTCTCCTACCTGCCAGGGTGGCGCTAGACAGCAAGAACATTGTTTGTGAGAATTTTGTAGATAGTGGAGCAGCTGTCAATCTCATTGATAATCAATTTGCAACAACGCATGGTTTCCAGGTATGCATTTTGGAAAAGGATATACCTGTTTTTGCTATCGATTCCGCTCCACTTTCTCAAAGATCGTTAAAGGGCATAGTTCACAATATCCGTTTGACTGTGGGTGACGCTCATGTTGAGGATATGTCATGTTTTGTCTTAAACAGATTACCTACTCCTCTAGTGTTGGGGCTACCCTGGCTCACTAAACATAATCCCACCATTGATTAGCAAGCAAGGAAAATAAATGGTTGAAGTGAGTTTTGCAGAGAGAATTGCCTCACGGCATCTCTTTCAGAGGTTTCTACCAAGAATGTGCCATTTTCGGATGTTTTCCGAGAGTGGTGTCCAGGAGTTGCCTCCTCACCGGGAGTATGACTGCCCTATTAATCTCATCCCAGACGCCAAGCTGCCAAAATCACGTCTATACAATCTCTCCCAACCTGAAAGGGTCGCTATGCGTACTTATATCTCTTAGAGCATGAGAAAGGGAGCTGAACCGTATCACGATTCGTGACCTATATCTGCTTCCTCTGATCCCGGACCTGTTTAACCAGATTGTTGGGGCTAAAGTTTTTTCTAAGTTGGATTTAAGAGGGACATACAACCTAGTCAGGGTCAGGCAAGAGGACGAATGGAAGATGGCCTTCAATTCCCCTGAGGGTCATTTCGAAAATTTGGTTATGCCCTTTGGTTTGATGAATGCTCCGGTCGTCTTCCAACATTTTGTGAACAGCATTTTTTATCATTTAATGGGGAAATTTGTACTGGTGTATGTAGATGACATTTAGATTTTTTCTCCTGTTTTCAAGACTCATCGGGACCACCTATGTCAGGTCTTGCTGATTCTGCGGGAGAATAAATTGTACGCTAAACTGGAAAAATGTGTGTTTGCGGTTCTGGAGATTCAATTTCTTGGTTTTCTTCTCTCCGCTTCTGGTTTTTCAGATGGACCCTGAGAAGGTCCGCGCTGTGCTTTCTGAGAATCAGAAGGCGCTGATGCGGTTTTTGGGTTTGGCCAATTATTACAGAAAGTTCATTTTTAATTATTCCTCTGTTGTTAAGCCACTCGCTGATATGACTAAAAAGGGGGTGGATTTTTCCTCGTGGTCAGTAGATGCGCTTAAAGGCTTTTCTAGTATTAAAGAGAGTTTTGCTTCCGCTCCCATTTTGGTACAACCGGATGTCTCTCTACCTTTTATTGTTGAGGTGGATGCTTCTGAGGTGGGTGTGGGTGCGGTCTTGTCTCAGGGTCCCTCTCCTGCCAAATGGCGACCGCGTGCCTTTTCCTCACGGAAACTATCATCTGCAGAGAAAAATTACGATGTGGGAGATGGGGAGTTGTTGGCCATTAAATTAGCTTTTGAGAAATGGCGCCATTGGTTAGAGGGAGCCAGACACCCTATTACCGTGTTTACCGACCATAAGAATCTGGCCTACTTGGAATCGGACAAGCGCCTGAACCCGAGACAGGCCAGATGGTCTTTGTTCTTTTCTAGGTTTAATTTTGTGGTTACATTCCGCCCTGGGGTTAAAAATGTGAAGGCGGATGCCCTGTCACGTTGTTTTCCGGGAGGGGGGATCTTTGAAGACCCGGGTCCCATTTTGGCTGAAGGGGTGGTTGTCTCTGCTCTTTATCCTGATTTGGAGGCAGAGGTTTAGGCAGCCAAGGCAGAGGCTTCTGATCTTTGTCCTCCTGGGAGGTTGTTTGTGCCTCTTGCTTTACTACACAAGGCTTTTAAGGAGCACCACAATACTGTCCTTGCTGGGCACCCGGGGAGTAGAGCCACAGTGGATCTCATTGCTCGGAGATTCTGCTAGCCAGCTCTTCGTAAGACGGTTGAGGGTTTTGTGGCAGCCTGCGAGACCTGCGCTCGTGCCAAGGTCCCTCATTCACGGCCATCGGGTTCTCTCCTCCCGTTACCCATTCCTTCCCGTCCTTGGATGCATCTGTCCATGGACTTCATTACAGACCTGCCTCGTTCCTCGGGGAAGACTGTGATTCTGGAGGTAGTGGACCGTTTTAGAAAAATGGCACATTTCATTCCCTTTCCTGGGTTACCCAATGCTAAGACGCTGGCACAAGCGTTTGTTGATCATATTGTTAAATTGCATGGCATCCCTTCAGACATCATTTCTGATAGGGGCACGCAATATGTTTCCAGATTCTGGAAGGCCTTCTGTTCTCGCTTGGGGGTACGGTTGTCCTTCTCTTCTGCTTTTCACCCGCAGTCGAATGGTCAGACCGAACGTGTCAATCAGAATCTGGAGACATATCTGGACTGTTTTGTGGCAGAGAATCAGGAGGATTGGTATTCTTTTTTGTCCCTTGCTGAGTTTGCTTTAAATAACCGTTGCCAGGAGTCATCTGATAAGTCACAATTTTTTGGTGCATATGGGTTTCATCCGCAGTTTGGGACATTCTCTGGAGAGGGGTCTTCTGGTTTACCTGATGAGGAGAGATCTTCGTCGTCTTTGTCATTTATTTTTCAAAAGATTCAGGGTAATTTGAAGAGGATGAGTGAGAGATATAAGCGTGTGGCGGATAAGAGACGTGTGCCTGGTCAGGACCTGAATGTGGGTGATCTGGTGTAGTTGTCTACAAATAATATCAAACTGAAGATTCCCTCCTGGAAGTTGGGTCCTAAGTTTATTGGGCCTTACAATATCCGTCATCAATTCCGTTGCCTTCCGTCTTGATCTTCCTCAGATTATTGTTGATGGTAATCTTGAATTTCAGGTCTCTAGGATTGTGGATTCTCGCATTATCCGCGGTTCTCTTCAGTACCTCGTTCATTGGAAGGGTTATGGTCCTGAGGAGAGGATGTGGGTCCCAGTGGCCGACATTAAGGCCACTCGTCTCATCAGGGCTTTCCATAGATCTCATCCTGAGAAGGTGGGCTTTGAGTGTTCGGAGTCCACTCGTAGAGGGGTACTGTCACCACCAGTTCTGTGAGAAGGTCTGGCAGACATTCTTCTCTACCTCTTGTATGATGTTCTTTGTTTTGGTTTCACTTTCTCATCTCCTTTCCTTCTGCCAGGTGTCACTTATTTAGACATAATCGTCTTCCTTTATATTCCCTCCCATACTGCCTCACTTTGCGGTTTATACTACTTCCTGGATGAAGTGTTCACCGCTGGAGGCTGCGTCTGCTGTTTGCTCAGATAAGTCCTTTACTTTATTGTGTTTGCTTGCTGGCTTGATTCTAGGTGACCCTGACTCCCTCCGCATTAAGTGCAGGGAGCCGGTGGTCGTGTCCCCTCACTATTATAGGGTTTTCAGGTGTCACACAGGCTTAGGTACGTGGGCATGCAATCATCTACCATCGAGACCCTTGTATGTGCATAGCAGTCAGGGAGAGCTCTTAGGGTTTTATAGGGCTCACCTATAAGCTCTTTAGTTTGGGATCAAGCCAGTCGCTTGTTTATTTATAAGTTCCAGCTATCTGCAAATCTCATCCATGATATGCGCGATTTAGCGCAGGGCAAAGGAGAGCATCGGAGCATGAACTACTCCGATGCTCAAGTCAGGGGGGCTGCCCAGGTGAAAATGGAGAAATTTCCGGGTTCAGCTCTGAACCGGACAACCCCTTTAAGTGTCGTCTTCCCTATTTGTATTTTGTATGTTGTATTTCCCTGTCTTTTGTATCTAGACCTGAGGGAGACTTCTGTTCATTCTTCTGGTGGAGGAATAGGTTGTCTCAAGTCCTGTCACTATACCAGGGCACTACAGGGTGTGTTATGGCTCTAGGTACCTGTGTATGAACTTTCCTACCATCGAGGTCAGTTCATACTGATAGGTAGTCAGGACTTGGATTAGGGTTGTTCTAGGAGGTGTCCTTCTCCTTAACCCTAGTTTCCAGGCCTAGTTGCTGTCACCTTTCCTCCTGTGTTTGGTGTGGAGTTTCCCATCCACACCACATCCGTGACACTAAATGTAAGACAGCTTCATAGCTGTCTTACATTTAGACAATTTTCTATACCTAAAGAATGAGCGTGGAAAAGTCGCAGATTGTGGTACTACTAACCATCGCGCCGCAGCCTGTGCCTGAAATATGCCTAATACTACATGGATAAACCTCACAAAAGTATATTTGTAATGCTGGTACACAAATTGCCTTTATTTATATACAGTGGATGTAGCTGACAGATTCCCGTTAATGAAGATTATTTTAATTTTTAGGGAAGAAATGCAATTTTTGGTTTCTATTCAGTTTCATTCGTAATAAAGTAATGTGCACTTTAATATCAAAGTTTCTCATGCATCTTTTCTTTATTCATTACAGCCAGCACATATACAAATTACAACGCAATCAATGCAGTTATATATTGCTAAGCTCAAGAGGAGATTCAGTCGAAGGTACTGTAGCTGTGAGTATAAGGATTTGCTTTATGACATGTCTAACTGATCAGGCTGATTCTTCAGACACTGAGGAGTTAGCGTGCAAAGTCCACAGAGGAAGCAACTGTTTCTATACCACACAGGTTCACATTACGCCTCATCTTCACATAACCATCTTCACCCCAGTCTTTGCCCCAGCTGTATGAAAAGCAAGGAAAGGAAGACATTTAAAAAGAGCCCACAATTAGACACTGCTGTTATCGAATCATAAAGTGGATCTTGAAATAGACAAATAGTCTGGGGCCAAAAAGCTAAAAAGAAATAACTCGAAATAACACACACTATCCAATAACTTGGAGGCCTTAGTTCAACTATCTTGCATAGTGGCCCAAGTGCTTTAAGTTACACCACTGAATTTACTCTGCAACTTTCTATGACCCAGGGCCGTCTTTACCAAGGGGCAAAAGGGGCAGCTGCCCCGGGCCCAGTTGCTCCTGGGGGGCCCAAGGCAGCTGCCTCTTGAGCCCTGCTAGCCACTGCCCCGGGTGTCAGGCTGTCAGCTACACAGGGGGTGCTGCCATGCCAACCGGCACTGAGTCCAGGCATCGTACTGTTAGACCTTAGATGACATCATCACCATGTGACCAGTAACCTAGCAATATTACTGGTCACATGGCTATGAGGTCATCACAGGTCCTACCAGGAGTGTTGCTGCAAGAGAAGTTTGCCTTAACTGTGGAGCTTTTTTTGTCCAGATTACATCAGAAAAAGGTGACAGGGGCTGTTATGCTAATATTCTGCAAACTACTGTATAGTGGGGTGCTGTATACTGTGTGGGGGCCTGTATACTGTGGGGTGCTGTATACTGTGTGGGACTGTATACTGTGGGGGGCCTGTATACTGTGGGGGGCCTGTATACTGTATGGGGGCCTGTATAGTGTGGCGGGGGCCTGTATAGTGTGGGGGGCTGTATACTGTATACTGTGGGTGCTGTATATTGTGGAGTGCTATACTGCTGTACTGTATACTGTGGGGGGCTGTATACTGTATACTGTGGGTGCTGTATATTGTGGAGTGCTATACTGCTGTACTGTATAGTGTGGGGGCTGTATAGTGTGGGGTGCTGTATCGTGTATCGTTTGGGGTGCTGTATACTATATTTTTGTGTGTGTGTTGTGGTGAAGGGTGTGATTGCCTGCTAAGGTGTGGGAAGGCGGGATCCAGGGGGCCCAAGTAAATTTTTGCCCAGGGTCCAATCAATATTAAAGACGGCCCTGCTATGACCCCTATGAATGAATTGACCTGCTTAAACAATACAGCCGGGATGGCCAACCTGTTGCAAAACTACAACTCCCAGCATACCCAGACTGCCTACTGCTAGCAGACTACAGCAGGGCATGGTGGAAGTTGTAGTTTTACAACAGCTGGAGAGTCGCAGGTTGGCCATGACTGCAATACAGCAATCTTCTTTATCATAATCCATCCATGATTCTGTATGGTCACGATGGTAAGACTCACCTGTTCCTTACTATCCAGTAATCTATATCTTCATCAGTCTTTGCATCATGTTCTGTACCATACCCCACAATAATGACTGCGTGGTTTGGCCTTGTAGTACAGTCACCTTCAAAGATACCTGAAATAATGACATATTGAATTCAATGCCATATGTATTCTTCCACTGGTATACAGGATGTATAAAGCGTAGTAGTATACATTACTGCAGCAGTGCACTCTACAAACACCCTTCTTTCCTGCTACCCTTCTGACTTTACTTTGTGTAACCCCAGTTTATTTTTAATCAATTCCACATCTGTATATGATTGATCTGCAGTACACCACTCTGTATCAGCAGTGAAGCCCTGTATTCACACTAGCGTTAAAGTTTTCCGGTATTGAGTTCCGTCCTAGTGGCTCAATATCGGAAAAAAATGATTAGTTTTATCCTAATGCATTCTGAATGGAGAGCAATCTATTCAGTATGCATCAGGATTTCTTCAGTTCAGTCATTCTTACGGTATTTGGCCAGAGAAAATACTGCAGCATGCTGCGGTACTTTCTCCGCCCAAAATTCCGTAATACTTGCCGGAATGCTGGATCCGGCATTATTTTACATTGAAATACATTAATGCCGGAACTGGCACCAAGTTTTCCGGAAAAATTGATCCGGTTTTCCGGTCTGCACATGCGCAGACCTTTAAAAATGTGATGGACCATGTGATGAGCGCATGTCACCAAGGGTCTTTTTCTCCCTGTTCCTCAAAGAGGAAGAAAGAAGAGAAACCGGGCTGCGCGAACAAGTGGATGAGGTGAGTTTAATATTTTTTTAACCCCTCCATCCCTAATTTACTTAGCATTCTGTATTGCGAATGCTATTATTTTCCCTTATAACCATGTTCCCTTATCACGCATTTTTCCGCGACACACCCGCATCCTATCCGGCCCTCACACGCGGCGCCGTGTAAAAGAGGCCTAAGGGTATTTGCAGAATGACATTCTGTGGCTACTTTCACACTTTCGTTTAACTTTTCCGGTATGAGATCCGACAGAAGATTTCAATACAAGAGAAAAGCTCTTCCAATTTGTCCCCATTCATTGTCAATGGGGACAAAATGTAACTGAACAGAACAGAGTGCTCCAAAAATCATTCCGTTTCGTTTGGTTGCATTCCCATGCCGGAGAGAAAACCACAGCAAGCTGCGGTTTTCTTTCCATCATGGGATGCGGAGCGAAACGGATCCAGTATGACACACAATGCAAGTCAATGGTGCCCGATCCGTTTGGTTGATGTTCAGTCCCCCATTTAATTCAATGGTGTTCATGCCGGTTCCGTCATTGCTATTGTAAAGATAATACAACTGGATCCGATCAGGCAAAAACACAAGTGTGAAAGTAGCCTGTGCTGAGTATGTATATTGCTGTAATTCCTTATAACAGGGTGGTAAACCACCACTTCACATCAGTCTCCACTAGGTGGTGCTGGTGTCAAGGATATGAAGTACAGAAAGGAGGTGGGGGTCTGACTATGAGCAGCACTTGTATGCAGTCTCCATCAGTGATAGCCAGTTCGCCGTGTTCGCCCGTGAACACATGCGGGCTGCCATCTTAATTCACAAGTCCGGCGAGGCACAGGTAAACCCTTATCTGTGCCTGCGCTGCGAGCCGGTCTGAAACAAATGCGGTCAGCGGGAGCAGGCAGTTCTCAGAACAGCCCGATGAAGGCCCCCGGCGGCTGTTCTTGGAACTGCCTACTCCCGCTGACCGCATTTATTTCAGATCGGCTCGCAGCACAGGCACAGGTAAGGGCTTACTTGTGCATCGCTGGACTTGTGAGTTAAGATGGCAGCCAGCATGTGTTCGCGGGCGAACACGGCGAACTGGCTATCACTGGTCTCCATTACTACAGCCCCCATTACTACAGTCTATCCTGTATGTCCTCTTTGTACTTCATGGCTCCTCATGAATTCACATTGTGAAAGCGTTCATCTCCAGTCATCTGTATCGCCGTCCTTAGGACAGAGATACAGATGACTGTGCTGAGGCAGGGGAGGGAGAGGCGTGTCCCTTTCCCTTCCTCTGATAGGCTGCAGGCACTAGGCCGGTAGCCCATCAGAGGCCGGCGCAGGCGGCGCGATGATGTCATTGCGCCGCCTGAGCCGTACAGCGCAGGACACAGGCCGGAAGAGGCCTGCTTCGCATCACTGCCAAGGAGGTAAGTATAAGTGTTTATTTTTTTGTGTACAATACTGGTGGCTACTGGCACATAATGGGTGTCTCTGGCTACTGGCACATAATGGGTGTCTCTGGCTACTGGCACATAATGGGGGCTTTGGCTACTGGCACATAATGGGGGCTCTGGTTACTGGCACATAATGGGGGGCTGTCATTACTGACACATAATGGGGGGCTGTCATTACTGGCACATAATGGGGGCTGTCATTACTGGCACATAATGGGGGGCTGTCATTACTGTCAAATAATGGGGGCTGTCATTACTGTCAAATAATGGGGGCTGTCATTACTGGCACATGATGGGGGGCTGTTATTACTGGCACATTATTGGGGGCACTATAGGGGCATCTACTGAGGCCACAAAGAAGGTGTTTTGCTACTGTACAGTAGCATTTTATACTGGGGCACATAATGGTGGGTACTATGGGGAAGGGGGCAGAGGAGTACTATGGGGTCATCTACGGGGGGCACTAAGAAGGGGTATTTTATACTTGCAAATTATGGGGGACACTGAGGGCATCTACTGGGGCATTTTATACTGGTACATTATGGGGGGCACTAGGAGGAAGGGGGTGAGGAGCACTATGGAGGCATTTACTGGGGGCACTATATAGGGGTATTATATACTGGCACATTATAGGGGCACTATGGGGTCATTAGCTCAACTGGGGGCATTACAAGGGGGTATTTTTTGCACTGTCACATTATAAGGAGAATTATTTCTACTGAGGGGCATTATGGTGGGCTTTATTACTCCCTCATAGTATGACCCCCTAGTAGCAGCACCAGCCTCTCCCTGCTCTGCTATCCCTCTGCCCCTTCTCCACATCCTTATTATGAAATCTTTCTCATTAGGATAAAACACCCGGCCAAAGTGTGGAAGTAGTGGCCAAGATCCCCAAGGGCCAAGCCAAGTAATTGTAGGTTTTCATGTGAAATATGTTTGTTATACACATATAGCCTACACTGTGCCACACAATATACAGTATACCGCTACACTGTGTAGTCTGTTCTATAAGCACCATTGTTTTGTGGCGACGGACAGAAAATTATCTGAAAGTGCCCCTCCCGAGACCAGGCTCTGGATCCACCACTGCACAGCTCATGCGTTATTATACTTTGTGATAATGAATATGTCCCTCCCCTTCAAAACATTCTCAGAAACAAGCAGAGCATGGATGTCAATAAAATTATGCTCCGCCTGGAAAAATCTCTGCGGACGCCTATGTTGAGCTGCCATACCAAGCCCAGCCACCATACAATGTACAGCATGTTCTTAGATTACTGCAAAGAGCCCTTCAAACAGCTGATAGGTGGGGTGCCGGAGTCCAACCCAGTGTAGGACTAGGGTCCTTAGGGACCACCAGTGTAACTGTTTCTGAAGACAGTGATGAAGTATGTTATGTATTAAATGAAGTTTGATTAAAAATATCATACATGCGTTTTACACGAGAATGAGGGTCCCATCCTGATGGTGCAGCAGGTTGAGCATGCGCCCTGCCGCTTCATTCATTCTCTATGGGACGGCCTAAGATAGCACTCACATAGAGAATGAATGGAGTGACAGGGCACATGCTCGACCTGCTGCTCTATCAGGACAGGGGGGTACAGGACCCCCATTTTCATAATTGTAGGAGTGCCAGCGTTTGGAAATCCACCATTCAGTTAATTATCCCCTATTCAGTGCATAGAGGGTAGCTTTTGCAAACAGAAATACCCCCTTAAAGGGGTTATCACACTTTAGCAAATGGCATTTATCATGTAGTGAAAGTTAATACAAGCCACTTGCTAATGTATTGTCATTGTCCATATTGCTTCCTTTACTGGCTGAATTCATTTTTCCATCTATTATAGGGTTTACGACCACCCTGCAATCCAGCAGTGGTGGCCATGCTTACACACTATAGGAAAAAACGTGCATAGGCTGAAGCTTTTTCCTATAGTGTGCAAGCACGACCACCACTGCTGGATTGCAAGGTGGTCGTAAACCCTATAATAGATGGAAAAATTAATCGAGACAGCAAAGAAGGCAATATGCACAATCACAATACATTAGTAAGTGCCTTGTATTAACTTTGTCTACACAATGAATGCCATTTGCTGAAGTGAGACAACCCTTTTAATTCATCGCAACCTCTTTACATTTTATCTTGAATTTTATCAGGCATAACTTACCACCGCAATACTGCATCAGGTCCTCACTTGCATCAATTCCAACTGCTATGGGTCCACTAGTTGCCACGGATATCGCCATATTGTGTTCCTCAGGCAGAGTGTAATATTTTGTTAAATTAAAATATACTGCATTGTCAGGGACGAATAAACAGTTCGATTTCTGGATAGAGAAAAAAATTGATTGGACAGTTATTAGATGTAATTAGTTTAACATTCGCTTACACCGTACCCTGAAAATATATTGCTTCTTTTTACATCACTAGATGTTCTTGCTATGAATGCAGACGCTAAGTAACTAATTACTATCAGTAAAGAATAATTGTAAGGCCATGTTCACACCTCCAGTAAACGTTTCTGCCAGGCTATTCCAGCAGAGGACAGCCTGCCGGCAATCACTGGATCTGGCATTGCTGGATTCAACAGATCACCACTGGACCCCTATTGACTATAATGGGATCCAGCGGTGAAGTGGCTGCTTTCCGGCATACGGTAAGTAATCAGGTTCTGGATCATCTCAAATGGAGATGTAAATGCAGCCTAAGGATATTCTATGTAATACAGCATTGGAAGTAGTTTTTAGATATTGGGGGAGATTTACTAAATGCACCAGAATTCTGGCATCATTTGTGACCCTAAACTGTTGTGCATGCTTTGTATCATATTTATGATGTGTTTTAGACACTTATTGTGCCTCGATCAACAAGGAGGTTTAGCTTGGCCTGTAAGGGGGATGTCTGTCCATAGACTAATAATGTCCCGATGGTCTGCATTTAACTCTGCAAGGACGTTTCTGAATGTCACTGCAGAGTTTCAGGAAACCATCTTTCATGTGAAAACCAGGCTCCCCGCTGAGAAGAAGAAGGAGATGGTTCAAGGAGCATTGTGCGTATAGATCAGGAGGCCATGTCCTGCTCCATTCCTAGTGATCATGCACTTGTTGGGTCCTGGGTAACTGCTGGAGTTGTTGTGTTTCAGTAGACCTAGATCAGCTCTGCAATGTGGATCTAGAGCAGGGGTGCACAACCTGTGGCCCTCGATACCATTCTGTGCGGCCCCCAACCATCTGGTAACAGACATGCATGTCTATGTCTTATGGCTGCTTACACGTATCTTTCATGTATTCTCCCATTAGATGGGAGTACCAGAAGTGTAACTAGACGTTTATGATACATGCTGTATGTTCAATATGCCAAAAATATAGTATTTCAGTGGGTAATACCACTTTAAGTTGTATTTTCAGCCTTTGGAATTGGTTTAGGCTGACATTGTGGCCCCCAACCAGAAACGGTTGTGCACCCCTGATCTAGAGGCTTTATTTCCCTAGTAACAGGGGCTAATATGACAGTTACAAGAGAAATCAGCAATAAACAAATGCAATATTAAAATACACGACTCAATGTAGGGCACAAAGTACAAAATAAAAAAATAATGAAGACAAAATAACATAAATAAATAAAATAAAAAAAAAGAATGCCACCACTGCCCACATTTGCATCTGCAGTGACTGTAAACTATATAACATCTTTATGAAAACATCTGTAACTAAATGAGACACTGTTTAAAAAAAGTATTTTAGTTTTTTCCTGGCTATAAAAAGTCAAGACAAAAACTTCTTAAACTAAAAATGGCATAAAGCCCCATGTATCACCAAAAAAGACACACACGTTTTTAAAATAACCAAAACAGAAATAAAGTTATGGCTTTCAAAAATGTGTTTTAGCTCCAAAGAACTCCACCCAGGGCAGCTCGTGAAGCTCACAGTGTGCTTGCTTTCATTGGAGTAGCAACTAGGAGACGTGAACTTTTGGAAGATTCATGACCAAAGGCAACAGTAATACCAGGGAGTTTTACCACAATAGTGCCTGGCTTGTATGGTTTATAGTTGGTTTATATATTTCTTCTGCTTGTCTCATCTTATTTATTACAAAGTCTCTGTCATTTTGCATACCACCAGAGGCCTGAAGTACACTTGCGTTTTTTAGTGTTTTTTTTTTTTACATTTTGCAAAAAGTTGCAATAATAAATCTGACTAAAAATGTTGCCTGGCCCACAAAACATCTGGCTGCCCCTTAGTGAAGGTAAACTACCTGTCATGTCGCAAACCGACCTAAAAATATTGCAAATACATTATACATTTGGAGCAAATGCCTACTCCACCGATCACTCCTTTTTCTAGGCGCGCCACTTTCCTGTACACATCACCCCCTAAGTTTACACTTAGGCCTCTTTGACATGGGTGAGATTTCTGTGCGGGTGCAATGCGCGAGGTAAACGCATTGCACCCGCACTGAATCCGGACCCATTCATTTCTATGGGGATTTTCACGCATGGTTGCTAGGAGATGATCGGGATGGGGACCCGATCATTATTATTTTCCCTTATAATATGGTTATAAGGGAAAATAATAGCATTCTTAATACAGAATACTTAGTAAAATAGGGCTGGAGGGGTTAAAAAATATAAAATTAATTTAACTCACCTCATCCACTTGTTCGCGCAGCCCAGCTTCTCTTCCGTCTTCTTCTTTGCTGTCCAGGAGGAAAAGGACCTGTGGTGACGTCACTGCGCTCATCACATGGTCCATCTCACCACAGGTCCTTTTCCTCAAAGAAGAAGAAAGAAGAGACGCTGGGCTGCGCAAACAAGTGGATTAAGGTGAGTTAAATTATTATTATTTTTTTAACCCCTTCAGCCCTATTTTACTAAGAATTCTGTATTAAGAATGCTATTATTTTCCTTTATAACCATGTTATAAGGGAAAATAATAAAATCTACACAACACCTAACCCAAACCCGAACTTCTGTGAAGAAGTTCTGGTTTGGGTACTAAACATGACGATTTTTCTCACGCGCGTGCAAAACGCATTAAAATGTTTTGCACTCGCGTGGAAACATTGCGTATTTTCCCGCGACGCACCCGCATCTTATCCGGCCAAAATCCATGACGCCTGTGTGAAAGAGGCCTTAGGGGGTAATGTATCCCGATGTTTATGAAGAATCATCATATGCCAGAAAACCTTCTGTGGGACCAGTGAAAACAGAAGGGCTCTGGTTGCCACCATCCCCAGTTCCAATAGGTGTAAGGTTGCCCTTTTCCACTGTATTGGGATAAGGTAGAAAGCTCGAAGGCCAAATGAAATGAAATGGCTTGGGGACAGGCAAGTCAGTAATCCTGACTTATCCAGATGGTTTAATCATTGTGTATACCTCCTATGTGTATACCTTTTATGAGCTAAAATATAAGATTGCTCTTTTTTATACCAATTGTGCCGTTATATTCTATTAACTTGGAAAACATACTGTGGCTCCCCATACACGTGTTGTTTTTATTGTTCTCCAGATGATGGAATCTGTTTTTTTCTATGAGGTCCCTTTATGTTTCTCAGCATGTATTTTTGTCAAAAGGGAAAAAATATATATATTGTACCAAATCGCTCAAGTCTAGAAACACCTCTGTACAAGCATGGGTTCATTCACATCACCGTTTAGCTTTCTGTTCTTCTGATACATGAGGTACTTTTATGTATAGCATACTTTATCATTTCTGAAAATAGTGTGAAAGATATAGAAAAAGCTTACCTTCTCTGAATATTCATAATCTTTGGCACTCATCATACCGTGATGTGAAATATACGCCATGGCTGCATGTGGAAATCCTCCACAACAACCGTCATTTCTGCCATCACAGTCTACAAGCTGCTGCTCACTGAATTCGATCAACTCTTTGGTCTTCAGACAATGATGTGTCTCAAATACACCCACCTTAAAGATAGAACATTACATCTTAAAAGTTATGCATTTGTGGGACACTTAGGCCTATTTTCTTAAAAATGTTTTTAACATAGTCAAAGGTGTGTTCCTAACCACAGGACAGGTGATAAGTGTCCAATCGGTGGGGGTCCATTCGAATGGAACAGTGGTCAAATATGCACACTGCCACTCCATTAAAAACTGTATAGGATTGCCTAAAGGATGATTTACACAGGCGACTAGAAGCAAATTGTCAGGAAGGAAACGTTCCTTCCTGACAGTCGCCTGCTCGTTAAGAGGAGGTGAAGCAGCGATCACCTCCACTGTATCAGGGCGAAGGACCATTATTGCATTCGCGCATCCTCATACAAGTGCATGGTTTCAGGCAGCAGATCGCTGTTTAGACTGCACGACCTGCTGCCCAGAAATGATAATTTACTTACAGTTTCACCCGATAAATGAGCATTTTGCTAGAGGGACAGATTGTCAGGAACAAGCATCCACAGTAATGTCCGTTCCCAATAATCTGTCCGAATATCAACCCATCCACCTTTGGATAGTCAATACAGATTTTGCCTATTTCTAGCAGACCCATAGAATTTGAATGGAGAGGCAGTGCACATGCTCAACTGCCATTTTATTCAAATGGATGAAACATGGCAGCCATTTTTGTTGTCACTGCTGATGCCTGCAATCAGAAAGCAGTGCAGACAGGTAGGTAAGAGTATATACAGGATTCTGCATTTTGCACACAGAAACAAATAGATGTGCATGCCCTCGACTGGGCAGACATACAGTATGCATAGCCACCGGGGAAGGAGTTGGTAACTCCGAAATGCGTCTGGCCTATAGAATATGAGACTACCACCAGCATTACCCAGATTCAACATCTTGGTAACTACAGAGAGTGGAGAGGAGCGGTCAGCTGTACCCGACGGCAGACACGTGAGTGGGACACGCTAAAGAGAAATGCTGCATTAGAGAAGTCACGCTGTAATCACCATCACCTTAGCGGCCATTCCCAAACCGAAGGGACAACGCTCACTGGAGCTGTCGTGAAGCAGGATCTACAGCTCACCGTCCATTGGGTAACGCCCACTTCTTTTTATTCATTTATTTTATGCGGGCACATATTAACACCGAACCCTTCAGCTGCCAAATGCACATGCATAGAAAACTGCAGAGAAATGCCCTTTAAAATAAATCTGTCGCCACTATCTTGGACTGTTATCTCCAGTAATACATGCGCAATGGTGCACATAAGGAGTCCAAATGGCAAGTTTTTATTTTCCTAATGCCCCGCATTCCCCCCACAGTTAGCACTCAAAGCTGCTGTCACAGAGAATCGGCGGTGCTCTACATCCTTGCAGCACCGCCGGCGTCCCGCTGATAAAGATGGAGGAGGAGTTTGCGTCGGACCTGGCCGGTGTCCTCATCTCCCTGGCAACAAGGGGGCGGGGAGGACCCGGCGGTGCACGCTTCCTCAGCACGGCCAGCGTTCTCCATCCCCTAGGCAACGAGCGAGGCAGGAACGAGCGCTGACGGACATGAGTTGGCACTCAGGGTCTTGGCTGGGGCTAACGCAGGATCACGTGACGCTGGCCACGTCACATGATCATTCAGTCTGGCCTATTTAACAGGCAACTTGCTGGCCACAAGTTGCCTGTGATTGGTCTTACAACTCCACTAGCGATTTCCTGCATGTTTGATTTTGTGAACTCGACCTCGACTTGTATTTGACTCTTGATCCTGCGTAATCCCTTTGTACTAACGTGACCTCCTGGCTCCTGACCTTGACTTGTATTTTTACTTTAGTTTTGCCCCATCCTCCTATTGGAATGAGTTTGCAACTTTACTTGCAAAAAAGTCACAGTGATTAATGTGGAGACAACCTAATTAACATAGCTAACCACAACTACGTCCCCAGGCCCTTTCCAAAACTATAGTGATTGCTGTGCCAACTTTTTGCACAAATAACCGTAAAAAGGCACAAATCCCTATGTTATGACTTTTTGAAATCTTGGTTCATTGTCCTAACATAATGTTTTATCTTTATTTTTTAATAGTACTGTATATTATAAATAAGGATGAGCTCTCTCCGTGCCGTATTAGAATGTATTTGCTCATATGAGCCAAAGTTATTACTTCGCAAAGTCTTGCGAGACTTCGCATAATAACTTCTTAAATCAATTACTACTGGAAAAAATTGGAACCGAACCCGAGATCGGGAAATTGATTTTTACAGTAGAAATTGATTTATGAAGTTATTATGTGAAATCTTGCGAGACTTCGCAAAGTAATAACTTTGGCTCATAGGAGCCAATACATTCTAATACTGTACGGAGTGCTCGATCCCTACAGTATTCAAACAAAGTTTTATGTGAATCGACTTCGGATATTTCATCCGAAGTTGATTCGCTCATCTCTAATTATGAAGTTTTCTTACGGCGGCAAATGCCCAGCAGGATCCACAAAGCCCTTGATTTTTGACAGGGGCCACACATTTTGATT
This sequence comes from Bufo gargarizans, assembly GCF_014858855.1. NCBI lineage: Eukaryota > Metazoa > Chordata > Amphibia > Anura > Bufonidae > Bufo > Bufo gargarizans. The sequence goes on along the minus strand of NC_058081.1, from coordinate 186,974,654 downwards.
CCCTCCAATCCACCGATTCTGGTATGTCATGACTTTTGGAGTAAGGCTGAACAGGTACATTGCTCTGGGGTGTTGACTGTGTATTTGCAATAAAGCATTTTCTGGAACTACGTTCCTCTGGTGTCTGAAATGATAAAAAATAAGTATGATGTACAAGTTATCAAAACTATTCAATACTACAGAAAGCAGTTACCATACTAATATAATCTGTTGTATCTGTGGATACACTTTCAAAAGTCCTTCTTTGGGTGTTTATCTGGAGGTAACTAATATGTAACTAACACTACTAGGCACAATATAAGCCAAGCACCATGGGGTCCACTTCACCTTCTTTACTTTTACCTATTATTAAGCTAGGTTTGTAAACTTACCATATCCGCAAACTTGTTCATGCCCATTCTGTATCTGGACAGACCCTGGTCAGCCAGCTCATTGTGTTTTTGGACTTTATTCCAGGTTTCTTCCCAAACCTTCCTCCGGAACATCTCATTGCGAAAATTGCCATAATTCTTTTCTATATTGATTTTATGAAATAATTAATAAATAGTTAGATCACTTACTGCGTGAGTTTATGGATTACTACTGTAGAGGCTGCACATGTAACATATCTTAAAGGATATAAACATGAAATATATATTTTCACATATGTTTGTGGTTACCGTAAGTTGAAAAAAATTGCTGCACTAACTTGAAGACTGCAATTTTCATTGCTTGATTCATTTTCAGTCCCCTGATATTTAGTTGATAATCTGGAGAGTTTTAACAATTATATAGAAAAGGGTGTGTGGTTAAACGTAATATAAAATGTGCAAGGTCCGTTAAAGGCGCACACCATTATTTTTACAAAAAATTTTGGTAAAAATTAGGCCAGCCAAGAGGTGGGGTAAGGTAAGTGTCTAATATGTTTAGCAAGATGCACCAAGTTTATTATATGGTAAGTGTCACTGTGATAAATTCAGGTGCAACTTCTGTCTGCCTGGTCTAGTTTTAACCAAACTTTAGGATAATAATTATAAATTTCCCCCTGTGTTTTGCACAGTCCCCCTGAAGCTCCTAGGTGATTGCAGGTGAAGGGCAATTGCCCCATTTGCTTTCCCTATAATGTCTATACAAGAAGGAAGATGTAATACCATATTTAGATTTCCACGCTTTCCATTCCTGGTCAAGAAACTGTGACGAAAGGGTGCATACGATGAAAGTAGACAAAAACAGCACAAATTTCTCCAGATGCATCCTAGAAATAAACATTTTGGAATAGAATGAAATCACTAGTACAATAGAAACAAATACAAAATTGTAGTAATAATGAAATGGAACAATATCAACTAGTTACATACTTGAGTTAAGGGGTGCATGTTTTTTTATTTAAAAGAAGAAGAAAGAAATAAAGGTCCAGACTAAAGGATGAAGGCCTTGGAGGGAGTGAACGTTTGAGGTAGGGAGGAGTTATAGTATTGAGAGGGTGAAGGGGGTAAGGGAAAGAGCAGAGAATGAGAGTCTTTATGAGGAGGAAAAAAGCGTGGGTTGGCAGCTATTTTGGTAGCTGCTTCGTCTGGTGAAAACTATATCGGACCATTGCGGTTTGCATTAATTACAGTATTATTTTATTCCTAATGTACACAATGGCAGCCATAGATATGCTACTTGCCCAGCTCTGGGCAGCAGCTGACCAGCAGGGAGCAAATTGGCTAGAGGCTTATGTGCAAGGACTGCTTTTAGGGTCTGGGGAGTCTACTGTAGAGGCTTCCCCACAAAGTCACCAGGAATAGGCTTCTGGTGCGCCTCAGTCCCAATGAGACCACCCTGGTCTAATTGCTGAGCCCCTTCAGGTACCCTCTGGTTCAGGCCGAGGTTAGAACAGCTGGCTTTGGTCAGAGGCCTCGCGCTAGGTATGCAGTAGCCCGGGGATGAAGTGCAGCCTAGGATCGATGACTTTATCAGGATGGAAGAATACCACAGTAGCACTAACCCTCAGAGTTCAGTCAGCGCAAGGGAGCCCAGCATGCAGTGACCACAATATCAGGGTCAAGCTGGTAGATTCACAGTGTCTGTGCAGCCTGGTAAGTTAACTTGGGAGTCTCCTGTCTTTAACTCCTCTGTTATATGAACGGGTTCCTGGGAGAGGAGGGCCTGTCATGGAAGGTTGGCAGAGGAATGGTTGATTTCAGGGCTAGGTAGTTGCAGGGTCCCCAGTTATGACGTGGGGCCAGTAGGGGGCAATGTCAGGCACGTAGCTTCCTGCCACGAGTGACAGGTTTGGCATTGGCATGTGAAGGCGATTGGTTTGGACGATACAGCCAATGGGGAGGTCTACGTTTGCTTTGAGGGGCTGTTAGGGGCCCATTTGAAGAAGGAGGTGAAGGACAAGATTTTAGTTTAGTTTGTAAAATATTTTATTGTTCAAAACATGAAGAATGTCATACTTTGATAACAGCATTGGCATCACATTATGTCTCAGCATAACGCACATCAATATTGACATTTACATATAGATAGAAACCTCTATTTTATATTGCCAAATGAGAACATCAACTATAACATCCGACAGAGAACTATGTCATAATAGCTATATCTATTTCATCTTCCCTCTTGGCACTGTTTTTAGGTTAAAGTTATTAACATCTTCTAAATATAACTCAGCTAGGGGAGCCTCTAAGCATATACGTCACAAGATAGAATATAATTAAGTAAACTCTCTTAATTTCTTCCACGCCCCCCAGACTCTCTCAAACTTGGGGGTGTTATTACATTCCCAATGTGCTATCTGTTCAAGCCTATACACTTGATCACAGCGAGCCAACCAGTGATGGACAGCGGGTACATTTCTTGACTTCCAATTTGAAGCGATAAGAATTCTGGCTACTGCCAGGAGGTGTTGATGAAGGCAATTTGTATGCGTATTACTGTAAGACAACTTAAGGCCAATTAAGCAATATTGTGGTGACCAAGGGAAAGGCGTATCCTGTAGTTTGGAAATAATCTCACATACTCCCTTCCAGAAGGGTTTTATGAAGTGGCAATCCCACCATATATGTAAAAAGGAGCCCTCAGAGTCTAGGCATCTCCAGCACATTGGCGAGGAGTCCGGGAAAATCCTATGCAATCTCGTGGGTGTATAGTACCACCTAGTGATCATTTTGAAGTAGTTCTCCTGCAGCCGCACACACCTGGATATTTTATTGGTTTGTGATAAGAGTGTTTTTATTTCACTAGAGGTAAACGTGATTCCCAGGTCCTTCTCCCAACTCTTAATGAATGGGGGGGCAACTGTCTGAGGAGATTCAAGTAGGGAGGCATAAATTCTGGATATTTTTTTACCCGGTTCTCTCTTTTCCAAGGACATTCGCTCAAATTGGGTCTGGACCCTCTGGGACTGTGATAGTCTACCTTTTATGGCCTTAAGTATATGGGCATAGTGGAATTGGGTTACATTCCCGACTTGGGATTGAAGCAAATAATCATCTTCTCCCTCAGAAGGTATATCCAAAAGGTCAAGTATTGGGGTTGAGTTCATTTTGTGTCCGTCATTCAGAGTGGATCTAAATTCCGGGGAGGAGTCCCATAAGACATCTCTTATCTGTAAAATCGGGGAAATCGGGCCAGGGACTAATCTCTCTAATAAACCAGCAAACCATACTTTAAGCGTGTTACGTACTAGAGGATTAGTTACTTGCTTCAAGAAAGCTTGCCTGTGTTCTGTCATTAACGCCAATGAACGTAATGGAGTGCCTACTAAATCTTGCTCCAACCCCACGTCAAGCCTTTCTGGTGGACTACGTATCCATTCCAAGACCCTCAACCCGTGGACAGCTTTATAATATAGGAGGAAATCAGGGATCCCTAAGCCTCCCATTTTCTGAGGTTTGATCACTTGGCTGTGCGGCAATCTACGTCTGGCGCTGCTCCAGAGGAATCGCGACAGTATCCCTCTTAGTTGAGCGAAAAACTCTCTTGGAATAAAAATTGGTAACGCCTGCAAATAGCATAAAACCTTTGGAAGAATCATAGTTTTGATTAGAGTCCTACGGCCAAACCATGACGTAAATGGAAGGTCCCAAGATGACATCAGTTCTTTAATCTGCCGGGGGATATTTTTAAAATTTTCCGAATACAACTGTGAGTACTGGGAAGTGATTTTCACCCCCAGGAAGGGTATACTACTGTTTGACCACTTAAATGGGGTACTGAGTTCTAAGTCAGCCTGTAATTGCGCGCCAAGAGTGACATTTAAAACTTGTGACTTGGTAAGATTCACCTTAAAATTCGATAGGGACCCGAAATATTCTAACAACACATGAATCGCCGGGAAGGCCTCAACAGGGTTTGTAATAATGAGGAGAAGGTCGTCTGCGAATGCAGCAATCAAATGTGTTTTCCCTCTGATAGTCATTCCCCGATCCTTTCATTTCGCCGGAGAGCCTGTAGGAGCGGCTCTACTGACAGAACAAAGAGGAGCGGTGAGAGGGGGCAACCCTGCCTGGTGCCATTGCTAATTGTAAAGGATGGGGAGAGTATGTTATTGACAAGAACTCTGGCGCTGGGATTATTATACATAGCCATTACTACCTTTATGAAATCTGAAGGAATTCCAAAAGCTTTTAACGCCTCACTCATAAAGGTCCAATCCACTCTATCAAAAGCCTTCTCGGCATCTGTGCCGAGAAGGACTAATGGGGTGGTAGTGACATGTGCCTGGTGAATAATATTGATCAGGCGGGATATGTTCATTCTTCCTTCCCGCCCTCCTACGAAGCCCACTTGCTCCATATGGATCAAATGAGGCAGGAGCGACTGGAGGCGAGAGGCCAACATTTTGGCTAGTAGTTTTAGGTCTGTATTGAGCAGGGATATCGGCCTATAGCTGGCACATAACGAAGGATCCTTCCCTTCCTTGGGAATTATCGTAATTTGAGCAGCTAGCATATGTGGATGTAAAGGTTTGCCTTCCCATAATGAATTGCAAACCAATAGAAATCTAGGCAGTAGAGTGTTTTGGAAGGAATCATAGTATTTCATTGGCAGCCCGTCTGGACCTGGGCTCTTGTGAAGGGGGGAATTTTTAAGGGCTTTTTTCAGTTCTGCCGAATCAAAGGGGCGAGACAACTTCTGTGACTGTTCACTAGTCAGCTTAGGGAGGCCAAGCGTTGCCAGCCAATCTGTCGTCTCTGAGAGTTTAGTTACCCGCTCTAGTGGGGATATCTCTTGGTTCAGATTATATAGTTGGGTATAATAATCTGTAAAGCAAGACGCAATCTGGTCCGTTTGATATACTGTTTGCGCAGACGGGGAGATTATTTTCTGTATATATGATTGGGCTTTACGTTTTTTAAGTTGGGACAGCATAAACTTAGAGGCCTTATCGCCATGCGCATAATATTTGAACTTGGCGGAAAGAAATAGTTTAGCCGATTTGGTGTTCAGTAAGTTTTTCAGTCGCGATCTAAGGAGGTCCAGCTGTTGCAGAATCTCCGCTGTTAGCCTTTTTTTATGCAAGGATTCCGCTTTGGAGATCTGGTTTTGCAGATCAACTACTTCCGCCTCCCTACGTTTCTTAAGGTATGAGCCTAGAGATATGAAGTGCCCCCTCACCACCGCCTTATGTGCCTCCCAAATCGTTCCAGGAGATATGTCCGGGGAGTCGTTGAGGGTAAAATATTCCTCAATTTTCTTCTCCATACTGTCCACATGCTGTTGATTGTGCAACAGAGTCTCATTGAGTCGCCAAAGCATTTCTCTTTTTGGAATATTGGGCATTTGGAAATTCATGAATACCGGTGCATGATCCGACAACAGTATGGAGCCAATTGAAGTCTTAGTACAATAAGGCAGTAGTGAGGTGGACACAAATACATAGTCTAGTCTTTGATAAGACTTGTGCGCAGGTGAATAGTAAGTATAGTCTTTTTGCCCCGGGTGGTGTGCCCTCCAACTATCCACTAATCCGCTATTACTAAGATTACTTTTAATAGATCTCAATGCTCCATATGGAACTGAGGATCTACCAAGAGAGGTGTCTACATCAGGGGAGATGGCAATATTCAGGTCCCCACCCAGGATTATCAGACCTTCTGCGAACCCCTGGAGCAATTCCAGTGTTTCTTTTAACCAGGCCGCCTGCGCCGTGTTCGGAACATACACACTACCAAACGTATACACTTGTTGTCCTATCAGACCTTTGATAAAAATGTACCTACCCTCCACATCCACAAGAGATGAACGCACCTCCAGGGGGACATGTCTGTGAACTGCTATACTAACCCCTTTAGAGGCAGACATCGATGAAGTGCTATGAAACCACTGGTTATATGTCATATGACTCAGCTTCAGCACATGATTTGTCCTAAAGTGTGTCTCTTGAAGGAGCAGTATATTAACTTTTTGTTTTTTCATCAAAGCACAAATCTGTCCCCTTTTGGAAGGCGCGTTCATCCCCCGCACATTAAAGGAACAAACATTGGTTATAGCCATTCACAGTAGCCGGCACATAATCTAATGTAAGCTGACCAGGAAGATAGTGCTATATCACACAGTACAAAAACATCTCTGTCGAAATCAGCCCAACAGAACAGTGTTGGGAACAACATATAAAAATAAAAATAACGGTCAAAATAGAAGTAAAAACACATACAAGCTGACAAATGCAGAAGTATAGCTCCTATAAGGAACAGCATACGATCCACACCAAATAGCGTGGGAATCATGGGTGTAGGCTGCCACCTAGAGGATCTGAGGAGTTGAGCAGGCTGTTACTGCAACATAGTACCTGTAAAAGAAGTTTTACACTGAAAGGCACACATCTGAGAACATCCTATGTCTAAATACTTTATACTCAATCAATGTCCTGTGTCGGACTGCTAGGACGGAGCTTCTCCATCTTTCTCCTTTGACGCTGGGGTCTTCCCGAGCCCACCGGTGTCCAAGGGGCTATCAGAGGTAACGCTGGTAGCTGGGTCAATTCCTGGACCGGGTTCCAGTCGTCGATCCTCAGGTCCTCAATTTCTAACTTTTCATAGACCCTCGTTAGGTCGGCGGGTGATCTGATCGTGATCTTCCTATCTGGAAAACTTATCAGAAGGCCAAACGGGTAAAGCCAGCGGTATATCATTTTACGCTCTCTCAAAACGTCCAGTAAGGGCTTGAGCGCTTTCCTCTTCCTCAGGGTCAATGGAGAGAGGTCCTGATAAATCAGGATATTAGAGCCTGCAAATACAATCTGCGATTTAGCTCTAGCTGCTTTGAGCACATACTCTTTTGCTTGAAAACTAAGCAGCTTACACACAATATCCCTGGGGGGCTCAGTCGGTCCAGGTGGTGGACGGAGTGCCCTGTGCGCTCTTTCCAAAGTAAAGTCCATACTTTCCCCCTCCTGCAGTAAGCTCTTAAAAAAGTCCATTAGGGTAGGCATAATGGCGTCTGCCTGAATAGACTCTGGGAACCCTCTCAGCCACAGATTATTCCGTCTGCCTCTGTTGTCCTGATCCTCGATCTGGCTGTATAAGGAATTCAGATGAGCCTGTGTATGGTCCATATTGTGGGAGACCGCTGTGTTAAAATCAACAATGGCCGCTTGTGCAGTTTCTAGCACATCCACCCGGTCACTCTGTTGTTTAAGATCACGCTTGAACTCCTTTAGTTCAGCGACCAGAGGATCCAGTGCTTCTGATAATAACTGCCTCATAAAGTTTCTGGAGACCGGTAAGTCCTCACAGACCCCAGGCGCTGCCACTTCACTGCCCGCTCCTTCATCTGAATCGGAGGCCTCCGGTGTCTCTGATCTCGGCGCCATTTTGTTAATGCGCTTCACGCTCAGGGGGGCCGTTTTCCTCACGAAGCTGTCCAAGTCTCCCTGCCCTGACAAGGCTTTACCTGTTCCAGGGGTCTCCTTTGCCTTATCCCTCGTAGTTTTCCCCATGTTGGTGCTTTGAAAATGATTTAAATCGCCTGCTCAACAGCGATCCTCCGCAGAGCTCACACAAGTGTGTGCATCCGGCTCTGCGGCTAGGCTCCGCCCCTTAAGGACAAGATTTTAAAGGGGACTATATTGTGGATATTTTTCTCTGCTCCCCATGGAGCATTTTAATCTTGATAGGGATAGGAAGGAGGATAACAAGAAAGAGGACAAGGAAATGTGGTGGTATCAGTTAATTCCTCTGACTTTTTCTAACTGCCTGGAGGCTTTTGTGATATTAGCTAATGTTACCCTGCCATTTTTCACCTTAAGGACCAGGCCATTTTTAGCAAATCTGACATGTGTCACTTTATGTGGTGATGTGGTGATAACTTTAAAACACTTTTACTAGTGCTTGGGTGCTCGAGTAGAACACCTCAGGATGGTCTACCGAGCACCCAAGCACAATGGAAGTCAATGGGAGAACCAGAGCATTAAACCTCTGAAGAGGGGAGGGTGTCTGGTTCACAGGAAAAGGTCAGAAATTGATGGAAACACCACTGAAATGGTTCGGGAACTGCATGGGGAGGATGTTTGAATGCATCTTGGACTCCCAGTTCGCTGCTGGGAATGATGTTGTCCGAGTAGTACACCACTTTTACAGACTGACAATAATACGCACAAAACAAAAAGATAAAATCGATTTTAGAGGGAAAATTAATAGGAAACATTCTTTCCTGTATATTTACTTGTATATAAAGTGCAAGTGCTGCTGAAAATTACAAGGAAGAGGCACTCCGATACAACCTGTATATCAAATAATGGAGGGCCTCATTCACATTGTGGTACAATAGTTCAGGTAATGGGACTCCTACCATCATAAAGCCTATCCACTAAGTTAAAAGGCTGCCAAAAATTACAAGGAACCAACACTCCAATCCACCCTTTATTATACATAAAGGAGGGCATCATACACACCCTTGAAAAATTATAATTGATGGCCTGCTGGTGACCCCCAAAACATTAGGAGCAAGGGCCTGCTGGTGACCATCTAAAAATTTAGGGGCAAGGGCCTGCTTCTGATCTGACCATCTAAAACATTAGGGTGAGGGCCTGCTGCCGTGCTGACCACGTAAAAATTTTTGCGGGTGAGGGCCTGTTGCCGAGCTGACCATCTAAAACATTTTGTGGGCGAGGGACTGCTGCCGAGCTGACCATCTAAAAAATGTTGTGGGCGAGGGCCTGCTACCGAGCTGACCATGTAAAAAAATTTGTGGGTGAGGGCCTGCTGCCGAGCTAACCATCTAAAAAATTTTGTGGGCGAGGGTCTATTGCCTAGCTGACCATCTAAAAAAATGTGTGGGCGAGTTCCTGCTGCCGAGCTGACCATGTAAAAAATGTTGTGGGAGAGGGCCTGCTGCCGAGCTGACCATCTAAAAAATGTTGTGGGTGAGGGCCTGTTGCCGAGCTGACCATCTAAAAAACTTTGTGGGCGAGGGCCTGCTGCCGAGCTGACCATCTAAAAATTTTTGTAGGTGAGGGCCTGCTGCAGAGCTGACCATGTAAAAAATATTGTGGGCAAAGGCCTGCTGCCGAGCTGACCATCTAAAAAGTGTTGTGGGCAAGGGCCTGCTGGTGACCCTCTAAAACATTATGAGTGAGGGCTCGCTGCTGAGCTGACCCTCTAAAACATTAGGAGCGAGCATGTTGATATGATGGAGGAGGAGGACGAGAAAAAGGAGATTGAACCATATACCCTTTTTAGTGGTGGAAGGGGTGCATGGAAATACAGTGTATTTAATACACCATAAAAGCCACATTTAGGCCCCTTGCAGACGAGCGTGTCTGGATTAGGTCCGGATGCGTCCCGGGTGCATTGCGGCAAACCCGCGTGAGTAGGTACGCAATTGCAGTCAGTTTTGACTGCGATTGCGTTCCGTTGTTCAGTTTTTATCCCGCGGGTGCAATGCGTTTTGCACGCGCGTGCTAAAAGACTGAATGTGGTACCCAGACCCGAACAGACACGGTCTGCTACGTACTCCTTCACCATCTTCCAAAAATTTTCCCTCCTTGTGACACTAGGCCGCACATCAGGTTAAGGGTGCTGGCGGGGTGTCATAAAACTGTCCCAGGCCTTGGAGAGTGTCTCACCTCCTTGGTTGGCTAAGGAACTACGTACTTTTCAGCCAGCATTGTCAGCTGGAAATTTTTGGAGCAATTTATCCACAAGGACCTTCTGGTATTGCACCATTTTGCTCGTCCTCTCCACCACAGGAATGAGAGATAAGAATTTCTCTTTGTAGCGGGGGTCGAGAAGGTTGAACAACCAGTAATCGGTGTTGACCAAAATGCATACAGCGCAAGGATCACGGGAAAGGCAGCCTAACATAAAGTCAGCCATGTGTGCCAGAGTCCCAACAGACAAGACTTCGCTGTCCTCATCAGGAGGATGACTCTCAATCTCCTCATCCTCTTCCTCCTCTTCTACCCATCCACGCTGAACAGATAGAATACAACTTCCATGGGTACTACCCTCTGTAGCGGAGGCAACCGTCTCCTGCTCTTCCTCCTCCTTATCATCATCCAATTCGCGCCAGAAGACGAACTGAGGGTGGTCTGGCTATCACACTGTGTACTTTCTTCCACCATTTCCACCTCTTCGACATGCAAAGCGTCCGCCTTAATTGTGAGCAGGGAGCGTTTGAGTAGACACAGAAGTGGGATGGTTACGCTGATAATATCGCTCACCATCTGTGTTGATTCCTCAAAGTTGCGTAAAACCTTACAGATGTCAGACATCAATGCCCACTCGTCGCGTGTGAAGAGCGGAAGCTGACTGGAAAGGCAATGACCATGTTGCAGCTGATATTCCACTACTGCCTTCTGCCAACATGTGGAACGTGGAGTTCCAGTGTGTGCTCATGTCGCACAACAGTCGGTGAGCTGGCAATTGCAAGTGCTGCTTCAGTGTTGACAGAGCGGCAGAAGCTGTCGATGACTTGCGAAAATGGGCACGCACGCAGCGCACCTTCATAGTATTCAGTATATTGGGCAGACTAGATGGGCCAAATGGTTCTTATCTGCCGACACATTCTATGTTTCTATGTTTGCTAAACTCCATCTATAGGTCGTCCTAAATACATATTCACCTGATCTACCAACATCTCATCTATGACCGTCTACCATTCTACAATCAACATATCAACCCCCAGTGGATGGCGATCTGGGGCCGCTATGGTTCACATAGAACCGGACTGAGCATATTTATTTTCTTAGTTTTCTATTTTTGGTTCAGTCAGTTATATTATACCCTTAGGCATGTTCCTTTTGAATTTACTTGTGGTACAATATTTAGTGAGTACATGTCACTGGTCATTTTACTGACTGCAGAAATTGGATGTGTCTCCATCTTTAGCTTTTATTTTAGCATAGCCTAATGGTTTTGAGAATAGCATCTCTAAATGGTAAAGGCATCAACAGCCCAGCTAAGCGGACTTTCTAAATTGTGATATTATGTGTGCACAAGATACGCACCTGAATAAAGCAGACAGTACTAGACTTAAACATAAAGACATCTCAACTATTTTTTTTCTCTCATGCTATAAACAAAAAGAGGTGTATTGATAGCCATAAAGAGTTCAGTAGCCTTTCAACTATTATCTCTTCAGTCTGACCCTATGGGTAGATATTTAAATGTGATATGTATTATTAACAACATCCCATGTACTTTGGTTTCTCTGTATGCCCCTAATTCTAGGTCTTTGAGTTTCTTCGGGTCTGTCCTGGACTCCGTTTCTACCTCTATTATTTGCGGGGACTTTAACCTTGTCATGGATCCCTTCTAGATAAGTCATCCCATGTAAATAAATCTGGAGATTATAAACTCAAAGATTTGTGTCACAGAGAGGAGCTCTTCGATACTTGGAGGATTCTTCATGCCTCAGAGATCGACTACTTCTTCTATTCTAATCCTCACAATTCATACTCTCGGATCAATCTCTTTTAAGTAGACAAGTGGCTACTTCAAAAGGTGGTGGATTCCAGGATAGGCCTGATTACATGGTCTGACCATGCTCCAATTACCATTACTATCCAAGAAACTCATCACCTTCAGCACTCATCCCACTGGAGATTGAACAATCTTCTTCTTTCTAATAAATAAATAAAAAAAACTGATATCCTCAGCTCTAGTAGAATATTTTTCACATAATGCAAATGGAGAAGTTAATCCCTCTACAGTGTGGTGTGCACACAAAGCTGTAATTAGAGGCCTATATATTAAATACTCTGCCTTGGAAAAAAAGAAAAGATCAGCCAAAATAGAAGAACTGTATAAAAAAGCTTAGAGACTTAGAACAAGCTAATCAAGCGTCCCCTACTATACAACTTGCCAACAAACTTAAAACTACCAGACATGAGATATACCTTCTTATTCTTCTGGATACCTTCTTACTCTTCTGGATTTAAGTCCCGTTCTTTTCCTATTACTAATGGCACTAGACAAGGATGTCCGCTCTCCCCCCTCATATTTGCCTTAATAATGGAACCCTTAGCTCAGCATGTCAGATCCTCAACCTCTGTCTCAGGCATCTCAGTTTCAGGGAGGGATCATCAAATAGGTTTATTGGCAGATTATGTCTTTCTTATATTGTCAAATCCTGCTGAATCCTTGCGAGCCACATCCAGTGTCTTAACAGATTTTTCCAAGAATCTTATTACAAGATTAATACCACCAAATCCCAAATTTTAAACTTGGGAATCCCTCCGAGAATTGTTAATATCCTTAAACAAGAGTTCCAACACAAATACCCCTTTATTCCAGAACATTAAAAATACCTTAAGCAAATTAAAAACCACAAGGCATCTCCTAGGAAAGGTTGCAGTGGTCAAGATGAACATCTTACCCCAAATCCTATATTACTTTAGAAACCAGTTACAGTACCTACTTCATATCTTAAGAGATTACAAAAAAATATTTAATATTTTATTTGAGGTGTGAAAAGACATAGGATCTCTGCGTTGACCCTTTTTCTACCTAAGAGTGAGGGAGGCTTGAGTTGTCCCTCACTTATTCAATATTATAGGGCTACAATAATACAGCAACTGAAATGCCTTTGGCATGAGAAGTGTTGCGTGGCCGAGCTCTGTTCGGTCCGCGCGCTCACTTAGTGGAATGAGAGTGACAAGGGAGGAGGGAGGGGGGAGGGAAATGGAATGAGAGTGACAAGGGAATGTGGGGGTGGGGAAATGGAATGAGAGTGACAAGGGAGGAGGGAGGGGGGAGGGGAATGGAATGAGAGTGATAAGGGAGGGGGGAAGGAAATGGAATGAGAGTGACAAGGGAGTGTGGGGGGGATGGAAGGAGAATGACAAGGGAGTGGGGGGGGAATGATGATAGTGACAAGGGAGTGGGGGGAATGATGAGAGTTGCAAGGGAGTGGGGGGGAGTGACAAAGGGGGGAAATGAGAGTGACAAGGGAGGGGGGAATGAGAGTGACAAGGAAGGGGGGGAATGAGAGTGACAAGGAAGGGGGGGGGAGAATGACAAGGGGCGGGGGGAAGAGAGTGACAATGGACGGAGAGGGGGAGAAGAGAGTGACAAGGGAGTCCCAAGAGCCAGACTGCAGCCAGAGACCAGATCATCTTATCCTGGTGGTAAGTAGACAATGCAATATGTTTATTATTTAATTGTTTAGTTATTAAGACTACATTGGAAACTAATTTACCTCACATTAAGGCTCCATTCACACATCCGCAATGAGAAGACACTGTGCAGTACTGGTGGTAAAGGAGCACTATAGTGCCAGGAAAACAAACTCATTTTCCTGGCACTATATAGTTGTTAGGAGTGGGGCACCCTCGTGTCCCCCTCCCACTGGGCTGAAGGGGTTAAAACCCCTTCAGCCACTTACCTTTCTCTAGCGCCAGCACTGGGAACTCTTCTCCCCGATCCTCCTCTCAGCTGCAAATGCGCATGCGCACGCATTCAAAACTATGTTCCGCGTCTTCCCACTGTAATTTTCACAGTGAGAATCGCGGAAGCACCTCTAGCGGCTGTCAGGGAGACAGCTACAAGAAGCTTGACTTGGGACCCAGTTACTATTAAACACAAACTTTTATCCATACATCCTCGATAATCCCCAGTTCTGGTTTTAGAAGCCTCTATTCCTGACTTAAATGTATCTGAATGGAAGGAGAAAGGCCTTTCTACATTAGGAGATTTATATCTCAATGAAACATTTATGTCCTTCTCGCAATTATCAGATTCTTACAACCTTCCTGCCAGGGACTTTTTTTTTAAATACCTCCAAGTTAGACATGTGTTAACAGATCTCTCATTATCTTCTACAGACACACAAGTGCAGGCCCAGACTTCCTTCACTAAATGGCTTCTCCAGAGCTGTAACGAGGGTGTCAAAAGCCATGTCTGACTTCTTTATACCCGGGGTCAGGAAGTCGCAGCGGGTGGCTGCGCGCTCTATGTCTAAAGATCACGCTGTTTCTTAATGATAGTTTTCTGTGTTTGCCTTACTATCCTTTTTGTCTCACTCAGGGATCCGTAGCTTTTCCTCCTCAGTTGTTTCTTGTCTGTCACTCCCAATCTCCTTATATTCTCCTCTCTCACTTCTCTGGTTGCCAGATATAGAGCTTCCTGCCTGGACTTCTATACTGACCCACTGGAGCTGTGAATCCTGGTTGTTGTTCAAGAGTGTTACCCTCTGGATCCCTGTTGGGCTTTTTGTTGTCTTCTGTTGTCGCCCACCTGGGATTATATGTTGTCTGTATTGTCTGTCCTCCCCTTGGTGTTTTTCTTTAGAGTTAATGGTGCGGACTAGTGTTCCCACCGCCCTATTCACTATCTAGGGCTCATCTTAGGGAAAGCCAGGGTTTTAGGCACGCGATAGGCGTACGGGTGAGGAACCCGTCTAGGGACGTCAGGGCAGTCAGGTGCCAGCCGCAAGGTGAGTCAGGGGTCACCACCTTTCCCTCTCCCTTGGACAGAGCCTTCCCTTTTCCCTCCCTTTGTGTCATGTATGTGATAGGCAAAAAACCCCAAGAAGTGACCCCATTTTGGAAAGAGCACCCCTGTACAAACATTTTGGGTTGGAAGGGCACTTTTGACCTAACAGGTGTTTTTTACAGAAATTAATAAGTAGTGGTTGGTGAAGTGGATCTGTAAGCTATGCAGAGTGCAGACTAAATCAGAGGTATAAGGTGGTAAAACTACAGGGTACATCAAGGATGAAATTAAATTAATACTCCATGGATAAGTGGTAGATTTTAAAACCCTCCTGGATGTACAGGCCAGGTTTTTCAGGGCAGGTTTCGCAGTTGTAAATCGTGTCTTTCCTTATCCCCCTTTTGGTACACACCCTGCATTTTTTGGGGGTCCTTCCCTTCCTTGTTGTCTGGGGGACTTGACCTGTAAAAGGTTGCCCTGGTACAACATGGGCACCATGACTTCCTGAAGTACTAGGACCCTCCCCGGGCCTAGCTATGAAAAATTAGGGCCTTGATAACCAACTCTTGGAACTGAAAGAAAAGTTCCTGTGTGGTCTGCAGATTGAAATAGCACGTTCGCATTGTACATTGCCATCTGTACAATGTGTATGGCCAGCTTTTTGTACCACACTTTTGTTTTTCGTGTAAGGCTTCAGAAGTTGAGCTGAAAGATCCACCCCTTCCATGTCCCTTTTGTAGTCCAGGATACAAACTGGTATGGGGGTAGTGGTTGTGGTATCTCGTACAGGAGTAGGGGAGCTGGTGTTAGTGTGAATGGTGGTCAGTACAAGGATGTCCCTCTTGTCCTTGTACTTAACCACCAGCATGTTCTCATGGAGAAGAGCCCTACTTTCACCCATCCTCAGTGGTTGCCCTACGAGGAATCTAGGGAGACCTCTCTGATTTTTGAGCACTGTGCCGCAAGCCACAGTACCTCTGGCAGTTAGGGACCTGAATAGGGGTATGCTGGTATAATAGTTATCCATGTACAGGTGTTAACCCTTATCCAGTAGTGGGTGCAGTAAGTCCCACACGATCTTCTCACTAACTCCTAGGATGGGAAGGGGGGGGGGGGGGCATTCTGGGGGTTCTATCCGGGAATCTTTCCCTTCTTAAATGCAGAACTTGTGGGTGTACCCGGAGCTACTCTCACAAAGTTTGTAAATCTTTATGCCATACCTTGCCCGTTTGCTAGGCAGGTACTGGCAGAATCTAATCCTCCCTTTGAAGAGTAATAGGGACTCATCTACACATACATTTTTTATCAGGGTTGTACACCTCAGCAAACTTGGTGTTAAAGTGGTCAATGACATGCCTAACCTTGAACAGATGGTCAAATGTCGGGTCGTTTTGGGGTGGGCACTGTGCATTGTCATTGTAGTGTAGGAATTTCTGAATTGACTCAAATCGCTTCCGGGTCATGGTCTTACTGTAAATTGGAGTCTGGTAGAAAATGTCCGAACTCCAATTTTGTCTAATGTTTGGCTTCTTTACAATGCCCATATGCAGCACGAGTGCCCAAAACGTCATCATCTCTGCTGCACTGAAGTCCAACCTAGGGGTCTAGCGTATGCCGATTGTAGGGTTCTGAGCAATAAATTGTTGGGTGTATAAATTTAGGTGTAAAGAAGATTTTGAAAAAATTTAGTTTAGTGAAGCCTGCAAGGTCTATCTGTATTCCGGAGCTACCCTCAAAATCTGGAATTTGGGGCTGATAATCGTCAGGGGGTGCGGTCCATATAGGCTCACTCTGGGGGGCTGCCTCAGCTGTTGTTCTGGGGCACCTACTAGAGGGTTCCTCATCAGCGGATGATGATGATGATGAGGGGGTAGAAGAGTAGAGGAAAGTGGCATCCTCTTTTCCCTCACTAGCAGATTCAGTATCGGAGGCAAGATATGCGTATGCCTCTTCAGCTGAGTACACTCATTGGGATGGACGGGCCATTTTTATTTTATTGGGATGTGACGTGTGAAATGTGTAAAGCTTTATTTATTGTGAGGGGTGTGTATGTAGTGTTTTCACACGTGAAGGGGCTTGTAATAAACTTAAAATATAGAAAAAAGGAGTAGAAAAAAATATATAAAGATGTCGCCAACTACACAATTTTTTTTAAAATATGCACAGTAAACTGAACAGATCGGTCAGTAAAATGGATGTTTCAGGTTCAGGATGCACGCATGCACACAGATATTATGTGCATGCAAAAATCTACTCCAATACTACCTAAAATGTATTTCTATTTAACACAGAAAACTGAGCACAACAGCGACGTGTAAAAATTGGCACTTATTAGTGCTCAGGGTTGCAGAACGCACGCAAGCTGACGTTTGGTGCGTAAGTGCAGACACTGCAGTATAAAAATTTACTGCAGATACAAAAACAAGAACACTATCTAAAAATCTATATATATATTTCTTTAAAAAAAGCACAGATGAAAAAATATATATATATATCTGCACCAAAAAAATTAGCCCACGTGCTGAACAGTGGATTACGGACTGATAAGCACTTGGTGTTCACAGCTCACAAACAAAAAAAGTGGTGTAGAGCAGGTAAAAAAAATTAAAATAATAAAAAAACTGATAAAAGTGAAAAAAAAAGTCATGATTTGTTTAGCCGTAGGCAAAATCGGATGGGGGAGGGGGGATAGGGACAGGGATTAGGGCTTGGGAAGGGGGGGTGGTACAGCACAGAGGGGCACAGGTCCACTCTGCATGCAGTCGCCAGCTAGAATGACTGCATGCAGAGGGATTCTTCTGGTTCCTTCTGCTGCTGTAGCGCTGCCATTGGCTGGAGCGTTGTTACAGCGCTGGCAGAGGACGCCAAACACTGGAGTCCTCTGCCTGACCTTGGAGGAGACCGCTGCTGACTAGTTCAGCACCGGTCACCTCCCCATGTCCCCCCCTACCCACCCGCAGATGCCTTCTGCTTCTGGCGCTGCAATGTGCCGGTCTTCATTCACCGGCCAATCACAGTGCTTGGAGCTATAGGGGGGTGGAAATACACCATGCTGCCCTTACCCGGCATGGATGCCTCCAGGTAGGAGCAGCCATGGTGCCCCGACTCCCCTGCGATTCCTTCCAAGCACCCGGCAGGGTACATGTACGGCACTGGTTCTAAAAGGGGTTGTCCGAGTTATTTTTTTGTTCTATGTTTATAACTAGGCAAATGTAACAGCTTTCCAATTAACTCACTTTATTTCCAGTGGCTGGTTTCTCGAATTTCACTGAGGGTCACATGACCTGAGATGTCAGCTTCTCTCCCTGCTCTGAAGTGCACAAGCCTGAGAGATCTGTACATTACGTCACTGTGCTGGCCACGCCCCCCTGCACTGCCGGTGTTCTAACGAAAAACCCAGCATTTGTCACCTCATTGGCTGCAGCTACACAGTAAACACTTCAGCCCTGAGTCTGTGCAGCTGAAGGGGTTAAGAATCCTGGAATAAGCAGCAGCCGGTGTTCTAACAAAAATCCTTACTTGTGAAAATACCTTACCCATCGTGACTTCCGGGGGTGTGCGCCTCAACTTTCGGGGGTGTGTGCCTCAGCGCAAGTGCACTACCACGGCACGGGTAGGGTAAAATTACAGGAAGCGCTGACTCACCGACACCGCTCGTGCGCCCTTAGGGGTAAGGAGATCTGACGGTCTTTTCTCCTTACCCTCACACTGCGCACGCGCGGATTGTGAAATCTACTTTTGCTCCTAGCACTATCAGCCATCCGGAGGGTGGAGGGTGGGGGGTGGGTGCAGCATATTGGGGGGGGGCATAACCCTAACCCTTGTGAGGGAAAGATTTCACAATCCGCGTGTGCGCAGTGTGAGGGTAAGGCCCCATGCACACGGCCGTGTTTCACAGCCGTGTGCGGGCCGTGGAACCGCGGCCTGGATCCCTCCTGAGAGCAGGAGCGCACGGCGTCACTGGTTGCTATGACGCCGTGTGCTCCCTGCTGCCGCCGCTATGCAGTAATACACTGGTATGATCTATACCAGTGTATTACTGTACTGTGCCGGCAGCAAGGAGCGCACGGCGTCATAGCAACCAGTGACGCCGTGCGCTCCTGCTCTCAGGAGGGATCCAGGCCGCGGTTCCACGGCCCGCACACGGCTGTGAAACACGGCCGTGTGCATGGGGCCTAAGGAGAAAAGATCTCCTTACCTCTGATGGCGCACGAGTGGTGTCCGTGAGTCAGCGCTTGCTGTAATTTTACCCTACCCGTGGCGTGTTAGTGCGCTTGCGCTGATGCGCACACCCCAGGAGGTTGAGGCACACACCCCCAGAAGTCACGAGGGGTGAGGTATTTTCACGAGTAAGGATTTTTGTTAGAACACCGGCTGCTGCTTATTGCTCTCTCCCAGGATTCTTAACCCCTTCAGCTGCACAGACTCAGGGCTGAAGTGTTTACTGTGTAGCTGCAGGCAGTGACAAATGCTGGGCACAGGAGCTGAAAGAAAAGTTCTGCAGAGCATTGCAGGTAGGGGGCAGATCCTGTGTGTATTAGCAGTGTCATTATACAGCTGGGACTTGTAGTCCTACACATACAACATGCTGCAGAGTCTCCCAGCAGGCAGACATGTCACTCAGGGCAGCTCTTGTATCCACTCCCTTAGCAGGGTCATTATACAGCTGGGACTTGTAGTCCTACACATACAACATGCTGCAGAGTCTCCCAGCAGGCAGACATGTCACTCAGGGCAGTACTTGTATTCACTCTCTTAGCAGTGTCATTATACAGCTGGGACTTGTAGTCCTACACATACAGCACGCTGCAGAGTCTCCCAGCAGGCAGACATGTCACTCAGGGCAGCTCTTGTATCCACTCTCTTACCAGTGTCATTATACAGCTGGGACTTGTAGTCCTACACATACAACATGCTGCAGAGTCTCCCAGCAGGCAGACATGTCACTCAGGGCAGCTCTTGTATCCACTCCCTTAGCAGAGCAGGGGGAGGGGCAGAGATTGTTTTTATTGCAAGTAAACAAAGGGCCAGAAAAGAACCAGGGAAATAGATTTTTTTTCCCCCTAAAACTTGCTTAGCTTAGTTATATATCGCTAATCGTTAATAACCAATGTGAAAACAACAATAAAACCACAATAAAAATTCAGTTTTCAGCCACATACAGGCATGCCACGGGAACTCGCCTTAACAGAGTTCTTAGGTTCCTGAATGAATGGCTGGACGCAGGGGGTTCAATTCCCTCAAACAGCTTATATTAGCAGGGGAACCAGCCCACTGGTAACTCTGAATCCCATTGAATCCACTTGGGGCTTTGGCTCAAACAACTGCTTGAAAATTGTGTGAAATCACATGGTCTCCAACACTTATTTTGAAGCTTTTTGGTTGGGCTTCTATTGAGCATTTTAGTCAATTATTTGTCTGTCTGTTTGGAGCATCCTGCATTTATTATCAGCTCATGCAGTTCCCCTTAGAAACCAAACCGTATTGTGAGGATTTATTTGTGGCATATTTTTCAGACTGGTATTCAGTGATGGTCAGTTCGCCAGCGAACACATGCGGGCTGCCATCTTTAGTAAGGTATACTCACCCGTCCGGTGATGCACAGGTAAGCCCTTACCTGTGCCTGTGCCGGGAGCTGGTCTGAAATCAAATGCAGTCACCAGGAGCAGGCAGTTCCAAGAACACCCCGATGAAGGCCCCTGGCGGCTGTTCTCGGAACTGCCTGCTCCCGGTGACTGCATTTGATTTCAGACCGGCTCCCGGCACAGGTAAGGGCTTACCTGTGCATCGCCGAATGGGTGAGTCTACCTTACTAAAGATGGCAGCCCGCATGTGTTCACTGGCGAACACTGCGAACTGACCATCACTGCTGGTATTGTGTTCTTTGCATGTGAAGTCTGCTTTTATAAAGAACATATAGTAAAAAAACTCCCAAGGGTCCCTTCTTTGACCACTTCTTAGACCAGTTTTGTCACCAAGTTTCAGTTCCATCATATACTGTCAATACTGGCCACCTCTCTAGACACCCATTTTCCAAAGATGTCTCAAACAGGTATTACTGTAATTTTATTTGCACTGGACTGTTCTATATAGCCACTAGGTGGCGCTGCGCATTAATGGACTAAATCTTAATGCTATATTTCTCAGCCGTCAAGTTGAAATGATTTTCCTATTGATTTACTATGGAAATCGTAAAATACATGGTAATAAATAAATGGTTAGCAGGAAGCCAGGATTCTGCATTTTTTTATAGTAGTGATTGCTACCACAAATATAAAAATTGCATATTAAATGTGAGGTTTTTGCTTCAGTGTTCTAATGCATTCCCAGAAACGGATGCTATTCTCACATACTACTACAACAAAAACATTTTTAAAAGACTGTTCTTACAGTATAAAGTTAAGTATTTGTGTGTACTAATAGGACGACGGCCATTTTAATTCCCCTAATTATTACTCCCCAGACAAAACAAAACATTCTAACTAATAAAAGGCTTTTGGAAATATATTTAGAACAAAGTAATATTTAAAGGGGTTCTGTAGTTTGTTTAAACTGATGATCTATCCTCTGGATAGATCATCAGCATCTGATCGGTGGAGGTCCAACACTCGGGACCCCCGGCGATCAGCTGTTTGAGAACGCAGCAGCGCTCCAGGAGCGCCGCGGCCTTCTCACTGTTTACCGCTGGCCCAGTGATGTCACGACTAGTATCACTGGCCTGGGCGCGGCTAAGCTCTGTTCACTTGACTGGAGCTTAGCCCCGCCCAGGCCATTGATACTAGTGCTGTGCTGCTGGAACGCCGCTGCCTTCTCAAACATCTGATTGGCTGGGGGTCCCGGGTGTCGGACCCCCCGCCGATCAGATGCTGATGATCTATCCAGAGGATAGATCATCAGTTTAAAGAAACTGCAGAACCCATTTAAGTATTTAAATTTTCTTAATTCCCTTTAAGGTGACCATATTAGACGAAGGGCATCTGAGCACAATAATTTCTGCGGGACGGGCCAACGTTAAAATATTTATTTGATATTCAGCTGATGTTTGTTTGTTCTTAGGCTACTTTCACACTTGCATTATTGTTTTCCGATATTGACATCCGGCAGAGGATCTCAACACTGGAAAAAAGATCCGTCACTACATCTATTGAAAGTTAATTGTGACAGATTAGTTTTTTTAGGCTCCTAAAAACGGATCCTTCACCGTTTTGTCCCCATGCATTGTGAATGGAAAGAGATCCGTACAGGATGCATCAGGATGTCCTCCGTTCTGGCAGCATTTCCTTTTGTGACCGGACACAAAATTGCTGCAAGCTGCGGTTTTGTGTCCTGTCTAAACAAAATGGAAAAAAACGGATCCGACGCTGAAAATAATGTAAATCAATGGTGAAGGATCCGTTTTTAGGAGCCTAAAAAAACTAATCTGTCACCGATTAACTTTCAATGGATGTAGTGACGGATCTGTCTTTTACCGTTTTGATTTCACACAACCGCATCCTAACAGAACGGATACACCCTGATAAGCAAAATAAAAATGCATCAGTTTTGCGTTCCGTTTTTCACGGATCCGTTGTTCCGTTTTTTGCTTCCGTTGTGGTTCCGTTTCCGTTCCGTTGTTCCGTTCCGTTTTTCCGTATGGCATATACAGTATACAGTAATTACATAGAAAAAATTGGGCTGGGCATAACATTTTCAATTGATGGTTCCGCAAAAAACGGAACGGATACGGAAGACGTACGGATGCATTTCCGTATGTGTTCCGTTTTTTTTGCGGACCCATTGACTTGAATGGAGCCACGGACTGTGATTTGCGGCCAAATATAGGACATGTTCTATCTTTTCAACAGAACGGAAAAACGGAAAAACGGAAACGGAATGCATACGGAACACATTCCGTTTTTTTGCGGAACCATTGAAATGAATGGTTCCGTATACGGACCGTATACGGACCGCAAAAAACAGACCGCAAAACGGAAAAAAAAAAACGGTAGTGTGAAAGAGGCCTAATTGTGTGGTATTGAGATTCTCTGCTGGATCTCAATACCGGAATTATAAACGCAAGTGTGAAAGTAGCCTTAGCTGGGCAATTATATTTCAACATGCCTCGCCTTTGTCAAGGGACATAAGCCAAAGTGTCTGGCAGTAGCTTCCTTTCCTCTCCCCATTCTAAACACCAGGTGTGCATATGGAGGACCAGCTGTCGGCAGTAGGAGTGTTTGGCCAACAGCTGTTAAATGTCTATGGCCAGTTTTATGACAATGCATTAGGTTAACTTAAAGACTATTTACAAGGATGATCTCTGCTATCTATAAAAACCTTTGGGGTCGTTTATCAAACTGGTGTAAAGCAGAACTGGCTTAGTTACCCATAGAAACCAATCAGATTCCACCTTTCATTTTGGTCAGCTCATTTGGAAAGTGAAAGGTGAAATCTGATTGGTTGCTATGGGCAACTAAGCCAGTTCTGCTTTACACCAGTTTGATAAACGACCCCACTTCTTATCTATATCTGGATAGCATAGTTAAGGTGGATTTACATGGCCCTACGAACACTCATTCCCGATAATCTGCCCGTCTAAAGGTGCCCCAGATGAAATGTTCGGAGCTGCAGACATCTCAATCATCGTTCCTGTCTAAACAGCACTCTGCTGCCCAGGAGCAGAGTGATAGCAGCAGCTACATACTGTGGAGGCGATCGCTTCATGCAAATGCTTCACCTCCACTTAACGAGCGGCCGACTGTCGGGAAGGAGCGCTTCCTTCTGAACAATCGGCTTCTCCTCGCCCTGTGTAAATCCACCTTTAGTTACCAAGTTAAGGGCTCATTCACACAACCATATCCACTTTTGCGCACGCTAATTGCTGATATGCAAAAGACGGTTCCCGGCTGTCTGCATTTTGCGGATAGGAACATCCTTCTCCATGATTGAAATGCCTATTCTTGTCCGCAAATACAGACAAAAATAGGACATGTGCTATATTTTTTGCCGGGCCATAGAACGGAAGTGCGGTTGCGGATGAAAAAATACAGTAGTGTGAAAGGGCTCTTTAATTCTAAGTGTACCACAGAGTGAAATTACCTGTGTGGATTTGTGTGCGACAAGTCCTCAGCTTTCTACAGTGGGTAAGATTTCAGGAACTCTCATCCACATGCTGCATTTCACCATTTGTAATGCATAGGGTTAAATCCACTGCAAATCTTCATCAAAATCAGCAATACATCTGCACCTTATATTCTGCTCTGTTCACAAGAGACCTACTGTATTTTACACTGATTGCTTGTATTAAACATAGGCTACGCAGTGAATGATATTGTCACATGATGTACTATTGCTAATTATACATGTTATGGCAGAACTGTCTGAATCTGAATACCCTGTCCAAGGAGCCCCCTGTACCCTAGTTCCTCCTCTCCCAGGGCTCAGCTACCACTGTCTATTATTGGAATCGTTCTCCCTTTTTTATCCCAGTGTGAACATGAAGTTAAAGGGGTTGTCTAGCTTCAGCAAGTGGCATTCATCATGTAGTTAAAGTTAATACAAGCCACTTACTAATGTACTGTGATTGTCCATGTTGCTTCCTTTGCTGTTTTAATTCATATTTCCATCACATTATACATTGCTCGGTTTCATGGTTACGACCACCCTATAATCCATCAGTGGTGGTCATGTTTGCACACTATAGGAAAGAGTATTGGCCTCTCTGGTGGCCGGAACCTTGGGAGTTCACATAGGCTAGTGCAGGCATGTCCAAACTGCGGCCCTCCAGCTGTTGCAAAACTACAACTCCCAGCATGCCCTAATAGCTGTAAGCTATCCAGGCATGCTGGGAGTTGTAGCTTTGCAACAGCTGGAGGGCCGCAGTTTGGACATGCCTGGGCTAGTGCTTTTTCCTATATTGTGCTGTATTGCAGGGTGGTCATAACCATGGAAACAAGCAGTGTATAATGGGATAGAAAATTAATCCAGCCAGCAAAGGAAGCAGTATGGGTAATCACAATATATTAGTAAGTGCCTTGTATTAAATGCATCTACATAATAAATGTTATTTGATGAAGTGAGACAATCCCTTTAAGCACAAAGACATAAAATATTATCAGCAATTCATTGTAGTACTCACTTGAACGATGTGTGGAAGATAGTTAAATATTCAGTATCAGGAATCATATATATACTGATAGTATCTATCAGATTTTCCGGTTGATGATATTATCATAGTCACATTATAATCACATGACAAACAAATCAGGTAGGTGGTTGGCTAATCAGGCTGGTAGCTAGTAACAGCTGAACCTACCAAATGGTAGTTTTACATGCCTTATTTTTAGACTTTCCAAGAAAAAGATATATGTGTAAGGGCCGCATTACACTGCTAGCTATGGCAGTCGTTTGTCGGGAAGGAAGCGTTCATAAGTGAACGAAAAAGCTAGAAAGCTGCATGTAATACCATTGCTCGTCCCAGTACAGAATCATGGCATGATCTGCTGCCGGCAAACACCAGTTTAGGTGACCGCATAAACGATAAATGAGCCCTTCGTCACCTTTACATCAGCAGATAATTGCTACCGAGCGTTCTTACTGATGCTTGTTAGCTATTATCTGGCCAATGCTCGGCCGGTGTGAAGGGGCCTTAAAGGAGTTGTCCTGCCATATATATTGATGACCTAGCCTCAGGATAGGTAATCAATATCTGATCAGCAGGGGTTCGACACTCCGCTACCCAACAGATCAGATATTGATGACCTATCCTGAGGCTAGGACATCAATATATATGGCAGGACAACCCCTTTAACGCTATGTTCAAATCTCCTGTACAAACTCTATCCATCTATTCTAGCTAGGGTGCTCAGACTTCCAGTTTTAGGCTGGACAGTCCGGTTTTTTAGACTCCTGGTCCTCCATCCGGCACAAGGCCAGGACAGACAGCCAGAAGTCCTCCTTTTTATGTGGTTGTTGGCAAGGGGCACTTTAAATCACCTACAAGTCTAGTCTGTCACATGATCCGGGTCAAGTAGTCAAAAGCGCAGAGCACTCAGCGCACTGACGTCACATGCAGACGCAGCGCTGCCTGTAATTTCGCACCAGTTAATTCAGGCGCGGCAGGAAGGAAGACAGACTCTGAGGAGCGCTGCCTGATCGTGCTAGCGCAGCTGCGCTGAGTGAGCGCCTGAGGCAGTGGTCTTTCTGGCATCTGAAAAAGACTGTGCTGTGGCCGGGCCCGGGGGGAAATGGGAATGGGTATCTGAAACTGAAAGGGGGGAAGTGCTGTGAAACTGAAAGGGGGAAAATAAGTTATAAGAAAGTAAAATGGCTACTGGGCTGGCGCTGCTGATTTTGAAAGGTGTTAATAACTACTGTGGGAGCTGAAAGGGGGTAATAAATACCTATTGTTAAGAGGGGTTAATAGATACTGTGAATGGGGGACTTCTGAAAGGGGTTAATAACTATTGTGAAGGGCCTTCCCCCAGTCCCCCCCTTCCCTGGTGGCGATGGTGGTGTGGCTTCATGGAGGCGGGGCGTGGATTCAGAGGTGGGCGTGGTTATCAGTTTTGGGGCGTGGCCGGCAAGGACCGGCGGCTTTCTTGGATGAAGTCAGTGGCCACCCTAATTCTGTCAGAGGAAGAGACTACTAGAGTTTGCTGTATCGGGCAAAGCCGGATACCACCACACACCACCAGGCACCACCAAATCTCCATTGACTGTAATCGGATCTGATTGAGATCTGGTGGCTTTTTGGCATAAATGCTCTGCTTCGGCTAGAAAAATGCCTCTGCATGCAGCAATATTTGTGTGGCCAAAAACTGCTAACGTTGCGTCATGGTTTTTGGTTTGTTTCATGACACATTAAACTGAGGTTAAATGTAGAGATTTTTTTCTTTTAATTAGTAGCAGCAGGTGAGAAAGGAGTGCCAACCAAAGGTACCCCATAAGGTGTCCCCATATAAAAAGTCATCAAAATGGCGCCCCTCTTCCGAAAGAGGAAGTTTTATAATAGCTTTGCATGACAGGGAAGCCATCAACCTTATTGTGACCTTGTTCAGGGTTACTGAATGGTAATTAAAGGCTGATATAGGGGGAAGGTTAGAGGCTCTGAAGGTGCATTGACTTTCTTAGGGAACTGATAGGGGTAGATGGTGGAGTAAGACGGTTGGCATTTGGACTGGGGCGAAGGGTGGTAGTGAGGGTGTTCTCAGTGGGAGGGGTCAGGGAGGGAAAGTTATTTTTGGGGAACTTATACCATTGTATAATCCTTGAAAAGGACAGCGAAAAGCTAGTGGGCATGGTTGTATGCTTGTATATGTAAAAAAAACAAACAGATATAAAAAAAAAAAGCCAGTGCATAATCAATATTAGATTTTTAGGCCATATCAACCAGACCTACATTACCGGTCAAAAGTTTGGACGCACCTTTTCATTCCATGGTATTTTTTTTCTTGTATAATCATATTAAAGATAGGAAGACAATGAAGAAACAGATATGGAATTAAGTAGTAAACGGAAAGGTGTTACACAAACCAGAATATGTTTTATGTTTTAGATTCTTGAAAGTGGCCCCCTTTTGCTTTGATAACAGCTTTGCACCCTCTTGGCATTCTTTGGCATTGGCGTTCTCTCAATCATTTTCATGAGGTAGTCGCCTGAAATGGTTTTCAGTTAACAGGTATGCTTTCTCAAGAGTTAAAGGGGTTTTCCGGGATTTTAATTTGATGACCTATCCTCAGGATAGGTCTTCAATATTTGATCAGTAAGGGTCCGACGCCCGCCCCCCCCCCCCCCGCCGATGAGCTGTTTAAAGAGAAGGCCACGCATTGCATTGTCAATCCAACCCTCTTCTCCCACTCTTCACACACTGATAGCAGTGAAGAGTGTCAGAAGAGGGTTGCATTGACAATCCAACACAATGGGCAGCACATTGAACACATTTTATAAGTGGTCAGAAACTTGTAAATAACTCATGAAAGAATAAAGTTACGTTAAAACCAATCACACCATTGTTTTTCTTGTGAAATTCCCAATACGTTTGATGTGTCACATGACCCTCTTCCTATTGAAAAAAACTAAAGTTGGAATCAAAATGGCCGACTTCAAAATGGCCGCCAGGGTCACCACCCATCTTGAAAAGTTTCCCCCCTCACATATACTAATGTGTCACAAACAGGAAGTTAATATCACCAACCATTACCATTTTATTAAGGTGTATCCATATAAATGGCCCACCCAGTAGACATGCTGATAGGGAACTTAGATTGAGAGCCCCATTGGGGACAGCTTGATGCTAATGTCTGTAAAGCACTGCAGAATGAAGTGGTGCTATATAAGTGCATAAAATAAATAATAAATCAAATAAATAAAGTCCGAGTAATCTCTGGCAGTCCTCCACAGCAGCTCTTTGTTCTGGATACAATAATATGACTCCACCACACCCTCCTTAAATATACAACACTACATTTTACAATAAATGCTGTAACAAGTATCACAATGGAAAATAATTGGTTTTCATGGGGATTTTCAATGAGGAATGCAAATTGCCAACATATTACCTTTATGAACATCCTATAGCTCCTATTCTTGGGATAGAGAAGTTTTCTGAGTCCGATATTGATGGCCTGTCATCAGGATAGGTAACCTATATTTGATCAGTGGGGATCTGACAGCCAGCATCCACCAATCGGCTGCTTGAAGGGGCCACAGAACTATGCTGAGCATTGCGGCCTCTTCATTGGTCAAATGGACCATTTGCAGCTTAATCCCATTCAAATGAATGGTCTTGGGCTGCATTACCAAGCACCGATGCTATACAATGTACGGCTGTGCTTGGTAAGCTGTGAGGGGGCTGCAGTACTCACCGGAACGCTGTGGCTTCTTTAAACAGCTGCTTGTCGGTGGTGTCGGAACCCCACCAATCAGAAATTAATGACCTATCCTGAGGATAGGCCATCAACATCAAAATCTTGGAAATCCCTTTAAGGTGTCTTTACAAGGACTGATAATCGGGACAATTATAGGGGATAAACGTAACCATAACAATGATAGTTCCCCATAACTGGTCCATGAAAAGGTATGATAACAAGGATGTTTATAGCGGCTCTCCTATCCTATTGCTGTGGGTTGGTGCTCTGTCTGGAGTGGCTCACCCAGTCACTAGTAGCGTATATATATTATATAAGAACAATAGACAGGCACTCAACACAGGCAATCAAATAAAATACACATTGTATTCCAATATAAATTGTTTAAAAAGGCCAAAAACATATAGTATGAATGAGAGTAAGGATATACACTCACCTAAAGAATTATTAGGAACACCATACTAATACGGTGTTGGACCCCCTTTTGCCTTCAGAACTGCCTTAATTCTACATGGCATTGATTCAACAAGGTGCTGATAGCATTCTTTAGAAATGTTGGCCCATATTGATAGGATAGCATCTTGCAGTTGATGGAGATTTGAGGGATGCACATCCAGGGCACGAAGCTCCCGTTCCACCACATCCCAAAGATGCTCTATTGGCTTGAGATCTGGTGACTGTGGGGGCCATTTTAGTACAGTGAACTCATTGTCATGTTCAAGAAACCAATTTGAAATGATTCGAGCTTTGTGACATGGTGCATTATCCTGCTGGAAGTAGCCATCAGAGGATGGGTACATGGTTGTCGTGAAGGGATAGACATGGTCAGAAACAATGCTCAGGTAGCCCGTGGCATTTAAACGATGGCCAATTGGCACTAAGGGGCCTAAAGTGTGCCCAGAAAACATCCCCCACACCATTACACCACCACCACCAGTCTGCACAGTGGTAACAAGGCATGATGGATACATGTTCTCATTCTGTTGACGCCAAATTCGGACTCTACCATTTGAATGTCTCAACAGAAATCGAGACTCATAAGACCAGGCAACATTTTTCCAGTCTTTAACAGTCCAATTTTGGTGAGCTCGTGCAAATTGTAGCCTCTTTTTCCTATTTGTAGTAGAGATGAGTGGTACCCGGTGGGGTCTTCTGTTGTTGTAGCCCACCTTTCTTTCCCATTCTGACATTCAGTTTGGAGTTCAGGAGATTGTCTTGACCAGGACCACAACCCTACATGCATTGAAGCAACTGCCATGTGATTGGTTGACTAGATAATCGCATTAATGAGAAATAGAACAGGTGTTCCTAATAATTCTTTAGGTGAGTGTATAAGTCCAATTAATGCCAATTACGTTCTAGTGTTTTGACCTGAGGTGAGTATATTTAATAGCCAATATTACAACATATAGTACATTTGCATTAGCAGATACACAAAATTCATACACAACATTTAAAAGATTTCAGAACCTTAAGAAATGTTTTAAAAAAAAATTAATAAATCTTTTTTACTTATGAAAAAGTCCATAAAAAGCAGACATTAGACATGTCTTTTTCTGAGAAAACTTTCAGTTGATTATATCAAGTTGCTTTGTTAGTCAATGTTAATCATCTACATATCAAGTGTTCAAGTTCATATATATCCCGTGATTAAGTGGGTGGTTAAAAGGTTAATAAATCATCCCCAAAGGTAGGCAAGTGGTGAGTGGTTAAATGGTTAAAATTTCATATCATTAGTATTAGTTATTGTCCATGATGTAATATGCACATATTAGTCTGGCTGACTGCTCTCTGTAGGGATGATATTGCTGCAGCCAGATTTAATGTGAGTTCATTTATTAGTTTGTTACTCACTATTTGCTGGTATGGTGTCTTCGTTGATACCGGTGGCGTCCCACTCGGTAATCAGCTACACTCACCCTACTTATCGACTCTCTTTGGTGTCGGGAGCTGTGGCTGTGTTTGGAGTTGGTATCCGGCGTAGTGTGCTCCTTGGCCCTGCCTGTGCAGTTCATGTGCTGGAATCGGCGTCCCACGTGTTGCGCTTCACGTCACGTGGTTTCTTGCTCTCAGATCAGTTGTTTCCTGTTTGCTGCGCTTCTATATGATTCCTCTGCTTTCTTTTGTTAAATCGCAGTTGGAAGAGTTGGGCAATATTATAGAAACATATCCCTTGAAGTGAGACAATGTGTGTTTTGGTGGGTAGTCTCAATTATGCCAAGTAATGCCAGACGCGTTTCGAGGTGCTCCAACCTCTTCCTCAGTGGTCATCATGTAAAGGTACCAGCAATAACCTGATGAATGAGCAAATGCTTTTTCATTGGGTGATTATGTCTTTCGGCCAGCACCAAGAATCGTATCTGTGTAGCACATCTACCTGTGTAAACAGGGATCTAATGCCCTAAAGCAAATATTCTCTAGAGATGAGCTGTAGTGAACACTCATCCCATACAGAGGAGATTGCTATATGTAATGCAACTCTTAGGCCTCTTTCACACGGGTGTCCCAGATTTGCTCCGGATGCATCACGTGTGCATTGAGGGAAAACCGCGGAAGTAGGCATGCAATTGCAGTCAGTTTTGACTGCGATTGCATTCTGATGTTCAGTTTTTTCTGCGCAAGTGCAATGCATTTTGCAAGCACGTGAGAAAAAACTGAATGTGGTACCCAGACCAAAACCCGGACTTCTTCACTGAAGTTCGGGTTTTTGGTTAGGTGTCCTATTAATTTTATTATTTTCCCTTATAACATGGTTATAAAGGAAAATAATAGCATTCTTAATATAGAATGCTTACTAAGATGTTCCTTGAGGGGTTAAAAAAAAATATGAAATTAACTCACCTCATCCACTTGTTTGCGCATTGTCTTCTTTCTTCTTTCAGGACCTGAAAAAGGACCTTTGATGACGTAATCGCGCTCACCACGTGGTAAGCATGGTGATGTCAGCGCAGGTCCTGCTGAATGAAGATCCTTCTATCTTCATTCAGCAGGACCTGCGCTGACGTCACTGCACTCACCATGTGGTGAGTGCGATTACGTAATCAAAGGTCCCTTTGCAGGTCCTGAAAGAAGAAGAAAGAAGACAATGCGCAAACAAGTGGATGAGGTGAGTTAATATACACTCACCTAAAGAATTATTAGGAACACCTGTTCTATTTCTCATTATTACGATTATCTAGTCAACCAATCACATGGCAGTTACTTCAATGCATGTAGGGTTGTGGTCCTGGTCAAGACAATCTCCTGAACTCCAAACTGAATGTCAGAATGGGAAAGAAAGATGGGCTACAACAGCAGAAGACCCCACCGGGTACCACTCATCTCCACTACAAATAGGAAAAAGAGGCTACAATTTGCACGAGCTCACCAAAATTGGACTGTTGAAGACTGGAAAAATGTTGCCTGGTCTGATGAGTCTCGATTTCTGTTGAGACATTCAAATGGTGGAGTCAGAATTTGGCGTAAACAGAATGAGAACATGTATCCATCATGCCTTGTTACCACTGTGCAGACTGGTGGTGGTGGTGTAATGGTGTGGGGGATGTTTTCTGGGCACACTTTAGGCCCTTTAGTGCCAATTGGCCATTGTTTAAATGCCACGGGCTACCTGAGCATTGTTTATGACCATGTCTATCCCTTCATGACCACCATGTACCCATCCTCTGATGGCTACTTCCAGCAAGATAATGCACCATGTCACAAAGCTCAAATCATTTCAAATCGGTTTCTTGAACATGACAATGAGTTCACTGTACTAAAATGGCCCCCACAATCACCAGATCTCAAGCCAATAGAGCATCTTTGGGATGTGGTGGAACGGGAGCTTCGTGCCCTGGATGTGCATCCCTCAAATCTCCATCAACTGCAAGATGCTATCCTATCAATATGGGCCAACATTTCTAAAGAATGCTATCAGCACCTTGTTGAATCAATGCCATGTAGAATTAAGGCAGTTCTGAAGGCAAAAGGGGGTCCAACACCGTATTAGTATGGTGTTCCTAATAATTCTTTAGGTGAGTGTATATATATTTTTTTTAAGCTCTCCAGCCCTATTGTACTAAGCATTCTGTATTAAGAATGCTATTATTTTCCTTTATAACCATGTTATAAGGGAAAATAATACAGTGATAAGACTTTAATGGGGTTGCTCATCCCTATCGTCTCCTAACAACCATGAGTGAAAACCGCACCGCATCCGCACTTGCTTGCGGGTGCTTGCGATTTTCATGCAGTCCCATTCATTTCTATGGGGCCTGCGTTGCGTGAAAGAAGCTGAATATAGAACATGCTGCGATTTTCACGCAACGCACAAGTGATGCGTGAAAATCACCGCTCATCTGCACCGGATTCAGTGCGGGTGCAATGCATTCACCTCACGCATTGCACCCACGCGGAAAGGGGCCTTACCTCCTCTGACAATCAGGCAATTCCCGATTATTGCCTGTAACATTGGTCCATGTAACATGACGTTTAGTTCACAGCTGGCTGAAAGCTTCTAGTGTTCACTTCAGGCTTGGTCTATTCAGCATTGGACTGGGATCCACCAGAGGAGGTTACCTTAAGTACTCTTTCTTCAACTAAGTGCATAGGGAAATCTACTATTGCTACTGTATACACATCCCATATTATAGAGGATACTAATGTGACTTAATGGAGTTTTCCAGGGAGATTTCTTTTAGTTATTTTTTTTTTCATTTTCTTTTTATAAGGGCCCAGAAGATGATAAAAATAAGAAACGAGGTAACGCATCTCCGATGAAATGGATGAGTTTGACTGACAGTCATCTAATGTGTCCTGAAAGGGCATCTTTATCCCTCCTATCATTCATCTAGTAAACGGTTTATCAGATAGCTGCCAACCGCTGGCCTAATGATCAGATTTAGCATTTATTTTAGGTCACACGTTTGCGATAAAGTAGAGACTGATATCACATGTGGTATTAAAATGTAAGAAGTCTAAAGCCTGTATTACACTGCTTGATTCTGCAGGCGATTGTCGAGAAGGAAGCGTTCCTTCCCGGCTAGGTAGCTAGTGGAGGAGACCACTATCATTACATGAAGCGATCTCCCCCACATCGTCAGGAGGAGCTCTTGTTATGCCATCGCTCGTTCCCATGTTGTGTAGTTATTTGCCAGCAACAGATGGCGATTACACAGTGCGATCTGACGCCGGCAAGCAATGTTTTTTAAGCAATTTTTAATCAACCCTAGTATTGCACTGCCAGATGATCGCTAATGAGTGTTACCACAAATGCCCCTTAGTGATCATCTGAATTACATGGTATTGATTTTGAATCTGGTAAATTCACTCAAGAAAGACATGTGACATGTGAAATCGGTGGTTTCCTTATGTAATTTTTCTCAAAATTTCACTAAAATTCCAATTAACAACGCAGTGAATATTCAACATTATAATTTATTTTTCATAGGGAAAAGCAAAGAGAACAACTGTAGAGGACCCCACAGCCCTGTATACTCGGTATATCAGATGTATATATATATCTAATATATTATAATATCAGATTAGCCTAACGTTACCCAACTCGCTCCAGTTCCAGTGCCATGTCCCCCTGGACAAGCTTTTCCAGCAAATGACTGTGTTTAATTGTTAAAGGGGTTGTGCAGCCAGTACATATTGATGACCTATCCTCAGGATAGGTCATCAATATCTGATCGCTGCGTGTCTGTCTCCTGGCACCTCCACTCATCAGCTTTTTGAAGAGGAGGTGGTGCTTGTATGAACGCTACTTCCCCTTCAAGATCCCACTGCGCGTTGTCTCGCTTGCAGTGGCAGCGCATGTAAATGCAAGTACTTGTTCCATTCACGCGAATGGAACAAGCCCTTGTAATTACACTGGCCGCTGAGACTTCTGAGACAACGCACAGTGGAATCTAGAACAGGAAGTTGCGTTCGTACAAGCGCTGCCTCCAGCTGATCAGTCGGGGTGCCGGGATTCAGACCCCCTCATCAGATATGGATGCAACAGCGTTTCTTCTTCCATTCCCTGCTGTTCGCTGGCTGGCCAGCCAGATCAATCTCCTTCTGCAGGGACATTGTCGAGTTGACAGAGAAACCAGTGCACTTAGTTGATGTCAGTCCTGATTCCCTATTTAGCGAGGACTACAGCTTTTACTCCTTACTTGAATTTAGTGCTCAAATCGTGTAAGGCAGGAATACCCAACCTGTGGCCCTCCAGCTGTTGCAAAACTACAACTCCCAGCAGTGTCGGACTGGGGTACCTAGGGCCCATCAGTGCAACTGATTCCATAACATTTTTTTAATTTTTTGTGGCCTGTATGTGAAACCATTCACTTCAATGGGGCCGCAAAAAACAGAAATGACTCCATGTGTATTTCTTGTCTGTATGTCCGCATAGCCATTACGCAAAATTATAGAACATGTCCTATTATTGTTGGCATTTCAGACAAGGATAGGATTGTTCTATTAGAGGCCGGCTGTTCTGTTCCGCATAATGTGGAATGCACACACCCAGTATCCATGTTTTGCGGATCCGCAATTTGCGGACTGCAAAACATCCAACAACCGTGTTCATGAGCCCTTACAGTGATAACAGAAACATTAAAGATGATTTATGATGGTAGACACTCACAGCAAAATGCACAAACATACATGTGGCAGAATTTAGGCTACTTTTACACTTGCAGTAGCAGGGTCCGGCAGGATGTTCTGGCGGGGAAACAGCCTGCCGCATCCATGCTAACGCTAGCACACCGTGCCGCCGGAAGTCCACTGGAGTTTTTGTCCAGCTGGCTCTTGGCATATTTGCCGTGCTGCGGCAAGACCTCCAACCCGCCCCCATTATAATGAAAGGGGGCCGGAGCTGAGCTCCGGCGGCATGGTGGGCTTTTTAACACGGATCTGGCAGGCTGTCTTCCCCACTGCCTGACCCTGCTACCGCAAGTGTGAAAGTAGCCTTACACGTATATGGCTATCCTGCTCTTAAGTCAGACAGAAACAAGACACAATCAGTTCCTATCACACATAGGAAACATGCAATGCACGCACCAAGACATTTTTTGCCTAACCCTATTAAGTCTCACTTCAACAAATGGCATTTATTATGTAGAGAAAGTTAATACAAGGCACTTACTAAAGTATTCTGATTCCCCATATTGGCTCTTTTCCATCACATTATACACTGCTCGTGTCCATGGTTTTGACCACTCTGCAATCCAGCAGTGGTGGCCGTGCTGTCACACTATAGGTAAAGGTGTTGGCCTATGAGCACTTCCAGCCTTTCCCTATAGTGTGCAAGCACGGCCAATGCTGCTGGATTGCAGGGTGGTCGTAACCACAGATACGTGCTGTGTATAATGTGATGGAAAGGAGGCAATATGGACAATCACATTACATTAGTAAGTGCCTTGTATTAACTTTCTCTACATGATAAATGCCATTTACTGAAGTAAAACATTTTTTTTAACCCCTTTAAGCATAAATGTTATAAGTCCTTGCTATGTTAAAAAATATATTAAAGATAATACAACTGGATCCGTTCAAACAAATGCAGACGGTTGTATTATCAGTAATGGAAGCGTTTTTGCTGAAACCTGCCAGATCCAGCAAAAACGCTAGTGTGAAAGTAGCCTAATACATGCAGTTTTATTGCCTCGTGTGTTGTGCAAAATGCCACAAGGGGCCCACTGAGGCTTTATCGCCCAAGAGCCCACATGAACCTAGAGCCGGCCCTGTCAGTGGGGTTTTGCAGAATTGGACCTCACTAACCATATAGTTATGCCCCATGGTGTGGAGAGAATAACTTGAAAACCTGTACAACCCCTTTAAATCCTCCACCACCAGTATCTCTTTACATGGCAGCAGTGATGCCTGTAAATATGAAATATCATCACTGCCGCCATGTAAACCATACGTGTCAATACTGGAGAATATGACACAATGCAGAATTTTTCAGACATAAGTCCAACCCCCTTTGCAGGTCACAACCTTTAACAAAGCCCAAGCAAAGGTGCTAGAGGAGCAACGTGAGCAAAGGGCACAAACAGAGGGTCATAACCGAAACCGAGGCATTAGGGTCACCTGAGGCAGGGTAATAGTGGGACGCGATCCGACGAATGCGCTCTCCGGCCTCTGTCGTCATTGCGCTGCATATGTGGTGTGGTTTGGTGACGTAGAGGCGCCGAACGAGGAGGCCGGACATCAGGGCGGACTTGCGCCAATATCGGCGTGCACCAGGTCATTTGATTTTAAGTACTCTGTTTTCCTACTATATATACCCCCATTTTAATCACTGACATTACCTCCTGATAAAGCTTTGAGGAGCGAAAGGTGCGTCGAGGTGTCAGATGATTGAGGCGTTACCTTAGCAGTGGTTTATCATGTCCCTGGGTAGGTTGCAGTGACTGTGTTTGTGGAGATACCTATGATGCATGTTTATGTGGAACATCCTTCATGTTGATTTTCATCTTCAGCACCATAGTATAACCTTGTGGACACATTGTGTACTTATTTAATTGCAGTAGGGCTTTGGATGCTGGAGATGTAATGCAACAATTGAGCTCTATTTGCACTGTATCCGTGGCATTTAGCTGTGTTTGGAGAATCGGATATATGATTTAAGGAGGACATTACAGTAATTAGAGTTTCTAATCTATTATTATTAGTATTAAGGTGATCCACATGGTATCTTTCAGTAATTTGATCTGTTAGAGATATCCTAACTATGTTGGAACAAGGCCGCATTAGAAAAATATTTACAAAAAAATATTATACCACGAAGTCTACGAATCCAGACGTTCCCTACGTTAGAGTTGGATGATCCTTCCTTTGTGAGTAAGTGGGAGGAAACTGATCGGAGCAGATCGGAAAGCTTTGGAGACAGTAGAAATATAGATTGACAGCCTAAAGGACAAGATTCAACTATTGACCAAGGAGGAGATTGAGAACTTTGATAACATTTTGAAAGAAGATCTAACTAAGTGGGAAAAGGAAATACAAACAGTTAAAGCAAAAAAATTCTGAGAGATTTGAATTATTATCAACAGAACAAAATATTTAGGTGGCAAAGAAATATAAGATCACGCTCTCAATCAATCACTTATTTGACATCAGAAGAAGAATGTGGGGCGTCTTTTTTAGGCGGACGTCCAACATCTGGACGAGGACCAGATTTAGACAGAATAAATTACAATCTTCGGACTCCTGCGCAAAAAAAGAACAGAAATATAAACGACAGTGAGAAGGGAGCCAAGAACTAAAGCTAATCAATCTGTTAGAAATTGTGTTCACTTCTCCCCAACAAAGGGCCTTAAGTAAAGGATTATGTTTTTCTCCTACAGTGAGATTTTATTTATTTAAGGCAATTAATGATCTGGAATTATTCTCTCGTAAATTAATACAGAATAAATACTTCCATAGGGGACAGGAGACAACGAGACTTAGAGACGCTACGAGACTTAGAGACCCTATTGGCGGAACAATATGAAGTAGAGAAGGGAAAGGGTCCGGTACATCTGCACTGCAGATCACATAGGTTCCCCCCTAAAACATCATGTCCGGCAGTAGATATTTTTACAAAATTGGTGATACAGGATTTGAAACAGATAGTTCCCTCGGGGAAAGGGGACAATCTTACCAAATCAGAGAGAAGGCATTGTCGGAATTGAAGAAATAAAAAAATGTAATCATAAAACCGGCAGATAAGGGGGTAACATTGTGATTTGGCCAGTGCAGATGTACGAAAAAGAAGCTTTCAGACAGCTCAATAATTAATTGTGTTATAGGAGATTGGACAGAGATCCCACAGACCAATTTAAGAGAGAATTGGACTTGATTTTACAGGACAGTGTAGATCAAAATATAATAAGTCAAAAACTGATGGAAGGTCTGATTGTAGCCTGTCCAGTTAAACCTACACTGTACCTTCCTCCCAAGGTCCATAAGGACTCCACCAATCCTCCGGGACGACCTATTGTCTTGGGGATTGATAGACTGGAGGACACCTGACCATATAGGGAGGGTGTACAGGGACTGGTGATCCCCCTTTTCCCCTTTCCCAGGTTCCCTATCCTTGTTTTAGGGCCCCATTTGATCTTGGTCAGGTTTTGGTGCTTTGGGGGTTAATGATGTCATCCTGCAGAGCAGGAAGGGGCGTGCTACATAGGTGCCCCTTTATAAGCCCCTGTGTCTCCTCCTTCATCCTCTTTGGCAGAAGCGCTGTATCCCTCCCTCCCTCCCTGTTGTATGGGTACGAAGGTTATCTTTGGTGTGCTTTTTTGTTTGTGGAGGTTCTTTGTGAATTCTGGGCTGATGGCTCGTGTTTAATGGAGGCATTCTATTAAGTCACAGCTGGCGGCAGGTAAAGAGAAATAGGATACTGAGCAGGTGAACTGGCGTAATCTGTCCGCTGGGAGGCCAGCGGCCGGCAGATCGCACGGGCTCAGTTATGTGTTATGCCGTTATAAGAATTAGCTGTGGCCGACTACCACCCAACAAAATCGTTAAATAAAGGTTTTGAACATGACTTGGTTGTCAGTGTCATTTGTGGCGGGTTACCATGGCGGGGCCAGGGTGTAGAGGGTTACCCCTTCCCCTTCTCCTTTCCTGAGAGTGACTACCAACAGTCTGTGTATGAACGTTGGGAAGTTTATTGATTTCTTTCTAAAAAAAATGTGTGGAAACACTCCTCTCATTTTTCAAAGATACGAAAGACATGTTGAGATGGTTGAATGGGATCCATTTGGAGGAGGGGACATATTTGGTCATCTGTGATGTTGAATCACTATATACATCTGTACGCCATGACCAGGGAGTGCGCTCGTCAATACTTTTTCTATCAATGAACGATATTGATAATGTCTTGATGGAATTGATCTTATTGGATTTTATGCTAACGCACAATTATTTTCTGTTCAAGGAACGCCTTCTCCTACAGCTCCAGAGAATGGCAATGGGGGTGTCATGTGCGCCCTCATATGCTAATTGGTTCCTGGGGCTGTGGGAAAGGGAAATTGTGTATAATACTCCAGGATATGATGCCGTACTCATGTGGTCAAGATATATAGACAACGTGTTTTTTATTTGGCAGGTTTCAACACTTCATTTGGAACACTTTTTAAACGATCTCAACAGTAATGACTTAATCTCAAGCTGACTTGGTGGAGTTTTTGGATATTATAATTAGAAGGAAATCTGATAGGTTTATATCTACTGTTGTTTACAGGAAGACAACAGCTGTCAATTCTCTCCTACATGCGACATCTTCTCACTATCCGAAGGTCATCCAATCATTTCCAGTGGGCCAATATCTTAGAATGCGATGGATCTGCTCTGATGTACAAAATGTTGAAAAACAATTGTCTCGTTTATCAAAACGGTTTTTGGAAAGGGGTTACCAACCACACACCATAAAGTAAGGCTATAACAGAGCTAAAAAGTCATCTTGTGATATGCTGCTGGTGAACAAGAATAAAAAGTGAACAGAAGATTCTGTGGTAAGATTTATTACTCCATTTAATAATGAATGGCGTACCGTCCAGAGTATTCTGTGGAAACACTATGCAGTGCTCCAAACAGATAGAGACTTAGCTATGTCTCTACCAATATATCCACAGATCACATGGAAGCGATCACGTAATTTACGAGACATATTAACAAATAGTCACTATGTAGCGAATGCACCAAAAGGAATCTTTGGAATCAAAGGTCAGAAATGAGGGTCTGTTTCATGCGGATCATGTGCGGCATGTAATTTCATGGTTCATTCCACCACTTTTTGTGACTCTTCTGGGGTGAAAGAATATAAAATTGTACATAACATCAGTTATAATACAGACGCAGTGATATATACGATTACCTGTCCCTGGAATTTAATATATATCGGAATGACCTCAAGAGCCCTAAAAGTACATATTTTGGAACACATGAACAAAATCCAAGCTGCATCGGAGGTTGCTGGAGATGAGATGGAAGGGATACAATCTATTGCTCGTCACTTTTGCAAATATCATGCCTGCAATCCAAGAGGCTTAAAAGTAAGAGGGATAAATACGGTCAAATTGGGATCTAGGGGAGGAGATGTGAAACGAGCCCTGTTACCTAAGGAAACCAAATGGATTGTCTTGTTAGATACAATGACCCCGATGGGTCTGAAAGAATCTAACAGCTTCAAACCCTTTTTTAAAGATTTGTGTGAATTTTACCTGTAGGTTATACTGTAAGTTGTTTTTAATTGTGTTAGTTATTGTTTTTTCTTTTTCTTTAAGAGAAAGCAGAGCATGTTAAGTAATGTAGTGGAGAAAGAGACAAGGATAGAGAAAAAGAGAAAAAAAGAAGAAAAAGAATAACAAAAAAGACCATCTATAAAGTGCAATAGTATAAGTTGATGACTCCCTGTGGTGTATTTATTTTGATATTTAATCGAAAGAGAATTATTAGAAATTTGGGGGATGCATGATTTCAGCAAAACGTGGACTTCAGTGATCCGAGTGGATGCCTGTCTTTTTTGTTTCTGGGAATATATTGCACTGTTTGCACTTTTTTATCAAATTGTTGGGGGGATGCATGCTGGCCATTAGAACTTTTGTCTGATGTCCTGATTGTATCCTTGCCCTTAATGTTTTAATATTTTGAGGAGTTTTTTTCCTAATTTTGGAATCTTTTGCACTTCACTATTTTACACACGGTCACTATATTTATTTTGCACATATATTGTCATTATGTGAGGGGTTGTGCTCCACCCATTGGGACTTGCTGGCAGGTCTCTTTGGATGGGTTTGCACCTCTGCCATCTTATTACCGTAGATTAAAAAATAAAATATTAAATTTTTTTTAAATATATGATTTTATTTGATATATGAAATCACATGCAATTAGATATTTTTATTTTATGAAATATTATGTAATTGTTATCATTGTGGTGCTACATAAATAATTAAGGTTCATAGAGGGTTAATAATACAGTCGCGGATCGCGTCCCAGTGAAAAAAATCTTTAAAAAGGACAGAACACTTTTAGTAGCAGCAAGAGACATAAAGTATGGATATTATCTCTTCACATGATGTATATATTCTATATACAGTTGCAAGAAAAAGTATGTGAACCCTTTGGAATGATATGGATTTCTGCACAAAATGGTCATAAAATGTGATCTGATCTTCATCTAAG
Source organism: Bufo gargarizans (assembly GCF_014858855.1). NCBI lineage: Eukaryota > Metazoa > Chordata > Amphibia > Anura > Bufonidae > Bufo > Bufo gargarizans. The sequence goes on along the minus strand of NC_058081.1, from coordinate 186,932,818 downwards.
TCACAACAATAGACAATCACAGTCTGCTAAAACTATTAACACACAAGGAATTAAATGTTACCATGTTTTTATTGAACACACCAGGTAAACATTCACAGTGCAGGTGGAAAAAGTATGTGAACCCCCTAGACTAATGACATCTCCAAGAGCTAATTGGAGTGAGGTGTCAGTCAACAGGAGTCCAATCAATGAGATGAGATTGGAGGTGTTGGTTACAGCAGTCCTGCCCTATAAAAAACACACACCAGTTCTGGGTTTGCTTTTCACAAGAAGCATTGCCTGATCTGAATGATGCCTCACACAAAAGAGCTCTCAGAAGACCTACTATTAAGAATTGTTGACTTGCATAAAGCTGGAAAGGGTTATAAAAGTATCTCCAAAAGCCTTGCTGTTCATCAGTCCACGGTAAGACAAATTGTCTATAAATGGAAAAAGTTCAGCACTGCTGCTACTCTCCTAAGGAATGGCCATCCTGTAAAGATGACTGCAAGAACACTGCAGACTGCTCAATGAGGTGAAGAAGAATCCTAGAGTGTCAGCTAAAGACTTACAAAAGTCTATGGCATATGCTAACATCCCTGTTAGCGAATCTACGATATATAAAACACTAAACAAGAATGGATTTCATGGGAGGATACCACAGAGGAAGCCACTGCTGTCCAAAAAAAACATTGCTGCATCTTTACAGTTTGTTCAAGAGCACCTGGATGTTCCACAGCAGTACTGGCAAAATATTCTGTGGACAAATGAAACCAAAGTTGTGTTGTTTGAAAGAAACACACAACACTATGTGTTGAGAAAAAGAGGCACAGCACACCAACATCAAAACCTCATCCTAACTGTGAAGTATGGTGGTCGGGGCATCATGGTTTGGGGCTGCTTTGCTGTGTCAGGGCTTGGACAGATTGCTATCATCAAAGAAAAAAATAATTCCCAAGTTTATCAAGACATTTTGCTGGAGAACTTAAGGCCATCTGTCCACCAGCTGAGGCTCAACAGAAGATGGGTGTTGCAACAGGACAACGACCCAAAGCATAGAGGTAAATCAACAACAGAATGGCTTAAACAGAAGAAAATACGCCTTCTGGAGTGGCCCAGTCAGAGTCCTGACCTCAACCCGATTGAGATGCTGTGGCATGACCTCAAGAAAGTGATTCACACCAGACATCCCAAGAATATTGCTGAACTGAAACAGTTCTGTAAAGAGGAATGGTCAAGAATTACTCCTGACCGTTGTGCATGTCTGATCTGCAACTACAGGAAACGTTTGGTTGAAGTTATTGCTGCCAAAGGAGGTTCAACCAGTTATTAAATCCAAGGGTTCACATACTTTTTCCACCTGTACTGTGAATGTTTACATGGTGTGTTCAATAAAAACATGGTAACATTTAATTCTTTGTGTGTTATTAGCTTAAGCAGACTGTGATTGTCTATTGTGACTTAGATGAAGATCAGATCACATTTTATGACCTCTTTAAAGATTTTGTTCACGGGTGTGTGCTGGAACGCGATCCGACGCATGCGCTGTCCGGCCTCTGTCGGGACGGGCTTCATTATGCGTCATTGCGCCGCATATGTGGTGTGGCATGGTGATGTAGAGGTGCCGAACGAAGAGGCTGGACATCATGGCGGACTTGCGCCAATATCGGTGTGGACCAGGTTTTTTATTTTAAGTACTCTGTTTTCCTATTATACTGTATATACCCCCCATTTTAATCACTGACATTACCTCCTGATAAAGCTTTGAGGAGCGAAAGGTGTGTCAAGGTGTCAGATGATTGAGGCGTTACCTTAGCAGTGGTTTATCATGTCCCTGGGTAGGTTGCAGTGACTGTGTTTGTGGAGATACCTATGATGCATGTTTTTGTGGAACATCCTTCATGTTGATTTTCATCTTCAGCACCATAGTATAACCTTGTGGACACATTGTGTACTTATTTAATTGCAGTAGGGCTTTGGATGCTGGAGATGTAATGCAACAATTGAGCTCTATTTGCACTGTATCCGTGGCATTTAGCTGTGTTTGGAGAATATATAACGCATATAATTTAACAAGGACATTACAGTAATTAGAGTTCATAATCTATTATTATTAGTATTAAGGTGATCCACAGGTATCTCTCAGTAATTTGATCTGTTAGACATATCCTATCCGATTTAATAAAGGATATTTTTATATATTTATATATAGTTATATTCCATGGTTGTTTCTTTTTTGGTTAAGGTTCAGGCAGAGGTATTGGGTCCATGGATGATTTATGTATAAGGCTACTTTCACACTAGCGGCACAGACTTCTGACAGGCTGTTACTCCTGCTGCTAGTGACCGTGTGCCCCCGGACTGCCGCTCTGTCCCCATTGACTATAATGGGGGCGGGGCGGAGTTCCGGCGGAGGCACGGCAGCGCACGGCGAGAGGCTGCCAGAATAAATGTTGGACAAGTCGTAGTTTTATTCCGGCAGCCTCTCGCCGTGCGCTGCCGTGCCTCTGCCAGAACTCCGCCCCCATTATAGTCAATAGGGACGGAGCGGCAGTCCGGGGGCACGCGTTCACTAGTGGCAGGATGGATCTGACAGGCTGTTCACCCGACGGAACAGCATGCCGGAGGTCCTGCCGCTAGTGTGAAAGTAGCCTAAGGAGAGGTGTTTTGTAGTTTATTCAGGCTAATAGTGGGGATCCTGGAGCTTGCACTCTGGGTTTGTCGCCTGGTTTCAGTGTAGGGGGATCTGGTCAGTTCCCCAAAACTAGTTGTTAAAACAGCAGCTGGTTTGGAGGACTAAAAGAACTTAAATCCCGATCCCTACCTTCAGTTCAAATGCTTTAACTGGAATTGAGAGCTGATCACTACTAATATCCTCAGGATACTGATGCAGTTAAAGCCTATGGTACCAAAAGTGGACCTATTAGACTAGGTTCACATGTAGGTTTTTGTCCGCAACAAAATCCCCGCTGTGCTGCGGGTTCTGCCATGGGTTTTCATGCAGACCCACTATAGGTGTAGCACCATTGGATGGAGCTAATCTGTGAGCAGGCTCCTGCTGCTGCTTTGCATTGGGTCTGCCCCATGGCCTGGTCAAGAATGGATCTGTACATTCTTGGAGCGGTCTTGGAAGCCGCATGGCAATGAATGAACTGTGGAACTGAGAACAATGGGACGTGGATTTTAGCAGAAATTCAGCTTGGTTTTCAGCACCGAGACAGCTCTGAAACCAGTGCTGAAAATCCTGCCTGTGAACCTAGCCTTTCACTGTGTGTGGAAATGTTACACCGTGGGGCACAATATAGTTTTGGCGCTATTATTTGTGTGGCACTAGTGTTTTCAGGATCGCTGTCTGCATAGTACTTTTTAAAGGCGGACTGAATGACTATATCTGTGACACAATAATAGGGGCAAATGGAGCTGTAACGAGCACAAAATTGGGGCAGCAGCAGGATGTAAAGTCTGTTGATGTTGCAAAATGGTATTGAGAATGCTGGAAAAACTGTGACTCAAAGATGTATGTGTTGCAAACCCCTCAGAGACCAGTCAAGGCTGGAAGACGTTATCATGGCGGCCTAGGCCAAATGGAAAAGATGGGAAAAATAAACATCTCCAATCTGATGACTCATTGTACTGTAATCATATATGATCTGCAGACTGTCTGAGTAACACTATTATCTTCTACTGTAGATATAAATCTCTTGTAGCCAGTACAAAACTCAACTGTGGCTTAGAGAATCTACTTTTCTGGTGAGAAATGTAACGGATTGCTAGGAGGGGCTCAGCCCTGCTTGAAGTGATCTCCAAGCATGCAACATCACAATGCCACTTGCTGTATGTGCTCTCCCAATGCTGCCATTATTAGTCACATACCATTTCCCTGACACATAATAGTGAGGGGTTGAATGCACGTAATCCACTCCAAGAATTGTCCTGTCTATACTTGTTTCCACCTACTTCTTGCTCTGTCTATATCACTGTGTCTATCCCGCTGTGCCCACTTCCTGAAAGGAGGAAAGCTCCAGGCTGAAGAAAACCAAATACTTCAAAGAACCCTTCAAAACATCAAGGCACTCTTATTCATGTCCAGCTGTGCACACAGTTGTGCATGATACCATTATGTCTACTATCTCTTACCAGTTATGCTCCATTTCCCTTGTTGCCACAAGCCAAGGAGGGACGTTTCCTCACTTGATGTAATTTTGAAATTTGCAATCGAAAAATCCTTTGCCCTATAAATACACATTGCATTCTGGTGGATTTCAGCGCAGATTATTTGCCGATAGGCACATGGAAAATCTACCATGTGAATGTGCCCTTAAGCTGGCCATACACATTAAGCTACTTTCACACCAGCGTTTTTGCCAGATCCGTCATGGATCAGCAAAAACGCTTCCATCATAATATTACAACTGTCTGCATCCGTTCTGAATGGATCTGGTTGTATTATCTCTAAAAATGCCAAGACAGATCCGTCTTTAAAACCATTGTAAGTCAATGGGCGACAGATCCGTTTTTTTTCGTGTCCATTTTCTTCGCACCACATCACGGACAGAAAAACGCTGCTCTGTCCACGATGGGGACGCAACCAAACAGAAGGGAATGCATTCTGGTGCACTCCGTTCTGTTCAGGTCAGTTTTGTCCCCATTGACAATGAATTGGGACAAAACGGAAGCGTTTTCCTCCGCTACTGAGATCCTATGATGGATCTCAATAGCGGAAAAGAAAGCGCAGATGTGAAAGTAGCCTTAAATGTACAATATGTTGGTCAAACCTGCCGATTTCAAGGCATTCAGCCAAACCATCTAATGTGTATGGGACCTCGTGTTGCTTCCCCGATTGCTAATGTTGGAGGAGATAAGGATCTGGCACATTGAATTTCAACTGCTTCCTTCTTTTCTTCTAGGGGAGTAGCGGCTAGCAGAAATATCTAGTAGAGATGAGTGAAGTTATGAAAACCTTGATTTGGCTGCTTCTTCGAAGAAATTCGATTTGTGATGAATTGCTTAGTCACAAAGTTCATTTCTTTGTATGTAGTGGGCGCAATGACGGGGAATAGCGATCATGCCGCCCCTGTCATTTAACCCCTCAGATGCCGCATTCATTGTTGATTGGAGCATTTGAGGCTTCTATTTAGGCCTTTCAGGGGTTAATCAGGGTAAAAATAAAATAAATACTCATCTTATCCATTTTCTCACATAGGAGACGCCGTTGCGGCCATCTTGATTGAAGACACTGCATGAAATGTTGCATGGTACCTGCTGATTCCTGCAAATCGGAAACAAATAGTGGTCAAAATAACTTGGCGAAATATTTCACCTTTCACCACTGCCACATTCTTTTTGTGCTCACTATATTCCTGTCATCGTGCCCGGCCAGCATGATGACATCATACGTCACCCCACATGAGATTTTGCGCAGTATCTTTAATCAAGCTGGCTGTGACGGCCTCTTCGTGTACAAATGGATGAGGTGAGTATGTATTTTTTTGGGGTTTATACAAATTGATTTGTTACCACGAAGAGAAAGGAAATTCACGTTTGCAGCGATTCCAATTTTTTCTGAAATTCAGATCAATGTCAATTTGTTTAACATTTAATAACATTGATTTATTAGAGTACTGAGCTACAGTTACGCTCATTTCATGTATGCTGTCATATTTTTCTCCCTATCATATCTATCATTCAACTAAACGTTCTACTGAACAATCAGATAACTGGCAACAGTTGCTGATACAATTGTGATAAGATAACAGTAATCCCATCAAGAGTGACATAATGGTTTATCACAAAAAACAGTATTTTCTGTATTTTCCTTTTTTTTTTCTGGATCAGCATGAAGCAAGAAAAAAGAATGATGATCAGAGCATTTGTACAAACAACCTAATAATCATAAATTACTATACTATATTAAATGTGTGGCTTAATTTAGAAAATAGGAAATTTCAGAGTAAATCAGAAAAGTAAGGTTTACAAAGCTGTGTTAGGCTCCTTTCACATCACCGTTTCTCCTTTCTGTTCTCTGGCTCCAATGAGGATCAGGAGAATGAAAAGGACGGATTCTGTAGATAACTGAGACCTAACTGAGCGTAACGGAGCGTAAAGACCCTATAAACTATAATGAGGTCCGTTTGGTATAATTTTTTATTCCGTTATGCTCAGATAGGTCTCAGTTATCTGCAGAATCCATCCTTTCCGTTCACCTGCTCCTCAACGGAGTCGGAGAATGGAAAGGAGAAACGGTGATGGGAAAGGAGCCTTAGACCAGCAGATTTGGCAGGCAATTGTCGGGAAGGAAGTGTTCCTCCCCAGCAATCACTTTCTCGTAGTCCAGGAGACCACTGCTATTACACACAGCGATCTCCTCCACGGAATGGGTTGGAGTGATTGCTAATGCTGTCCCCATACAAAATCATTATTTGCCAGCAGAAGATTGTGATTAGACTGCATGATCTGCCGCCTGCAAGTGATAATTTTTCAGCCAGCTTAAAGATTGCGATTGCCTAATGAACAAGCATTTGCTTGTTCATTGGGTAATTCGCGATGCCGTTACATAGGGCAATTCATCGCTAATGAGCGTTCCTAAAAATTTGAGTTGTGAACCTACCCACTATTGACAATCCTGTATTACTTTCCAGAAGTTACGAAGTTACACAGTCCCAAAGGAATGCTTATCTCTTTATCACTGGGGCAGCATGGTAACTTAAAGTGTGTTTAGACGGCCTCAGAATCATGCAGGTTATTGGGATCGACCGTTCCTGCGAATGGTCGTTCCCAACAGTCGGCACGTGTAAATGTGCCACCGATCACCCGATGAACGAGTGAAATGCTCGTTCATCAGGTGATCCTGTCGTTCATGCATTTATCACCGATCATAGTTTCTGGGCAGCGGATTGTGTGGTCTAAACAGTGATCTGCTGCTCAGAAGCCATGACTCTGAGTGAGGACGAGGTATTGCAATAACAACCCCTCGTCTTCATGCAGAGAAAGAGAACATCTTTCAGACGGCTGTATGCTATCTACAAAAATGCGGATCTGTTTTTTGCAGACATGCTGTACACAAAAAAAGGATAGCATTCTGTATTTTTGCAGACCCATAAACTTCAATTGGGCCATGTCCTGATTTTCAAGTATAGGACATGTTTCATTTGTTTTGTGGAGCCGTGGAATGGAAGAAAAGGGCGCCATTGAAGTGAATGGGTCAGCATCTAATCCGCAAAAAATGTATACACATTTTTGCAGACAGCATACAGCCGTCTAAATGAGCCCTAAATGTGCAGTCTCCTTCACTGAATGAGCAGCTGACTGTCGGGAGGGAACGCTTCCTTCCCGATAATAGGGTGCAGAATCATTCCCTCTAAATCAGGGATGGCCAACCTGTGGCTCACCAGCTGTTGTAAAACTACAACTCCCACCATGCCCTGCTGTAGGCTGACAGCTGTAGGCAGTCTGGGTATGCTGGGAGTTCTAGTTTTGCAACAGCTGGAGAGCCTCAGGTTGGCCATCCCTGCTCTAAATCCACATTTAGTGGTTAACACTGGTGCCTTTCCTAGGTTTCATTTTGACCAAAGGCAACATCTGCATGAAGTTTGTATGTTCTCATGTTTGTGTGGGTTTTCTTTAGGTACTCCAGTTTCATTCCACCGTTCAAGGAAATACTGATAGTGATGAATACGATGGAGCCATAAAATAAAAAAAAAGCTAAAGTTGTGACTCCAAATTAATTAAGGTACAGAAATAAAGTAGAAGAATAGTAACTAAGAGCCTAAAGACAAATGATGAATGCTCAATGTTCAATTATTGCTGTCTGACATAGTTACAACTAGAGATAAGCGAATCGAAGTTGACAAAGCCCATGTGATGTCACAGCCCTATAAATAGCCTCAGCCATCTTGGATTCAGCCATTTTCCAGTGTACTTAGTGCAGGAAGACATGTTAGCAGGCGCTAGGGACAGTGCTAGAAAGACTTTAAAACTTTTTTTTGGGGGCTGAATAGAAGTTGAGGGAAAGATCATTAGAAGTGTAGGAAAAGGATAGAGAGGAATTATTCCACACTATAAAAGCAGAATAGGGTCCAATAGGGGAGTGTACAGCCTGGGAACAATCCTATTACACCCTGCTGCACTGACTGGGGATCCAAATTGCCATTATACTAGTGCTTTCAGGTTTGCAATAGATGATATCTTTCTAATTCCAGCAAACCTTGCTTGTTATTGGGGTGCAAGTGCTGTGTGATACAGCTATTAACAGGGTGTATTACTAGGAAATATTTCTACATCTTATTAGCCGTTCAGCAGTGCAGTTATATGTTCTTAAGCCTTTTTTGTGGTGTATTAGTGGGGAAAGAAAGGCTTGTTAGCTGTTGTGCGGTGAAGTGATAAAATGACAGCCTTTTTTGGGGTGATTGAGTGACCCATTCATCTTTGATTGGTTTTCTTCCTTATATATAAGCCAAGATCTAACCAGAGACCCCCAATCTATGTTGGCTTTCCAACTCCCACTTCACTACTTTACTCCATTTTTGATGGGAGTATGATATAATTCTTAACTTGTGGAAACAGATAATTCTACTCCTTACAAATACCCTGTATCTGTCATTTCATATACATCCAAACTCTCCTCTCAGTTGGCATTAATGATTGCTCATTAGTGTTGGGCGAGCATGCTCGGCCTAACACCATTTTGACTCGAGCATCGCGATGCTTGGCACATCGCAGTGTTCAGCTGGTTGAGTCTCCTCCCGGCATGTTTGTTGGCTGCTACGCAGCCAATAGTTGTGCAGGGAGGTACTGGCACTCACTATAATGCCGTAGCCATGTTGCACCCTCCCCCATCAGCCCCAGTGTGCCCTCCCCGTATTAAAATCATTGGTGGGCAGTGCACCCTCCCCCCAGTATTAAAATTATTGGTAGGCAGTGTGCCCTCCCCCTCCTATAAAAATCATTGATTGGCAGTGTGCCCTCCTCCCCAGTATTAAAATCATTGGTGGGCAGTGTGCCCTCCCCCCCCATCATTGGTAGAAGCGGCAGTTCCGATCGGAGTACCAGCAGTGTAATGCTGGGGCTCCGATTGGTTACCATGGCAGCCAGGACGCTACTGAAGTCCTAGCTGCCATGGTCAGACTCTGCAGCATACTTACATGTGCTGTGGCCGCTTGGCGCTCCTTCATGTAACTCACAGGTCTGTGCGGCTTATTGCTTATGCTTATAGCAATGCGCCACACAGACCTGTGACGAGTTACAAGAAGAAGGAGCGCCTGGCGGCCACAGCACATGTAAGTATGCTGCAGAGTAACTGAGTCTGACCATGGCAGCCAGGATTTCAGTAGCATCTTGGCTGCCATTGTAACCGATCGGAGCCCCAGCATTACACTGCTGGGACTCTGATCGGAACTGACACTGGGTGGGGGGGAGGGCGCACTGCCCACCAATGATGGGGGGGCGCCACCTATCGTACCGCCACTCAGCTTCACTGTAGACACTCCTGGCTTGAGGGGGCGCAGTGGACCCCCCTGACAGGGGCCCGGTCGCAATTGCGACCACTGCGACCTCTATAGCTACGCCAGTGGATGTATGTGGTTTACCAGTTTGAGGCAATCCTCTGTCTAGTGATTATACAAACATGGTTAATTATACTGCTGTAAAGGTATGAGCAATAGTGTTGCTCGAACACCAAAGTGCTTGGGTGCTCTGGTGCTCGAGTAGAACACTTTGGGATGTTCGGGTGCTCTACAGACCACAATGGAAGTCAATGGGAGAACCAGAGCATTAAACCAGGCACCCCCTGCTCTGAAGAGGGGAGGGTGTCTGGTTCACAGGAAAAGGTCATAAATTTATGGAAACACCACTGAAATGGTTCGGGAACTGCATGGGGAGGATGTCTAGATGCATCTTGGACTCCTTCGCTGCTGGGAATGATGTTGTCCGAGTAATGACAATAATACGCACAAAACCAAAGATAAAATCGATTTTAAAGGGAAAAATTGTTAGGAAACATTCTGCCAAAAATTACAAGAAACAGGCACTCCGTTACAACTTGTATATCACATAAAGGAGGGTCTCATTCACATCGTGGTACAATTGTCCACACTCACAAAGCCTATGCACTAAGTGAAAGGGCTCCCAAAAATTACAAGGAACCGTCACTCCAGTCCACCCTTTATTACACCCAAAGGAGGGCATCATACACACCCTTGAAAAATTGTGATTGATCGCCTTCTGGTGACCCTCAAAAAGGGCAGCAGGCACAGTTTCACTGTGCCCAGGGCCACGGCCTCTGCATACACCATCAGCAGCATGGCCACCGTCCCTTATTGCTCGCCTTGAGCATATTAAATAGTATATATACTTGCAAGTATGTCACACGTACAGTAGTGCAGGTTTTGTAAGTGTATGCGCAAATAAATTACACTGTATGTCACAAATATTTAGGATGCGCAAATGTAACACAACAGATCTAGCAGAGGTTGTATCACTGTCTGCAGCGGCCAAACAATTGCAGGCACTTTAGCGCAGGTTGCGCTAATAATATATATTGCAGCCAGATAAAACAATAGTCCTTAAAAGGACTTTTGGGTCTCTAACACCTTTCAACACTAAACCCTGCCTAAAAAAAAAAAAAAAACTATTCCTGTCCCTACACTATCTGTAAGATGTCAAGAAAAATAAAAAAAAATGGAGAGAGCACGTCCAAAAGGTGGAATTTTATTCCAGATGCAACGTTTCGGCTTAGTGATAGCCTTTTTCAAGCATTTGCTTGGCCGAAACGTTGCATCTGGAATAAAATTCCACGTTTTGGACGTGCTGTCTCCATTTGTTTATTTTTCTTGACATCTATCAGTTGCTTTTTTGGGGGGCTTTTTACCACCCCCCCGGGAGACTAGCACCCGCAGCATTATTACTAATGAGTGCTGTACACCCGTGTTTTCCCTACACTATCTGTCTCTTCTGCTGCAGCTCGCCCTGACTAAGACTGAGCCGAACCACGTGTCATTGGGTGCTATATCGCACCTGATAATGCGTTCCGGCCATGGCTACGGCATTATAGTGAGTGCCAGTACCTCCCTGCACAATTATTGGCTGCGTAGCAGCCAACAAACATGCGGGGAGGAGACTCAACTAGCTGAACACTGCGATGTGCCAAGCATCGCGATGCTCGAGTCAAAATGGTGTTAGGCCGAGCATGCTCGCCCAACACTAATGAGCAATCATTAATGCCAACTGAGAGGAGAGTTTGGATGTATATGAAATGACAGATACAGGGTATTTGTAAGGAGTAGAATTATCTGTTTCCACAAGTTAAGAATTATATCATACTCCCATCAAAAATGGAGTAAAGTAGTGAAGTGGGAGTTGCAAAGCCAACATAGATTGGGGGTCTCTGGTTAGATCTTGGCTTATATATAAGGAAGAAAACCAATCAAAGATGAATGGGTCACTCAATGAACAAAAACACATAAGGAAACAAAGTAATCGCAAAATTACATGATTTTTATAAAAAATTTCACAAAGACATGATTAGCACAAGCCACAAGACATTTAAAAACATTAAAAACCAAAAGGACCAATAGTGGGTGGTCGGTGTACAATAATAAAGTGCAAATGCAATATTAATGGTCAGCCTCTGATAGAAAAAATTGGTGTGACCAAACAGTTAAAGCTCAATAATAAATAATGTCAAAATTCATATCTCAATACATCAAAGCCACATTGCCATATTAGTGATGTCACATAATGCACACCACATAAAATACATAAGGCATAAGGGCAGCAAAATATCATGAGCACATAACAGATACTGACCGACTGAACTCAGACACCGCACACGAACACCACCAGTCCAATCCCCAACGCTTGTTTCGCGTTAGTTTTTTCAAGGTGGCTGGTGTGGTGGGACTGGCCTTTTAAATTAATAGAGGTACCACGTCATGTCTGCTGATAGGTTAAGCTTCATAAACCTCATTAACTCTCTTGGAGGCCTGTCACGCCTCCAATGCACCTCACCTGAACCAAATGAAAGTGGTGGATGCTCGTTATATGGCGCCCAGCACTCCATCATGAACACCGGACTCGCGAGCCCGCCCAACCGCTCCGGACGTTATGTTTCTGACTACCAAAACCAACGTGTATTCCGTTGCCAAATAAAAAAACAATATTTTGTTTATTTGGCAGGGGTGCAGGACAGCACTCAATACATTTTTGACACGGCTTAACAAGAATGATTGGAACATTAGGCTGACACAGATTATATTTCAGCATGAAATGACATTTTTGGACATCAATATCAAGACTTCTGCAAATGGAGCCCTGCAAATTGGTGTTCATCGTAAAGAAACTGCCGTCAATGCTTTCCTCCATGCCTCCTCCTTTTATCCCAAACACTTGAAACGATCTATACCAATTGGTCAGTTTTTCAGGCAAAAAGATTGTGTACATCATCAGAAGATTTTGAACAGGAGTCAATGCTACTTCGACATCATTTGGAGCAAAGAGGGTATCAACCAGTGGTTATTGAACGGGGCTACTAATGGGCCCTAAATACACTTTGGCAGATTCTGCTTACAACTAAACATTGTAAAACATCTGATAGATCGCAATCGGTTTGTATGATCACTGATTATAATGTACAATGGAATAACATCAGAAAAACCTTTACGAAACTTTGGCCTATTTTGTGGACGGATCACATCCTTGATCCTGTTCTTACTTCCACTCCTGCATTTGTTGCCCGTCGTAGCAAGAATCTCAATGACATTCTGGTATGCAGCCACTATGTCCCACCTAAACCTCAAGATTTTCTATCTTGATTAAAAGGGCCAAAATGGAGGTCGACATCTTGTACATTGTTAGGTCATGATTAAAACTGATTCTTTTTGCGATTCATCTGGACAAATTATGTATAAGATTGTGCTCTTCGGGAAGCCCTTAAATGTGTTCTCAGGGGGACCTTCATTAAACATGGCTCTCGCCTTAAAAAAGAAAAATCTGCCTTTCTTAGAGCTGCCTTGCAGAAAGTGGCTTCCTTGGAACTAGCTCACAAGCGTGCAGTCTATCTACCGGTGCTCAGAGACCTCCATAATGCACGAATGGACGTGCGTTTGTTACTGGACTCTTCCTACAAACGAATAGTTCAAAAATGTCGCAGTAAGTTCTACGAATACGGAAATAAGTGTGGCCGCTTGTTGGCTAGGGCACTTAGGGGTCATATCACTGCTTCTCATATCCCAGCGGTCAAAAACTCCCGGGACCAATTATTGCACACGACGGAGGAGATTACCTCGCCCTTTCAGTCCTTTTATACTGACTTGTACAACCTTCCGGACCTTTCTGCTAGGGAATCCGATGACTCTCCCTACCCATTGAGCGATTGCCCTAAATTGTCCACCGAACAAGCTACTACCTTGGAGACGCCTTTTTCGGAAGGAGAATTAAAGGAAGTGATCGCTTCCCTTCCGGGTGGTAAGAGCCCGGGCCCCGATGGGTTCACCGCTGGCTTCTTTAAATCTTTCTCCACCATCCTTGCTCCCTTTCTGGTGAAGGTCTTCAATGCTCCCCAAGTCCCCTTTTCCCCCCAATCCACTATGGCCCACATCGCGGTTATCCCTAAGCCTGACAGAGACCCCCATTTGTGTGCTAGCTACCGTCCCATATCTTTGTTAAATGTAGATTTGAAAATATACGCCAAATTATTAGCTAATAGATTAAACGCTTTCTTGCCCTCCCTAATACACAACGACCAGGTGGGTTTTGTCCCGAGAAGGGAGGCTTGCGACGACACTCTCCGGACCTTGGACATTATACACCATGCAAAAGTCTCCAACACCCCTCTTATGATTTTGTCCCTAGATGCGGAGAAAGCCTTCGATCGCATATCTTGGCATTCTCTTTGATCTGTTCTGTCTAAACTGGGTCTGGGCCAAATCTTTCTGGGAAAAATACTTAGTCTTTATCACCAGCCCTCGGCCAGAATTAGAATCAATGGTACCCTTTCTCCGCCCTTCCTCATCCGCAATGGCACACGCCAGGGATGTCCCCTGTCTCCTCTTTTTTACGTTCTGGTAATGGAGCACCTCCTCTCCGCGATTCGTGCCAACCCGGACATCTCAGGGGTCACGATTGGCGATGTGGAACACAAGTGCGCGGCCTTTGCGGATGACCTTTTGCTATATATCACTAACCCCCGTGTCGCCCTCCCGTCCCTTCTGCGAGAGATTGCACTCTTCGGTAAATGGACAAATTTCAAGATCAACATGACCAAGTCAGAGGCACTGAATGTATCCTTACCTCAAACACTAGTCTCATCGCTTAAATCTACATTCCCATTCGAGTGACCATCGGCGGGGATTAAATATCTTGGGGTTAAAATCTCGGCGGAGTTTTTTTAAGTTGAACTTTGCCCCACTTCTGCAAAGTTTCCAGAAGGACCTAGACGCTTGGCACCGCCGAGACTTTTCTTGGTTCGGCAGGGTCAGCATTTTGAAAATGAACCTACTCCCCAAGCTGCTTTACCTCTTGCAAACCATACCCATCCGATTACCGCTTAATTTTTGTCACAACTCAGACGCTGTTTCACGCGTTTTGTGTGGGCCCCGGGTAAGCCACGGATTAAATGGGAGGTTCTGACCCGGTCTAAAGAACTTGGGGGTGTTGGTTTGCCAGATTGTAAGCTATATCACTTTTCCGCGGTATACGCCAGACTTTTGGATATGTTGTGTTCAGATTCCAGTAAAATGTGGGTCCATATTGCACGCTCCTCTTCCTCATGCGCGCTCACGGTCCTTCCCTGGTTAGCCGGCAAGCCGGGTTTTAAAATCCCCCCGCTGTCCTTCACAGCCCATCACACTTTCGCGTCAATTACGTCCATTAACCGGCGTACACTCCTCATTGATACGTCTGGCTCTCTAACGCCGATTACTGATAACTCGGCATTTCGCCCCGGACAATCCTCGAAACCCTTCCTTACTGGTACTAAATTGCGCCCCCTTCGGTTCTGCGATGTCCTCACTACCACGGGATTGAAACACCTAAACCAATTGATGGAGCCCTCTCTAATACGCCACAGGCATAACTTTGAATATGTACAACTCCAACATTTTTACTCCTCTATACGTGCCACCCACACCTTACGCAGGAGCCTTACGGTGTTTGAACAAATGTGTCTTGCCCCTTCTGCTGTCCTCAGGGACATTTCCACAATTTACAACTTGCTTGCTCTCCAGACCTCTGACCAGCTTCCCTCCTTCTGCCACGCCTGGAATCGTGACCTAGGGAGTGACCTCACCCCATCTCAATGGAAACGGGCTTTTCTTCTTTCTTATAAAGCGGTAATTTCCACTAAGGCGCAGGAGACGAATTATAAAGTCCTCTCCAGGTGGTATAGAGTGCCGTCTGTGCTCCACAGATGGTTTCCATCTGTTTCGGATCGCTGCTGGAGGTGCGGTACCGACGAAGGCACCTTGTTACACATTTGGTGGCATTGCACCGTCCTGCGGCCTTACTGGAACTTTGTACATCGCATTGTGCGGGCAGTGACGGGAATACCCATTCCCAACGCTCCTGAAGCACTTTTGTTGTTTATCTTGGATCTGATTATCCCTGCTTTCAAGGTTTTGCTCCTTAAGTATATGTTTCAGGCTGCAAAAACAGTCGTCCCTCGCCATTGGAAATCACCTACGCCTCCCTCCCCGGAGGAATGGTTTGAAGAAATTGCCCTACATCAGCGGATGGAGGATCTCATCTGCGTCTCTCCTCAGGACACCTCTCGATTCGTTCAAACCTGGGGCCCTTGGGAAACTTTCCGTGGATCAGATGAGTTTCGTAATGCCCGTCTATAATCCCACACTCCCCTACCCTCTCCTTCCCCTGTACCTTTCCTCTTTGTCTGTGGTCTGCTGTTATGTCCCCCCCTTTGTTTGTTTTCTTTTGTTATGTACATGTATTACTAGGCTTAGATTCTTATAGCCTTTTCTGCTTTATGTAAATAATGTGATTCTCTTACTCATGTGTTGCCACATGTTCTTACTGCCTTTACGTGTGGAAAGCTGTACCTTGTTACCTCCTTTGTCTGGAGATTACTCTATAATGTATACGGCATTGCATATCATTACAATATGTTACCTTTTGTATCACATTTTCATATACTTATTTGAAAAACTCAATAAATTCTTGAATGAGAAATATTGTGCTCTTCATTAATTGCAGCACGTCTGGTGTTGTACATTATGCGACACGTCTGTGCGGACTAATTTATATAGGTATAACAACACGGGAACTTTGCATACGTATCCAGGAACATCAAAGTGATATACGAACTGCATCTAAAATTAGTAATCATGACAAAGAAAGGATTGTGAAACTCAAACCAGTTGCGTGACATTTTCGCCTCAAACATAACAATCGATGGCAGGACCTGAAGTTCCATGGTATTGACAGAGTGAATCTGGGCTCTAGGGGTGGTGACCTGTTCAGTCGCCTGGAGCAGGTCGGGAGCAAATGGATAATTAAACTTCAGACTCAAATACCACATGGTCTCAATGACAAAGTTCCCTTTGCTTCCTTTCTATGATTGACTCCTCCTTCTTTGTTGTGTACATGTGTACTAAGCACCATATATATATGAGTGGTGGGGAATGTGTTTTGAATATTGGTTACTAGTTGATTTAATTCACCTTCCTCTGTGGCAGGTGGAGCCTCTTCTCTTTTTACAGGGATGAATTAGTCATCTATGATAAGTTTGCCATATACACTTCTAAGGGTTTTTTCTGCTTGGTCATGTCTAAATTTAATATTATGGATACGTTTTGCAGTGGCTCATCAGTTTAGAAATATGGAGTGAGGTGCTCTGTCATCCGCACACCCAAAGGCCGTGAATAGAAGGAGAATGATTATAGATAGGTATGAGAGGCACACTCTCATGTGTTGTTGCACGGAATAAATACAGAGACAATGATGGAGTTTAAAATTGTGTGTTTATTTATATAATTGTTATAATTATAAAAAAAAAACATTTTTTTGGCAGAAATATTGTTGGGGGTGGGGGGGTCTTCTTTCCTGTGTGGCTGTGTTGGGATTTTGGACGGATATTAGGTTGGGATGTGTGAGAGTAAAGTAGCATCTATTCAAAATTTTAAGGGACACAAAGTGGAACTAAATTTATCCCCTCCACTCCAATCCTAACTTATATTTTTATTTTCACACTGTATATTTTCCTCCAATTCATGGACCCATTCATATGATTTTTTATGGTCACTACTAGAGTTGAGCGAACACCTGGATGTTCGGGTTCGAGAAGTTCGGCCGAACTTCCCGAAAATGTTCGGGTTCGGGATCCGAACTTCGTCCCGAACCCGAACCCCATTGAAGTCAATGGGGACCCGAACTTTTCGGCACTAAAAAGGCTGTAAAACAGCCCAGGAAAGGGCTAGAGGGCTGCAAAAGGCAGCAACATGTAGGTAAATCCCCTGCAAACAAATGTGGATAGGGAAATGAATTAAAATAAAAATTAAATAAATAAAAATTAACCAAAATCAATTGGAGAGAGGTCCCATAGCAGAGAATCTGGCTTCCCGTCACCCACCACTGGAACAGTCCATTCTCAGATATTTAGGCCCCGGAACCCAGGCAGAGGAGAGAGGTCCCGTAACAGAGAATCTGGCTTCATGTCAGCAGAGAATTAGTCTGCATGTCATAGCAGAGAATCAGGCTTCACGTCACCCACCACTGTAAGAGTCCATTTTCATAAATTTAGGCCCAGCACCCAGGCAGAGGAGAGAGGTCCCGTAACAGAGGATCTGGCTTCATGTCAGCAGAGAATTAGTCTGCATGTCATAGCAGAGAATGAGGCTTCACGTCAGCCACCACTGCAACAGTCCATTGTCATAAATTTAGGCCCAGCACCCAGGCAGAGGAGAGAGGTCCCGTAACAGACAATCTGGCTTCATGTCAGCAGAGAATTAGTCTGCATGTCATAGCAGAGAATGAGGCTTCACGTCACCCACCACTGTAAGAGTCCATTTTCATAAGTTTAGGCCCAGCACCCAGGCAGAGGAGAGAGGTCCCGTAACAGAGGATCTGACTTCATGTCAGCAGAGAATTAGTCTGCATGTCATAGCAGAGAATGAGGCTTCACGTCAGCCACCACTGCAACAGTCCATTGGCATATATTTAGGCCCAGCACCCAGGCAGAGGAGAGAGGTCCCGTAACAGACAATCTGGCTTCATGTCAGCAGAGAATCAGTCTTCATATCATAGCAGAGAATCAGGCTTCACGTCACCCACCACTGTAAGAGTCCATTTTCATAAATTTAGGCCCAGCACCCAGGCAGAGGAGAGAGGTCCCGTAACAGAGGATCTGGCTTCATGTCAGCAGAGAATCATTCTGCATGTCATAGCAGAGAATCAGGCTTCACGTCACCCAACATTGGAACAGTCCATTGGCATATATTTAGGCCCCGGCACCCAGACAGAGGAGAGGTTCATTCAACTTTGGGTTGAATGAACTAAATAACTTTCCCAGCCACAACAGGACAGCGGTAACGAGAGATTTAGCGGGATATAAATTTGAGGCCTAGTATTTAGGCGCTGGGTGACCGGTATGGATTTACTAACAGAATTGGACTTGGAAATGCACAGTAGCGTGTGTGTGAAGTTATTCTGAATGACCCTATGTGCACCTTGAATATTATATACCCTTTTAGGGATAGATTTCAAATAGCTCTGATATAGCAGGAACCACTAAATTATGAAATTGCTAAATTGGGAATTGTATTTCAACCCAGAACAAAAAATGTGCTTTGACAGACACTAAATAACTTTCCCAGCCACAACAGGACAGCGGTAACGAGAGATTTAGCGGGATATAAATTTGAGGCCTAGTATTTAGGCGCTGGGTGACCGGTATGGATTTAGTGATAGAATTAGACTGGGATATGGCCAAAAAATAACCACACTATTGCTGGTTAAATGCACTTGGTGACGGGCGCAGCTTGCCCCTGATGTAGTATATGGCCAAAAAATGAACAGACTATTGCTGGTTAAATGCACTTGGTGTGATAGCTTGACCAACCACACTACTGAGGGTTAAATGCACTTGGTGACGGGCGCAGCTTGCCCCTGATGTAGTATATGGCCAAAAAATGAACAGACTATTGCTGGTTAAATGCATTTGGTGACGGGCGCAGCTTGCCCCTGATTTAGTATATGGCCAAAAAATGAACAGACTATTGCTGGTTAAATGCACTTGGTGTGATAGCTTGACCAACCACACTACTGAGGGTTAAATGCACTTGGTGACGGGCGCAGCTTGCCCCTGATGTAGTATATGGCCAAAAAATGAACAGACTATTGCTGGTTAAATGCACTTGGTGACGGGCGCAGCTTGCCCCTGATTTAGTATATGGCCAAAAAATGAACAGACTATTGCTGGTTAAATGCACTTGGTGTGATAGCTTGACCAACCACACTACTGAGGGTTAAATGCACTTGGTGACGGGCGCAGCTTGCCCCTGATTTAGTATATGGCCAAAAAATGAACAGACTATTGCTGGTTAAATGCACTTGGTGTGATAGCTTCACCCTGATGTAGGCTTTAGCCAAAAAACAACCACACCATTGAGGGTTAAATGCACTTGGTGACAGGCGCAGCTTGCCCCTGATGTAGTATATGGCCAAAAAATGAACAGACTATTGCTGGTTAAATGCACTTGGTGTGACAGCTTGACCAACCACACTACTGAGGGTTAAATGCACTTGGTGACGGGCGCAGCTTGCCCCTGATGTAGTATATGGCCAAAAAATAAACAGACTATTGCTGGTTAAATGCACTTGGTGTCACAGCTTGACCAACCACACTACTGAGGGTTAAATGCACTTGGTGACGGGCGCAGCTTGCCCCTGATGTAGTATATGGCCAAAAAATGAACAGACTATTGCTGGTTAAATGCACTTGGTGACAGGCGCAGCTTGCCCCTGATGTAGTATATGGCCAAAAAATGAACAGACTATTGCTGGTTAAATGCACTTGGTGTGATAGCTTGACCAACCACACTACTGAGGGTTAAATGCACTTGGTGACGGGCGCAGCTTGCCCCTGATGTAGTATATGGCCAAAAAATAAACAGACTATTGCTGGTTAAATGCACTTGGTGTGACAGCTTCACCCTGATGTAGGCTTTAGCCAAAAAACAACCACACCATTGAGGGTTAAATGCACTTGGTCGCAGCTTGTGCTGGCGCACCACAAGACACAAAATGGCCGCCGATCACCCCAGAAAAATGTGACTGACAAACGGTCTGGGCAGCCTAAAAACAGTGAGCAATTGAGTATCAGCAGCTCAATGATCCACAGCTGCAGATCGATCAATAATCAAGTACTTTGGAGGAGTTAATCTGCCTAATCTCGCCCTACTGTCGCAGCCGCAACCTCTCCCTACGCTAATCAGAGCAGAGTGACGGGCGGCGCTATGTGACTCCAGCTTAAATAGAGGCTGGGTCACATGGTGCTCTGGCCAATCACAGCCATGCCAATAGTAGGCATGGCTGTGATGGCCTCTTGGGGCAAGTAGTATGACGCTTGTTGATTGGCTGCTTTGCAGCCTTTCAAAAAGCGCCAAGAAAGCGTCACAAAAGCGCCAAGAAAGCGACGAACACCGAACCCGAACCCGGACTTTTACGAAAATGTCCGGGTTCGGGTCCGTGTCACGGACACCCCAAAATTCGGTACGAACCCGAACTATACAGTTCGAGTTCGCTCATCCCTAGTCACTACAAGACTGTCATAAGAATTCCACTACCAGGACAAGCATCCTGAGGAAACACTGGAAGCCCAACCTTTTTGTATACACATGCACATGTTCCCACTGAAGTTTACATATCGCACTGAAGTCCCACTACACCCAATACCCAACTAATACCTTACCAAGAGTCACCCAGCACGAATATCCACAACCTTTATACATCTGTGCACCTAATCTCCTATGTACCCAACACCAAATTGAACACTTGACACTCATTTGGATGTATTCAGCACAGATAAACATGGCAAACTACAACTAAGATACTCTCACACATCCCAACCTAATATCCGTCCAAAATCCCAACACAGCCATCCAAGAAAGAAGACCCCCCCACCCCCAACAATATTTCTGCCAAATTTAAAAACATTTTTTATAACAATTATATAAATAAGCACACAATTTTAAACTCCATCATTGTCTCTGTATTTATTCCGTGCAACAACATATGAGAGTGTGCCTGTCATACCTATCTATAAATTTAATATTAGTATTATCGCCCTTACAATTTGGTGGTGGGGAGGTATTATAGTGTCATAATGCTGGTATTGCTAGTCAACCAGCATTGATAATTTGGTGACTAATCACTATCATAGATAGGATACATATTGGGACATTACTTATATGTACAATTATGTATTTTTTGTAACATATGCATGTGTTTTTTTCACAGGTTTTTTATTTTATATTTGTACACATTTTTACAGTACACACTTTATTTATCACTTGTGTGCACATCATTATTAGTCACATGTGTGCACGTCACCATCTTTTAAAAAAAGAAAGGGAAAATTAATTTCTCATAAAAAAAAACAAAAAAAACCTGTCATGTTTCATCCGAAGTCAATTCGCTCATCCCTAGTCAGAACGCATCCTGCCATGCTGAAAACCCTCTCTGAGAGTCGAATGCTCCCTGAAAGCTGGTTAAGGGAGACCAGAAAGAGCATACTGGGCCAGTCCTAGTCTGCCTACCCAAAAGACCTTGGGTCAGGCAACACGGGATGCACTTGAGAAAGGCCAAAGTCACTAACACAGTTATAACCGCAGCATACAAGGGATTAATCAGTTGACATCACAGTTTACAGCGATGCTAGCGGATACAGCAGGGCCCTGGCTGTCAGTCAAAGCCGAGCCCCTGCATGATTGTGCTCTCCAAGCTCCTTATGCCCACCTGATCATCATGACGTACTAGTATGTCAATTTGTGGGAAGTCACTTTCGCTATGGCGTACTAGTACTTCATATGTCAGGAAGGGGTTTATGCAATTATATGTCCTAAATCCCTACCCTTCCACAAACACACTGCACATTGGTATTGCCAATTTACCATGGTAATAATGCAATAATGAATTCATAATAATTTCAATTAGTTTAGAATCGATTTACTTATCTCTAAAAGTTATGTTCCTAAAAAATATTAAATCTTAGGTAAAATTACTATTTTGACAGCAGAGATTCCGCCTGACTAAGAAGTACCCTGAACATTATGTTTGGAGAGATCTTTTTGAATATCCTTGATTAAAGGGATATAATTGTGTATGCCTCTTAATAATCATGGTGCATCTGATGGCAGCATGGGATAAATTAAGACCAGAGTTTAATTCCCCAGTCTTAAGAAATGTCCCCTTAGCGGTCCACGAAGGGCAACAACACAATGTTCTGCTTAATTTGAACCAATATTTAAAGGCAACCTGTCTCCAGGAAAATGCTTTAGTATAACTTGTAAATTATCAGTCTAAATTCGTACTCATTCTGGGCTTTGACATCAAGTTGGCGGTCCTATAAGTGATTGACAGCTATCTCTGTATACACAGTCATGGAGGGAAGGCTGTCAATCACTGACAGGACCGCCTCCTTGACTACAAAGACCGGAATGATGGGCGAATTCCATGATTTACTGAATCTTTTTACATAAAACTGTATATCAATTTGCTCTGCTCCTCCTTATCTTTAACATGCTACCTGCAGTTCAGCCTGAAGCTGTATATAATAGGGCACAGTGGAAGTGAAATTATATAAAAGGCGAACTGAGCAAGAGGCACACTATAAAGAAAGGGCACTCTATAAGGGGGGCAAAAAGCAAGAGGAACAATTTTAAGGTGGAACAGGCAAGAATCACTATGTAAAGCTGCACAGAGCATGAGGCACTAAATAAAGTGGGCACAGAGCAAGAGGCTCTATGTAAAAGTGGCAGAGAGCAAAAAGTCACTATAAAGGGCACCAAGCATCAGGTACTATATAAAGGGGACACAGAGCATGAGGCACTATATGAAGGGGCACAGAGCATAAGGCACTATATAAAGGGGGTACGGAGTATGAGGCTATATATAGGTTTCAAATGGGAACCCAAACATGCAATACTATATGCAGAGGGCACAGTGTGTGGCACAGTGTGTGGCACTACCAGTGAGGCAATTTGTGCATTGTGTTTTCTTTTCGGGTGGGAAAACATGTGACATGGGCAGAATGTATGTTGTTATTATTTTCAGGGCACAGTATGGGACATTAAAGTTAGTTTGTGTTAGTGTATATGGTGCTGATGGGTTGGTAAAGTGAGAAGCTGAAGACACGGCAAACTGCATAGACGACTCATAGCTGGGAAAAGTCATCATGGTGGTCTGAACCGGATAGAGAATAACTTTGGAGAAGACGCCTCCTGTAAGTCACTAAATGCTGATGTTTGTTCTGCCACAGACTGATCAGTGCTGTAGTCACTTACATGGTCTACAGCATGATGATGGATGTAGCATTTTTTTTTTTGTGAAACACCAACTACCAGCATACTTTAACACCTATTCAGGCCATACTGGAAGTTTTAGAGGTAGATGAGCTATCAGAGGTTAACCTGACTATGCAAATAGTATCTGTTTTGACTCACCTACTCACAATGGAACCCAGCGGGCGCCATTATAATTAATGCAATCAAGTGGGTGGCGGCAGTGTTCAGCATATGGTGGATACGTCGATTCAGGTAATTCTGCTCCTATGCTGGAACGTAATACCAGAATCTGATCACAAAAGTTCACATAGTCTTACCCAATTAACTGTGTGATTATTATATAGTGTGTCACTGCCAAACCGGCCTTAAACTGTGCCTGATGTGCTGCTTATTGTATAGTGGCGCACTATATAAAAGGCAGCACAGAAGATACAGTTTGTGGGGAAGGGGCTTCTATGGTGGCTCACTATATAATAGGCCTCATGCACACGACCATTCAGTTTTTTTGCTGTCCGCAAACCACGGATCCGCAAAAAACAGAAGCCGTCTGTGTGCCTTTGCCTTCCGCAATTTGCGGAACAGAAGGGGCGGCCCATTGTAGAAATGCCTATTCTTGTCTGCAAAACGACAAGAATAGGACATGTTTTTTGCTAGGCCATGATATTTTTGCTGGGCCATGGAACGGAGCAATGGATGCGGACAGCACACGGAGTGCTGTCTGCATCTTTTGCGGCCACATTGAAGTGAATGGATCCGCAGCCGAGCCGCAGTTTTTGCGGACCCGAAAAACGGTTGTGTGCATGAGGCCATAGGCAGCATAGCAGATACAGTTTATGGGTGGGCGACTATGGTGGCACACTATATAATAGGCACCACAGCAGACACAGTTCATGGAGGGGGCAGCTATGGTGGCGCACTATATAATAGGCACCACAGCAGACACAGTTCAAAATGGTGTGAGGCTATGGGGCGCACATAAGCAGACAGCAGGCACGGTTCATAAGGGGGAGCTATGGTGCCACCTTAGCCCCTCCTTATGGACTGTGCCTGCTGTCTGCTCTGCTGTCTATGTATGCAACCATTGACCCACTCCCTATAAATGAACTGTGCCCGCTATTGGTACTTATAGTGAATACTGTCCCCTAACCCATGAACTTTGACATGTCAGTGCACACTGTTGCTAACTTACTGTGCACTTGCTGCTGCTGTCACTGTGTGGCAGAGTGGCAGGCAGAGTAAATTGCCACATAAACTGAAGCCTGGATGAGATGAGATGAGGATGACTGATGTCTGGAGGTTGGTCCCCGGTCATGGCATTCAGGTCAGGTCACAGCAAGGCCAGCAGCAATACTAGCCCCTCTGCTCTGCCGGCTCAAGTAGCCCTGCTGGGCGCTGCTAGGCTAGCCAATCAGAACCATTCTCTGCTACTGCTAGCACAGCACTGCTAAATGCTGATTGGCAAGGCAACCAGCATCCAGCAGACAGCGGGAACCGTGACTGCCAGCAGAACATGGCCTGTGTAAGGGGCCTGCCCCCACCTCCTACCCAAGCTCAGGGGGAGCAGGAAGACCTCAGCCGTGTTAGCCCCCCCATATCAAAATTTTTGAACAAAATATGTGCAGTTGGTTAGATCTTTGTTAGATCAGGTTAGATCAATTGTTCTTTGCGTTAGATCTCATACAGAAGTAGAGATATTAACAGTTATTTGCAGGGGGGGCTAACCCGTCATCAGCCCCCCCTTATCAAAAAATTGACCAAACAATTAGCTATTTTGGAAGATATTTGTTAGATCAGGTATGATCAACTAGTTGTTTTGTTAGATCTCACATAATTGCAGACTTATTAAGTGATTAATGAGGGGGGGCTAGCCCCCCCACATGCAATTTTCAGGTAAAATTTGATGCATACTAATAGGCCTTCATTAGATCCGGTAAGATCAAGTGGTTTCAACGTTAGATCTCATTTAATTACAGAGATATTTCACATAAAAATACAGATATTAGGTAGTATTAAATAGGGGGGCTAGCCCCCCCACATGCAATTTTCTGGTAAAATTTGATGCATACTAATAGGCCTTCGTTAGATCCGGTAAGATCAAGTGGTTTCAACGTTAGATCTCATATAATTTCAGAGATATTATGGATATTTGGTATTACGTCAGGGGGGGCTAGCCCCCCCACATGCAATTTTCAGGTAAAATTTGATGCAGACTAATAGGCCTTCGTTAGATCCGGTAAGATCAAGTGGTTTCAACGTTAGATCTCATTTAATTACAGAGATATTTCACATAAAAATACAGATATTAGGTAGTATTAAATAGGGGGGCTAGCCCCCCCACATGTAATTTTCTGGTAAAATTTGATGCATACTAATAGGCCTTCGTTAGATCCGGTAAGATCAAGTGGTTTAAACATTAGATCTCATATAATTTCAGAGATATTATGGATATTTGGTATTACGTCAGGGGGGGCTAGCCCCCCTACATGCAATTTTCAGGTAAAATTTGATGCAGACTAATAGGCCTTCGTTAGATCCGGTAAGATCAAGTGGTTTCAACGTTAGATCTCATTTAATTACAGAGATATTTCACATAAAAATACAGATATTAGGTAGTATTAAATAGGGGGGCTAGCCCCCCCACATGCAATTTTCTGGTAAAATTTGATGCATACTAATAGGTCTTCGTTAGATCCGGTAAGATCAAGTGGTTTCAACGTTAGATCTCATATAATTACAGAGATATCATGGATATTTGGTATTACGTCAGGGGGGGCTAGCCCCCCCACATGCAATTTTCAGGTAAAATTTGATGCAGACTAATAGGCCTTCGTTAGATCCGGTAAGATCAAGTGGTTTCAACGTTAGATCTCATATAATTACAGAGATATTATGGATATTTGGTATTATGTCAGGGGGGGCTAGCCCCCCACATGCAATTTTCTGGTAAAATTTGATGCATACTAATAGGCCTTCATTAGATCCGGTAAGATCAAGTGGTTTCAACTAGAGTTGAGCGAACACCTGGATGTTCGGGTTCGAGAAGTTCGGCCGAACATCCCGGAAATGTTCGGGTTCGGGATCCGAACCCGATCCGAACTTCGTCCCGAACCCGAACCCCATTGAAGTCAATGGGGACCCGAACTTTTCGGCACTAAAACGGCTGTAAAACAGCCCAGGAAAGGGCTAGAGGGCTGCAAAAGGCAGCAACATGTAGGTAAATCCCCTGCAAACAAATGTGGATAGGGAAATTAATTAAAATAAAAATTAAATAAATAAAAATTAACCAAAATCAATTGGAGAGAGGTTCCATAGCAGAGAATCTGGCTTCCCGTCACCCACCACTGGAACAGTCCATTCTCAGATATTTAGGCCCCGGCACCCAGGCAGAGGAGAGAGGTCCCGTAACAGAGAATCTGTCTTCATGTCAGCAGAGAATTAGTCTGCATGTCATAGCAGAGAATGAGGCTTCACGTCAGCCACCACTGCAACAGTCCATTGGCATATATTTAGGCCTAGCACACAGGCAGAGGAGAGAGGTCCCGTAACAGAGAATCTGGCTTCATGTCAGCAGAGAATCAGTCTGCATGTCATAGCAGAGAATGAGGCTTCACGTCAGCCACCACTGCAACAGTCCATTGGCATATATTTAGGCCCAGCACACACACAGGCAGAGGAGAGAGGTCCCGTAACAGAGAATCTGGCTTCATGTCAGCAGAGAATCAGTCTGCATGTCATAGCAGAGAATGAGGCTTCACGTCAGCCACCACTGCAACAGTCCATTGGCATATATTTAGGCCCAGCACACACACAGGCAGAGGAGAGAGGTCCCGTAACAGAGAATCTGGCTTCATGTCAGCAGAGAATCAGTCTGCATGTCATAGCAGAGAATGAGGCTTCACGTCAGCCACCACTGCAACAGTCCATTGGCATATATTTAGGCCCAGCACACACACAGGCAGAGGAGAGAGGTCCCGTAACAGAGAATCTGGCTTCATGTCAGCAGAGAATCAGTCTGCATGTCATAGCAGAGAATGAGGCTTCACGTCAGCCACCACTGCAACAGTCCATTGGCATATATTTAGGCCCAGCACACACACAGGCAGAGGAGAGAGGTCCCGTAACAGAGAATCTGTCTTCATGTCAGCAGAGAATTAGTCTGCATGTCATAGCAGAGAATGAGGCTTCACGTCACCCACCACTGCAACAGTCCATTGGCATATATTTAGGCCTAGCACACAGGCAGAGCAGAGAGGTCCCGTAACAGACAATCTGGCTTCATGACAGCAGAGAATCAGTCTGCATGTCATAGCAGAGAATGAGGCTTCACGTCACCCACCACTGCAACAGTCCATTGGCATATATTTAGGCCTAGCACACAGGCAGAGCAGAGAGGTCCCGTAACAGACAATCTGGCTTCATGTCAGCAGAGAATCAGTCTGCATGTCATAGCAGAGAATGAGGCTTCACGTCACCCACCACTGCAACAGTCCATTGGCATATATTTAGGCCTAGCACACAGGCAGAGCAGAGAGGTCCCGTAACAGACAATCTGGCTTCATGACAGCAGAGAATCAGTCTGCATGTCATAGCAGAGAATGAGGCTTCACGTCACCCACCACTGCAACAGTCCATTGGCATATATTTAGGCCTAGCACACAGGCAGAGCAGAGAGGTCCCGTAACAGACAATCTGGCTTCATGTCAGCAGAGAATCAGTCTGCATGTCATAGCAGAGAATGAGGCTTCACGTCACCCACCACTGCAACAGTCCATTGGCATATATTTAGGCCTAGCACACAGGCAGAGCAGAGAGGTCCCGTAACAGACGATCTGGCTTCATGTCAGCAGAGAATCAGTCTGCATGTCATAGCAGAGAATCAGGCTTCACGTCAGCCACCACTGCAACAGTCCATTGTCATAAATTTAGGCCCAGCACCCAGGCAGAGGAGAGAGGTCCCGTAACAGACAATCTGGCTTCATGTCAGCAGAGAATTAGTCTGCATGTCATAGCAGAGAATCAGGCTTCATGTCAGCCACCACTGCAACAGTCCATTGGCATATATTTAGGCCTAGCACACAGGCAGAGGAGAGGTTCATTCAACTTTGGGTAGCATCGCAATATAATGGTAAAATGAAAATAAAAATAGGATTGAATGAGGAAGTGCCCTGGAGTCCAATAATATATGGTTATGGGGAGGTAGTTAATGTCTAATCTGGACAAGGGACGGACAGGTCCTGTGGGATCCATGCCTGGTTCATTTTTATGAACGTCAGCTTGTCCACATTGGCTGTAGACAGGCGGCTGCGTTTGTCTGTAATGACGCCCCCTGCCGTGCTGAATACACGTTCAGACAAAACGCTGGCTGCCGGGCAGGCCAGCACCTCCAAGGCATAAAAGGCTAGCTCTGGCCACGTGGACAATTTAGAGACCCAGAAGTTGAATGGGGCCGAACCATCAGTCAGTACGTGGAGGGGTGTGCACACGTACTGTTCCACCATGTTAGTGAAATGTTGCCTCCTGCTAACACGTTGCGTATCAGGTGGTGGTGCAGTTAGCTGTGGCGTGTTGACAAAAGTTTTCCACATCTCTGCCATGCTAACCCTGCCCTCAGAGGAGCTGGCCGTGACACAGCTGCCTTGGCGACCTCTTGCTCCTCCTCTGCCTTGGCCTTGGGCTTCCACTTGTTCCCCTGTGACATTTGGGAATGCTCTCAGTAGCGCGTCTACCAACGTGCGCTTGTACTCGCGCATCTTCCTATCACGCTCCAGTGCAGGAAGTAAGGTGGGCACATTGTCTTTGTAGCGTGGATCCAGCAGGGTGGCAACCCAGTAGTCCGCACAGGTTAAAATGTGGGCAACTCTGCTGTCGTTGCGCAGGCACTGCAGCATGTAGTCGCTCATGTGTGCCAGGCTGCCCAGGGGTAAGGACAAGCTGTCCTCTGTGGGAGGCGTATCGTCATCGTCCTGCCTTTCCCCCCAGCCACGCACCAGTGATGGACCCGAGCTGCGTTGGGTGCCACCCCGCTGTGACCATGCTTCATCCTCATCCTCCTCCACCTCCTCCTCATCCTCGTCCTCCTCGTCCTCCAGTAGTGGGCCCTGGCTGGCCACATTTGTACCTGGCCTCTGCTGTTGCAAAAAACCTCCCTCTGAGTCACTTCGAAGAGACTGGCCTGAAAGTGCTAAAAATGACCCCTCTTCCTCATCCTCCTCCTCCTCCTCCTGGGCCACCTCCTGTTCCATCATCGCCCTAAGTGTTTTCTCAAGGAGACATAGAAGTGGTATTGTAACGCTGATAACGGTGTCATCGCCACTGGCCATGTTGGTGGAGTACTCGAAACAGCGCAACAGGGCACACAGGTCTCGCATGGAGGCCCAGTCATTGGTGGTGAAGTGGTGCTGTTCTGTAGTGCGACTGACCCGTGCGTGCTGCAGCTGAAACTCCACTATGGCCTGCTGCTGCTCGCACAGTCTGTCCAGCATGTGCAAGGTGGAGTTCCACCTGGTGGGCACGTCGCATATGAGGCGGTGAGCGGGAAGGCCGAAGTTACGCTGTAGCGCAGACAGGCGAGCAGCGGCAGGATGTGAACGCCGGAAGCGCGAACAGACGGCCCGCACTTTATGCAGCAGCTCTGACATGTCGGGGTAGTTGTGAATGAACTTCTGCACCACCAAATTCAGCACATGCGCCAAGCAAGGGATGTGCGTCAAATTGGCTAGTCCCAGAGCTGCAACGAGATTTCGCCCATTATCACACACCACCAGGCCGGGCTTGAGGCTCACCGGCAGCAACCACTCGTCGGTCTGTTGTTCAATACCCCGCCACAACTCCTGTGCGGTGTGGGGCCTGTCCCCCAAACATATGAGTTTCAGAATGGCCTGCTGACGTTTACCCCGGGCTGTGCTGAAGTTGGTGGTGAAGGTGTGTGGCTGACTGGATGAGCAGGTGGAAGAAGAGGAGGAGGAAGCCGAGAAGGAGGAGGTGGCAACAGGAGGCAAAGAATGTTGCCCTGCGATCCTTGGCGGCGGCAGGACGTGCGCCAAACAGCTCTCCGCCTGGGGCCCAGCTGCCACTACATTTACCCAGTGTGCAGTTAG
The DNA here is from genome assembly GCF_014858855.1 of Bufo gargarizans. Lineage (NCBI taxonomy): Eukaryota > Metazoa > Chordata > Amphibia > Anura > Bufonidae > Bufo > Bufo gargarizans. The sequence goes on along the minus strand of NC_058081.1, from coordinate 186,902,235 downwards.
GGAGATATAGCGTCCCTGGCCGTGCTTACTGGTCCACGTATCTGTGGTTAGGTGGACCTTGCTACAGATGGCGTTGCGCAGTGCACACTTGATTTTATCGGATACTTGGTTGTGCAGGGAAGGCACGGCTCTCTTGGAGAAGTAGTGCCGGCTGGGAACAACATACTGTGGGACAGCAAGCGACATGAGCTGTTTGAAGCTGTCTGTGTCCACCAGCCTAAATGACAGCATTTCATAGGCCAGTAGTTTAGAAATGCTGGCATTCAGGGCCAGGGATCGAGGGTGGCTAGGTGGGAATTTACGCTTTCTATCAAATGTTTGTGAGATGGAGAGCTGAACGCTGGCGTGTGACATGGTTGAGACGCTTGGTGACGGAGGTGGTGGTGGTGGTGTTGGTGGTACATCCCCTGTTTGCTGGGCGGCAGGTGCCAACGTTCCTCCAGAGGCGGAGGAAGAGGCCGAGGCGGCAGCAGCAGAATAGGCCGAGGCGGCAGCAGCAGAAGAGGTAGCAGGGGGAGCCTGAGTGACTTCCTTGGTTTTAAGGTGTTTACTCCACTGCAGTTCATGCTTTGCATGCAGGTGCCTGGTCATGCAGGTTGTGCTCAGGTTCAGAACGTTAATGCCTCGCTTCAGGCTCTGATGGCACAGCGTGCAAACCACTCGGGTCTTGTCGTCAGCACATTGTTTGAAGAAGTGCCATGCCAGGGAACTCCTTGAAGCTGCCTTTGGGGTGCTCGGTCCCAGATGGCGGCGGTCAGTAGCAGGCGGAGTCTCTTGGCGGCGGGTGTTCTGCTTTTGCCCACTGCTCCCTCTTTTGCTACGCTGTTGGCTCGGTCTCACCACTGCCTCTTCCTCCGAACTGTGAAAGTCAGTGGCACGACCTTCATTCCATGTGGGGTCTAGGACCTCATCGTCCCCTGCATCGTCTTCCACCCAGTCTTGATCCCTGACCTCCTGTTCAGTCTGCACACTGCAGAAAGACGCAGCAGTTGGCACCTGTGTTTCGTCATCATCAGAGACATGCTGAGGTGGTATTCCCATGTCCTCATCATCAGGAAACATAAGTGGTTGTGCGTCAGTGCATTCTATGTCTTTCACCGCTGGGGAAGGGCTAGGTGGATGCCCTTGGGAAACCCTGCCAGCGGAGTCTTCAAACAGCATAAGAGACTGCTGCATAACTTGAGGCTGAGACAGTTTCCCTGGTATGCATGGGGGTGATGTGACAGACTGATGGGGTTGGTTTTCAGGCGCCATCTGTGCGCTTTCTGCAGAAGACTGGGTGGGAGATAATGTGAACGTGCTGGATCCACTGTCGGCCACCCAATTGACTAATGCCTGTACCTGCTCAGGCCTTACCATCCTTAGAACGGCATTGGGCCCCACCATATATCGCTGTAAATTCTGGCGGCTACTGGGACCTGAGGTAGTTGGTACACTAGGACGTGTGGATGTGGCAGAACGGCCACGTCCTCTCCCAGCACCAGAGGGTCCACTAACACCACCACGACCATGTCCACGTCCGCGTCCCTTACTAGATGTTTTTCTCATTGTTATGGTTCACCACAACAACAAATATATTATTTGGCCCAATGTATTGTATTCAAATTCAGCGGGATATAAATTTGAGGCCTAGTATTTAGGCGCTGGGTGACCGGTATGGATTTAGTGACAGAATTAGACTTGGAAATGCACAGAAGCGTGTGTGTGAAGTTATTCTGAATGACCCAATGTGCACCTTGAATATTATATACCCTTTTTGGGATAGATTTCAAATAGCTCTGATATAGCAGGAACCACTAAATTATGAAATTGCTAAATTGGGAATTGTACTTCAACCCAGAACAAAAAATGTGCTTTGACGGACACTAAATATCTTGCCCAGCAACAACAGTACAGCGGTGGGTAACGAGAGATTTAGAGGGATTTAAATTTGAGGCCTAGTATTTAGGCGCTGGGTGACAGGTATGGGTTTAGTGACAGAATTAGACTTGGAAATACACAGTAGCGGGTGTGTGTGAAGTTATTCTGAATGACCCAATGTGCACCTTCAATATTATATACCCTTTTTGGGATAGATTTCAAATAGCTCTGATATAGCAGGAACCACTAAATTATGAAATTGCTAAATTGGGAATTGTACTTCAACCCAGAACAAAAAATGTGCTTTGACGGACACTAAATATCTTGCCCAGCAACAACAGTACAGTGGTGGGTAACGAGAGATTTAGAGGGATTTAAATTTGAGGCCTAGTATTTAGGCGCTGGGTCACCGGTATGGATTTAGTGACAGAATTAGACTTGGAAATGCACAGAAGCGTGTGTGTGAAGTTATTCTGAATGACCCTATGTGCACCTTCAATATTATATACCCTTTTAGGGATAGATTTCAAATAGCTCTGATATAGCAGAAACCACTAAATTATGAAATTGCTAAATTGGGAATTGTACTTCAACCCAGAACAAAAAATGTGCTTTGACGGACACTAAATATCTTGCCCAGCAACAACAGTACAGCGGTGGGTAACGAGAGATTTAGAGGGATTTAAATTTGAGGCCTAGTATTTAGGCGCTGGGTCACCGGTATGGATTTAGTGACAGAATTAGACTTGGAAATGCACAGAAGCGTGTGTGTGAAGTTATTCTGAATGACCCTATGTGCACCTTCAATATTATATACCCTTTTAGGGATAGATTTCAAATAGCTCTGATATAGCAGAAACCACTAAATTATGAAATTGCTAAATTGGGAATTGTACTTCAACCCAGAACAAAAAATGTGCTTTGACGGACACTAAATATCTTGCCCAGCAACAACAGTACAGCGGTGGGTAACGAGAGATTTAGAGGGATTTAAATTTGAGGCCTAGTATTTAGGCGCTGGGTCACCGGTATGGATTTAGTGACAGAATTAGACTTGGAAATGCACAGAAGCGTGTGTGTGAAGTTATTCTGAATGACCCTATGTGCACCTTCAATATTATATACCCTTTTAGGGATAGATTTCAAATAGCTCTGATATAGCAGAAACCACTAAATTATGAAATTGCTAAATTGGGAATTGTACTTCAACCCAGAACAAAAAATGTGCTTTGACGGACACTAAATATCTTGCCCAGCAACAACAGTACAGCGGTGGGTAACGAGAGATTTAGAGGGATTTAAATTTGAGGCCTAGTATTTAGGCGCTGGGTGACAGGTATGGGTTTAGTGACAGAATTAGACTTGGAAATACACAGTAGCGGGTGTGTGTGAAGTTATTCTGAATGACCCAATGTGCACCTTCAATATTATATACCCTTTTTGGGATAGATTTCAAATAGCTCTGATATAGCAGGAACCACTAAATTATGAAATTGCTAAATTGGGAATTGTACTTCAACCCAGAACAAAAAATGTGCTTTGACGGACACTAAATATCTTGCCCAGCAACAACAGTACAGCGGTGGGTAACGAGAGATTTAGAGGGATTTAAATTTGAGGCCTAGTATTTAGGCGCTGGGTCACCGGTATGGATTTAGTGACAGAATTAGACTTGGAAATGCACAGAAGCGTGTGTGTGAAGTTATTCTGAATGACCCTATGTGCACCTTCAATATTATATACCCTTTTAGGGATAGATTTCAAATAGCTCTGATATAGCAGAAACCACTAAATTATGAAATTGCTAAATTGGGAATTGTACTTCAACCCAGAACAAAAAATGTGCTTTGACGGACACTAAATATCTTGCCCAGCAACAACAGTACAGCGGTGGGTAACGAGAGATTTAGAGGGATTTAAATTTGAGGCCTAGTATTTAGGCGCTGGGTGACAGGTATGGGTTTAGTGACAGAATTAGACTTGGAAATACACAGTAGCGGGTGTGTGTGAAGTTATTCTGAATGACCCAATGTGCACCTTCAATATTATATACCCTTTTTGGGATAGATTTCAAATAGCTCTGATATAGCAGGAACCACTAAATTATGAAATTGCTAAATTGGGAATTGTACTTCAACCCAGAACAAAAAATGTGCTTTGACGGACACTAAATATCTTGCCCAGCAACAACAGTACAGCGGTGGGTAACGAGAGATTTAGAGGGATTTAAATTTGAGGCCTAGTATTTAGGCGCTGGGTCACCGGTATGGATTTAGTGACAGAATTAGACTTGGAAATGCACAGAAGCGTGTGTGTGAAGTTATTCTGAATGACCCTATGTGCACCTTCAATATTATATACCCTTTTAGGGATAGATTTCAAATAGCTCTGATATAGCAGAAACCACTAAATTATGAAATTGCTAAATTGGGAATTGTACTTCAACCCAGAACAAAAAATGTGCTTTGACGGACACTAAATATCTTGCCCAGCAACAACAGTACAGCGGTGGGTAACGAGAGATTTAGAGGGATTTAAATTTGAGGCCTAGTATTTAGGCGCTGGGTCACCGGTATGGATTTAGTGACAGAATTAGACTTGGAAATGCACAGAAGCGTGTGTGTGAAGTTATTCTGAATGACCCTATGTGCACCTTCAATATTATATACCCTTTTAGGGATAGATTTCAAATAGCTCTGATATAGCAGAAACCACTAAATTATGAAATTGCTAAATTGGGAATTGTACTTCAACCCAGAACAAAAAATGTGCTTTGACGGACACTAAATATCTTGCCCAGCAACAACAGTACAGTGGTGGGTAACGAGAGATTTAGAGGGATTTAAATTTGAGGCCTAGTATTTAGGCGCTGGGTCACCGGTATGGATTTAGTGACAGAATTAGACTTGGAAATGCACAGAAGCGTGTGTGTGAAGTTATTCTGAATGACCCTATGTGCACCTTCAATATTATATACCCTTTTAGGGATAGATTTCAAATAGCTCTGATATAGCAGAAACCACTAAATTATGAAATTGCTAAATTGGGAATTGTACTTCAACCCAGAACAAAAAATGTGCTTTGACGGACACTAAATATCTTGCCCAGCAACAACAGTACAGTGGTGGGTAACGAGAGATTTAGAGGGATTTAAATTTGAGGCCTAGTATTTAGGCGCTGGGTCACCGGTATGGATTTAGTGACAGAATTAGACTTGGAAATGCACAGAAGCGTGTGTGTGAAGTTATTCTGAATGACCCTATGTGCACCTTCAATATTATATACCCTTTTAGGGATAGATTTCAAATAGCTCTGATATAGCAGAAACCACTAAATTATGAAATTGCTAAATTGGGAATTGTACTTCAACCCAGAACAAAAAATGTGCTTTGACGGACACTAAATATCTTGCCCAGCAACAACAGTACAGCGGTGGGTAACGAGAGATTTAGAGGGATTTAAATTTGAGGCCTAGTATTTAGGCGCTGGGTCACCGGTATGGATTTAGTGACAGAATTAGACTTGGAAATGCACAGAAGCGTGTGTGTGAAGTTATTCTGAATGACCCTATGTGCACCTTCAATATTATATACCCTTTTAGGGATAGATTTCAAATAGCTCTGATATAGCAGAAACCACTAAATTATGAAATTGCTAAATTGGGAATTGTACTTCAACCCAGAACAAAAAATGTGCTTTGACGGACACTAAATATCTTGCCCAGCAACAACAGTACAGTGGTGGGTAACGAGAGATTTAGAGGGATTTAAATTTGAGGCCTAGTATTTAGGCGCTGGGTCACCGGTATGGATTTAGTGACAGAATTAGACTTGGAAATGCACAGAAGCGTGTGTGTGAAGTTATTCTGAATGACCCTATGTGCACCTTCAATATTATATACCCTTTTAGGGATAGATTTCAAATAGCTCTGATATAGCAGAAACCACTAAATTATGAAATTGCTAAATTGGGAATTGTACTTCAACCCAGAACAAAAAATGTGCTTTGACGGACACTAAATATCTTGCCCAGCAACAACAGTACAGTGGTGGGTAACGAGAGATTTAGAGGGATTTAAATTTGAGGCCTAGTATTTAGGCGCTGGGTCACCGGTATGGATTTAGTGACAGAATTAGACTTGGAAATGCACAGAAGCGTGTGTGTGAAGTTATTCTGAATGACCCTATGTGCACCTTCAATATTATATACCCTTTTAGGGATAGATTTCAAATAGCTCTGATATAGCAGAAACCACTAAATTATGAAATTGCTAAATTGGGAATTGTACTTCAACCCAGAACAAAAAATGTGCTTTGACGGACACTAAATATCTTGCCCAGCAACAACAGTACAGCGGTGGGTAACGAGAGATTTAGAGGGATTTAAATTTGAGGCCTAGTATTTAGGCGCTGGGTGACAGGTATGGGTTTAGTGACAGAATTAGACTTGGAAATACACAGTAGCGGGTGTGTGTGAAGTTATTCTGAATGACCCTAATGTGCACCTTCAATATTATATACCCTTTTTGGGATAGATTTCAAATAGCTCTGATATAGCAGGAACCACTAAATTATGAAATTGCTAAATTGGGAATTGTATTTCAACCCAGAACAAGAAATGTGCTTGAACGGACACTAAATAACTCGCCCAGCTACAGCACTAGGGACAGATTTAGCTGGATATAAATTTGAGGCCTAGTATTTAGGCGCTGGGTGACCGGTATGGATTTAGTGACAGAATTAGACTGGGATATGGCCAAAAAATGAACAGACTATTGCTGGTTAAATGCACTTGGTGTGACAGCTTCACCCTGATGTAGGCTTTAGCCAAAAAACAACCACACCATTGAGGGTTAAATGCACTTGGTGACAGGCGCAGCTTGCCCCTGATTTTGTATATGGCCAAAAAATGAACAGACTATTGCTGGTTAAATGCACTTGGTGTGACAGCTTCACCCTGATGTAGGCTTTAGCCAAAAAACAACCACACCATTGAGGGTTAAATGCACTTGGTGACAGGCGCAGCTTGCCCCTGATTTTGTATATGGCCAAAAAATGAACAGACTATTGCTGGTTAAATGCACTTGGTGTGACAGCTTCACCCTGATGTAGGCTTTAGCCAAAAAACAACCACACCATTGAGGGTTAAATGCACTTGGTGACAGGCGCAGCTTGCCCCTGATTTTGTATATGGCCAAAAAATGAACAGACTATTGCTGGTTAAATGCACTTGGTGTGACAGCTTCACCCTGATGTAGGCTTTAGCCAAAAAACAACCACACCATTGAGGGTTAAATGCACTTGGTCGCAGCTTGTGCTGGCGCACCACAAGACACAAAATGGCCGCCGATCACCCCAGAAAAATGAGACTGACAAACGGTCTGTGCAGCCTAAAAACAGTGAGCAATTGAGGATCAGCAGCTCAATGATCCACAGCTGCAGATCGATCAGTTAATCAAGTCCTTTGGAGGAGTTAATCTGCCTAATCTCGCCCTACTGTCGCAGCCGCAACCTCTCCCTACGCTAATCAGAGCAGAGTGACGGGCGGCGCTATGTGACTCCAGCTTAAATAGAGGCTGGGTCACATGGTGCTCTGGCCAATCACAGCCATGCCAATAGTAGGCATGGCTGTGATGGCCTCTTGGGGCAAGTAGTATGACGCTTGTTGATTGGCTGCTTTGCAGCCTTTCAAAAAGCGCCAAGAAAGCGTCACAAAAGCGCGAAGAAAGCGACGAACACCGAACCCGAACCCGGACTTTTACGAAAATGTCCGGGTTCGGGTCCGTGTCACGGACACCCCAAAATTCGGTACGAACCCGAACTATACAGTTCGAGTTCGCTCATCCCTAGTTTCAACGTTAGATCTCATATAATTTCAGAGATATTATGGATATTTGGTATTACGTCAGGGGGGGCTAGCCCCCCCACATGCAATTTTCAGGTAAAATTTGATGCAGACTAATAGGCCTTCGTTAGATCCGGTAAGATCAAGTGGTTTCAACGTTAGATCTCATTTAATTACAGAGATATTTCACATAAAAATACAGATATTAGGTAGTATTAAATAGGGGGGCTAGCCCCCCCCACATGCAATTTTCTGGTAAAATTTGATGCAGACTAATAGGCCTTCATTAGATCCGGTAAGATCAAGTGGTTTCAACGTTAGATCTCATATAATTACAGAGATATCATGGATATTTGGTATTACGTCAGGGGGGGCTAGCCCCCCACATGCAATTTTCAGGTAAAATTTGATGCAGACTAATAGGCCTTCGTTAGATCCGGTAAGATCAAGTGGTTTCAACGTTAGATCTCATTTAATTACAGAGATATTATGAATATTTGGTATTTTACGTCAGGGGGGGCTAGCCCCCCCACATGCAATTTTCTGGTAAAATTTGATGCAGACTAATAGGCCTTCGTTAGATCCGGTAAGATCAAGTGGTTTCAACGTTAGATCTCATTTAATTACAGAGATATTATGAATATTTGGTATTTTACGTCAGGGGGGGCTAGCCCCCCCATATGCGATTTTCAGGTAAAATTTGATGCAGACTAATAGGCCTTCGTTAGATCCGATAAGATCAAGTGGTTTCAACGTTAGATCTCATATAATTATAGAGATATTTCACATAAAAACACAGATATTAGGTAGTATTAAATAGGGGGGCTAGCCCCCCCACATGCAATTTTCTGGTAAAATTTGATGCAGACTAATAGGCCTTCGTTCGATCCGGTAAGATCAAGTGGTTTCAACGTTAGATCTCATATAATTATAGAGATATAATGGATTTTGTTATTACATAAGGGGGGCGTGCCCCCCCCCCCCCCCACATGCAATTTTCTGGTAAGATTTCATTCAGGCTAATAGGCCTTCGTTAGATCCGATAAGATCAAGTAGTTTCAATGTTAGATCTCATATAATTACAGAGATATTTTACATGAAAACACAGATATTAGGCAGAATTAAATAGGGGGCTAACCCCTCCCCACATGCAATTTTCTGGTAAAATTTGATTCAGACTAATAGATCTGCATTAGATCCGCTAAGATCAAGTGGTTTCAACGTTAGATCTCATATAATTACAGAGATATAATGGATATTTGGTATTACGTTAGGGGGGCTAGCCCCCCATAATGCAATTTTCTGGTAAAATTTGATGCAGGCTAATAGGCCTTCGTTAGATCCGGTAAGATCAAGTGTTTTCAACGTTAGATCTCATATAATTACAGAGATATTTCACATACAAATACAGATATTAGGTAGTATTAAATAGGGGGGCTAGCCCCCCACATGTATTTTTCTGGTAAAATTTGATTCAGGCTTATAGGCCTTTGTTAGATCCGGTAAGATCAAGTAGTTTCAACGTTAGATCTCATATAATTACAGAGATATTATGGATATTTGGTATTACATAAGGGTGGGTGCTAGCCCCCCCCCCCCCCCCCCCCCCCCCACATGCAATTTTGTGGTAAAATTAGATGCAGACTAATAGATCTGCATTAGATCCGGTAAGATCAAGTGGTTTCAACGTTAGATCTCATATAATTACAGAGATATTATAAATATTTGGTATTACATAAGGGGGGCTGGCCCCCCACATACAATTTTCTGGTAAAATTTCATTCACGCTAATAGGCCTTCGTTAGATCCGGTTAGATCAAGTGCTTTCAACGTTAGATCTTTACAGAGATAATTAATAATTACAGAGATTTTTCAAATGAAAACACAGATATTAGGAAGTATTAAATAGGTGGGCTAGCTCCCCCTTATGTAATTCCTAATATCCATAATATTTCTGTAATCATATGAGATCTAACATTAAAACCACTTGATCTTACCGGATCTAACAAAGGCCTATTAGCCTAAATCAAATTTTACCATTAAATTGCATGGGGGGGGGGGGGGGGGGGGCTAGCCCCCCTATTTAATACTACCTAATATCTGTGTTTTTATGTGAAATATCTCTGTAATTAAATGAAATCTAACGTTGAAACCACTTGATCTCACCGGATCTAACGAAGGCCTATTAGTCTGCCTCAAATTTTACCAGAAAATTGCATGTGGGGGGCTAGCCCCCCCTGACGTAATACCAAATATCCAAAATATCTCTGTAATTATATCAGATCTATCGTTGAAACCACTTGATCTTACCATATCTAATGTAGGCCTCTTAGTCTGAATCAAATTTTACCCGAAAATTGCATGTGGGGGGGCTAGCCCCCCTATTTAATACTACCTAATATCTGTGTTTTTATGTGAAATATCTCTGTAATTAAATTAGATCTAACCTTGAAACCACTTGATCTTACCGGATCTAACGAAGGCCTATTAGTCTGCATCAAATTTTACCTGAAAATTGCATGTGGGGGGGCTAGCCCCCCCTGACGTAATACCAAATATCCATAATATCTCTGAAATTATATGAGATCTAACGTTGAAACCACTTGATCTTACCGGATCTAACGAAGGCCTATTAGTATGCATCAAATTTTACCAGAAAATTACATGTGGGGGGGCTAGCCCCCCTATTTAATAATACTACCTAATATCTGTGTTTTTATGTGAAATATCTCTGTAATTAAATGAGATCTAACGTTGAAACCACTTGATCTTACCGGATCTAACGAAGGCCTATTAGTCTGCATCAAATTTTACCTGAAAATTGCATGTGGGGGGGCTAGCCCCCCCTGACGTAATACCAAATATCTATAATATCTCTGAAATTATATGAGATCTAACGTTGAAACCACTTGATCTTACCGGATCTAATGAAGGCCTATTAGTCTGCATCAAATTTTACCAGAAAATTGCATGTGGGGGGGCTAGCCCCCCTATTTAATACTACCTAATATCTGTATTTTTATGTGAAATATCTCTGTAATTAAATGAGATCTAACGTTGAAACCACTTGATCTTACCGGATCTAACGAAGGCCTATTAGTCTGCATCAAATTTTACCAGAAAATTGCATGTGGGGGGGCTAGCCCCTCCTGACGTAATACCAAATATTCATGATATCTCTGTAATTATATGAGATCTAACGTTGAAACCACTTGATCTTACCGGATCTAATGAAGGCCTATTAGTCTGCATCAAATTTTACCAGAAAATTGCATGTGGGGGGGCTAGCCCCCCTATTTAATACTACCTAATATCTGTATTTTTATGTGAAATATCTCTGTAATTAAATGAGATCTAACGTTGAAACCACTTGATTTTACCGGATCTAACGAAGGCCTATTAGTCTGCATCAAATTTTACCAGAAAATTGCATGTGGGGGGGCTAGCCCCCCCTGACGTAATACCAAATATCCATGATATCTCTGTGATTATATGAGATCTAACGTTGAAACCACTTGATCTTACCGGATCTAACGAAGGCCTATAAGTATGCATCAAATTTTACCAGAAAATTACATGTGGGGGGGCTAGCCCCCCTATTTAATACTACCTAATATCTGTATTTTTATGTGAAATATCTCTGTAATTAAATGAGATCTGACGTTGAAACCACTTGATCTTACCGGATCTAACGAAGGCCTATTAGTCTGCATCAAATTTTACCTGAAATTTGCATGTGGGGGGGCTAGCCCCTCCTGACGTAATTCCAAATATCCATGATATCTCTGTAATTATATGAGATCTAACGTTGAAACCACTTGATCTTACCGGATCTAACGAAGGCCTATTAGTATGCATCAAATTTTACCAGAAAATTACATGTGGGGGGGCTAGCCCCCCTATTTAATACTACCTAATATCTGTATTTTTATGTGAAATATCTCTGTAATTAAATGAGATCTAACGTTGAAACCACTTGATCTTACCGGATCTAACGAAGGCCTATTAGTCTGCATCAAATTTTACCTGAAAATTGCATGTGGGGGGGCTAGCCCCCCCTGACGTAATACCAAATATCCATAATATCTCTGAAATTATATGAGATCTAACGTTGAAACCACTTGATCTTACCGGATCTAACGAAGACCTATTAGTATGCATCAAATTTTACCTGAAAATTGCATGTGGGGGGGCTAGCCCCCCCTCATTCATCACTTAATAAGTCTGCAATTATGTGAGATCTAACAAAACAACTAGTTGATCATACCTGATCTAACAAATATCTTCCAAAATAGCTAATTGTTTGGTCAATTTTTTGATAAGGGGGGGCTGATGACGGGTTAGCCCCCCCTGCAAATAACTGTTAATATCTCTACTTCTGTATGAGATCTAACGCAAAGAACAATTGATCTAACCTGATCTAACAAAGATCTAACCAACTGCACATATTTTGTTCAAAAATTTTGATATGGGGGGGCTAACACGGCTGAGGTGCAGGAAGACATGCCCTGAATCATAGACAGGGACTCTGTGCACTACCACTCATAGGCCCAGGGCTTTTAATCAGAGTGTGATATAGCTGGATTCTACATTACCCTGACATTTTGTAGGCCAAAAGCCCAAGAGAGGCAACTCTGATAGTGTAGGTCCCGTCTTATGGAAGCCACCTTGTGTCTGGTCGATGGGCCCCACACAATTTTGATCAAATGTGTGCAAAGAGCTTTCAGTTTCAATATAGTCAGTATAGCAGTAATGCAGTTCACATTTATTCATGTTTCTAGTGTTTGCATGTGTCTGATATATATACCCTGAAGTTGATTCTGGTGCAGTATATAGGTGCTGAGCTTGGTTTTTGCTGTATTTATGTTATTAGATTGCATCTGGTGCTGTGTTTATAATGAGCTTGGTATGGCAATGGTACTGTATCTATGCTACTACTGTATCTTAAAAAATAGACCACTCCTATAAAGGTCACTGCTATTTTTGGCTACCCCTTGCTGTTCGAGTACCACCCAGTGAAGGGCTTTCTCAGGTCGACATGTCTGGTAATGATTATATGGCAGCATGCAGGGATAGTGGCTGCCGTCACTGAGTAAGCACATAATACAGTAGGTGTTTCACCAAGTGCTCTGTCCAAGCCTGGAAATTCACTGGAAAGGAAATTTATTAAAACTTTCCAAAAAGAAAAAAAACTGTCTATGTTGCCCATAGCAATCAATCACAGCATAACCTTCAATTTTCAAGAGAAGAATAGAAAATGAAAGATGTGCTGGGATTAGTTACTGTGGGCAGCAAAGATTTTATCTTTCATGGTTTCATACATCTCTGTCTTCTACAACAATGAAGTTCTCAACAGGTCAGGGCCAGCATTTCCAATCCTAAGGGAACAACTCATTCTTTAAACAAAGGACCCTTAAGCTATACAAAATGCTGGCAGCAGCCACTGAACTTCCCATAGAAGTCAAAGTGCAGGAGAGATGTAACTAAATGGAGGAAGGTCCAGATCGGTGATCTCCAGCCTGTAGTTCTCCAGCTGTTGCAAAACTACAACTTACATCCTGCACTGTTAGCTGCAGGCTGTCAGGGCATGATGGGAGTTGTAGTTTTGCAACAGCTGGAAAGCCAGGTCGGGGAACTTTGGTCTAGATGTTAGATAATTGGTTCCAAAACTAATTAATTACTCAAGGAGCTATTCATACTACTCAAGGAACTATTCATTTCCAGGTATATATAAGAAAACTGCCAAAAATAATTACAATGCACTGTGATGAATAATGCACGTGCTTGTGCCTATTGTTTATTCACTTCTAGTCTTGTATAGCTAGCTGATGGAATTATTGCACCACAATAGTTGCTATTGATATTTGTTGAGTTTTATTGATAACATCTTTATAAGTACACTGAAGTAGGTTGCATTTCACCAAATGCTTGAGAACATTTATTTTAGAACTCTTTTTTAAACTTTAGATGTAGTCCTGATTTATCAAGATTGGCATTTGCTATACCAGACTTGATGGGCCCTTGACGAGGCATACAATTACGACAAGAGTCATGCCTTCTCATAAATTAAATACCTCTTCCGGCAATCTGTGCGCCAGACTGAAATTTACCCCACATTATAGATGGCATAGATTTCCGTCATCACTTACTCCAGTTTCTGGAGTTATTGATGTTAAATTTACAGTTACCGGTGGCCCTGCGCATGCTCCATCCTCGCCATGCCTCCTTTTTGGAAACTGGTGAGGGCAGCATAAAAATGTCAGTTCTGACTAGATTGAATTTGCAAAACCCGGTTTTGTGAAACTATGGGGTAAGACGATGTCAAATTTCCCACTTTGGTTTCTTGTTTTGATCTGATTTTAAGTTAAAGCCTGTATATTTCAGTCTTATCCATAGCTGCATGCACAGTACTGCAGGCATCTGAGAACAGATCACCAAGCATTCCCTCTTTTCATGTTAACTCTGGTGATTTACTGTCTCATAGTAGCAGAGGCCCTTTGCCTGGTGATTTTACTTCTACTCTACCTTCATCTCTGTGATGGGAGAGGGTGACAGTAATAGAAGTTGTTCAGTGTGGCAAAGGTATAATTATGAGCCCTTGGCCATACCATACCATAATATCAATAAAGAGATTCTCTGGGAATTAAGATTAAACTTAAATATTACTTTATAATAAACATATTTCCAAATACCTTTCATTAGTTATTATGGCTTGTTTTGTCGGGGAGCAATCATTAGGGGAAACAAAATGGCCGCCATCCTATTAGCACACACAGAACCTATCCTAATCACACAGGAGGACAAGTTACTTCAAAACACTGAGGTAAAGAGCTGCCTCCTCCTCCTCCTTTCTACTCGTCAGTGATTATGATCCTGAATACAGCTGATAAGAACTTTAGCTGAATCTCTGGGGAATTTAGTTCAGAGGAGACATGAAGTACAGAGAGAACATACTGAACATACTGTGGTGATATGGAGCTGTGGTAATGGAGACTGCATACAAGTGCTGCTGCTCATTGCCCCCACCCTCCTCTTTCTACTTTATGTGTCCTCATAATTTTCCATTCCCACAGAGCAGAGAGGATGATGAGGCAGCTCTTCAGCTCAGTGTTGTGAAGTAACTTGTCCTCCTGTGTGATTAGGACAGATTTTGTGTGTACTGATAGGATGGCGGCCATTTTATTTCTCTTACTGATTGCTCCATAGACAAAACGAGCCCTTCTAACTAATGAAAGGTATTTGGGAATGTATTTATTATAAAGTAATATTTAAGTATTTTAATTTTCTTAATTCCCAGAGAACCCCTTTAAGTCTGCAGCGTCCTGATATCCACTGCACTATATTCACTATATTTCATATATCATGTACCCCATACACTGTATATGGAGTGTGAGTTTCCTACTGTAGGTCTGTAGGTGGGGGGGGATGTGGCACGTTTTCTTCTCGAGGAGGAAGTTGCCAGTCAGTCTAGAGGTAGCTTTAGTAGAGTGAAGACCTAAAGGCAAGGCGAGCTGGGTGTGGCCTCATGGTTCTTCTTATGTGGGATTTGTGAGCTTGAGGTCAGTTGTTTGTCTGCCTTTGTAGGAGAAGGAGCTTTGCTCCTCTCTAGATGTTTCACCTGTTCATGAGGGTCTCCTTGTGGAACATACTGTCAAGGTGGAGAGTGGGGGAGAACTCCCCACCATACAATGTAGGGAATTTGGGAAAGCAACTGATAAGACCTCCCCATGTACAATTATCAGTATCTGACAGCTATCTCTGTATACACACTTTCACTTACAATGCCATTGATTTCTGATAACACTGATAAAGCTTGATAACACTGATAAAGCTATATATCAGCTCCTCTTGCTCTATAACATGCAGATTGTACTGCATTTCATTGTGACGGGTCCTCTTTAAGGGTAATTTTATGACTTACTACAAAGAATGTTGGATACAATGTTAATGCAAAAAAATGGTAATGGAAACACTAATATTCCCGTATAAGGTAGACACCTGGGAATCTGGAACCCTTCTGAAATGTTTTGGGTTAAAGAGTAACATGTACAGTATATACCCAGTCAAGTCACATTATTCTGACCAACAGGTAATATAAAGAGTATCAATCTGGAACCCTTCTGAAATGTTTTGGGTTAAAGAGTAACATGTACAGTATATACCCAGTCAAGTCACATTATTCTGACCACCAGGTAATATAAAGAGTAAACACTGTGTGCAGCACGGACAGCAGCAAGACAGCCCGAGAGTCACTGAATAAGAACCTAGATGGTTGTCACAGGTATCTGGAACCATGATGACTACAGTGCATCCCACAGCTACAATGGGGGAGGATCCATAGAGTAAACACGACAATTAACTTGGTCCCACAGATGCTCTATTGGGTTCAAGTCTGGGAAATTATGGGGCCAGGGTAGTAATTGGAAGTATTGGTCATGCTTTTCCAACCAATGTTGACATTTGTGTGACATTGCATTGTCTTGCTGGAAGATACCATCAGTCCAAAGGAAGACAATCAGCATGCATGTGGATGTATGTTATCTGCAAGGATGTATTCATACCAAAATTGGTTGAGATTGCCTTCCATATGGATGAGTGGGCCCAGAGAATGCGACAGAAACATTCCCCAGTCCATAACACTACCACCAGCTTGTGTTCTTCCAGCAACTATAGCAGGGTATTTGTTCTCTGATGTTTCTCGTCTGACACTCCAACATCCATCCGTTTGATTAATCAGAAAACCTGACTCATTGGTGACAGCAACCCTTTGCTAATCAGTGGAGGTCCTGCTCTGATATTGCTGTGAAAATTAACATAGAAACATAAAATGTTTGGCCCATCTAGTCTGCCCAATATACTGTATGAATTAAAGCCTTTCCTGATGATGCAAGTTTGTTAGCAGAGTAGCAGTGCTTTGGAGGCACATACATAGCATGGTTAGCAGAACAGTTTTTTTTTTGGGACTACACGTCTGGTAGCCTCTGGTTCATTTTGGAAGTGAGCTGTTCCACAGTAGTGTTGGTGTGCCCTTGTGCACCTTCGTAACCAATGTCCCCCTCTCACATCAATGGCATGTACTGCTCCACAATTTTTACATTTCTTATTCGCACAGGTGCCAATACACTTTCACTACAGCTACACATGAACAGCTTATTAACTGCACAGTTTCATGAATACTGCCACCTTTAGCCCAAAAGCCAATAATCATCCCTTTTTACAATGCCGATAAATCGCCCCTCCTAGCCATGACAGCACCAAGGGATATGTGTTCAGACAGCCTATCACACACCATATACACCCGCCAAGCCTGCTCATGACACGTGACTTCGTTCATGAGCTATGGGCTGTCAACGTCAAAAGTAGGAAGTGGTCCTAATAATGTTAGTTGACTGTGTATGTCTCCTCGCCAGTATATGTTGTCACCTTATGTATTTTGTGGCTCCACTATTTATACTTTTGTTGTATATGCTGTTTGGTAGCCTTATGCAGGTTCAAAATTTTATTTCAAAGACAACATAAAGCCTCATAAACATCTACCATATGGGCATGTCCACTCACTAGAACCAAATCTACAAAAAATTCTCCACACAGGAGCACAAAGACACCATGCCCAAAAAAGTATATAAATATATCATCAATTTATTAAATAAATAGTTAAGTACATAATAAAAAGACGATATAAAAATAGGACAAAACATCAGAAACAATAATATAGCTGTACTGAGTCACAGACCACTGATTTCAATGCACCCAAAATAAGATGTAAAACATGTGAAATCAAGGGAAAACAAGGGGAGTGAAGAAGGTAAAATATAGTCACACTCCTCATTAATAGTAGCTCACCAAAATAATGAAATATCCAAAAGAGGGAGATGTCCGCTAACCCTCCAAATATAAAATATAAAGAAGCTACCTCAGTCATATATTAACAAAATCCTCCTACCCACAAGAAACCCCCTGTAGATATGATCTGAGGAAAAGAGACCGGAATGGCCAGAAAACACCTCGAAGCACGTGTCGCTTCTTCTGCTTTAGAACTAAATTATATTTGGACTTAAAGGACTGCTTTTTATTATTGATGGAAATGCGTTCATATCAGTATATTGACCTACAGCCACTCATTATAATTTTCAAATTTTTCTGTAAAATACATTAGCTGTCTATGAGTTTGGATTCGGATGTGTTTTCTAGAAAAATAATACAGGTTGGGAACACTGAATATTGCCTGTCATCTCCTGTTTTGTAGCAATTGTAGGCTTGCTGGTTTTATTAGCAGTTCGTCCCTTTACCCTGCAGCTTTTACAGGGTCCACAATCTAAATGATAAACATATTTCTGATATAATAGCATGTATTATACATCCTCTAACACACAGTGGTACATATTGATGGTTATTCCATATATAAATATCAAATAATCAAACTTTACTTTCAGTTGCCTCTATCCCAGCCTTTTTTTTTTTTTTTTTTTTTAGTAAATACAAGAAAACTTGAATTATTGTTTTCCCATGGATTGGACAAATATGGCTGACTGAAAGATTACTGTTAATCAGAAGTCTGCCAGCCATTAGCAGAAGTGCTCTAGGGGAAAATGAGCAAAAATTCCAATAATGAGAAAACAGCTAAAACTATTTAGCGTTTATTGTTATGTGTAATTAAGGTTTGAATGCAGACAACTTGCTAAATCGTCTTTTGCCACTCATTAATGTTCAGAACGTTAATGCCTCGCTTCAGGCTCTGATGGCACAGCGTGCAAACCACTCGGGTCTTGTCGTCAGCACATTGTGTGAAGAAGTGCCATGCCAGGGAACTCCTTAAAGCTGCCTTTGGGGTGCTCGGTCCCTGGTGATGGTGGCCAGTAGCAGGCGAACTGTTTTTGCGACGGCTGCTCTGCTTTTGCACCCTACTCCCTCTTTTGCTACGCTGTTGGCTCGGTCTCACCACTGTCTTTTCCTCAGAACTCTGAAAGTCAGTGGCACGACCTTCATTCCATGTGGGGTCTAGGACCTCATTGTCCCCTGCATCTTCTTCCACCCAGTCTTCCTCCCTGACCTCCTGTTCAGTCTGCACACTGCATAAAGACGCAGCAGTTGGCACCTGTGTTTCGTCATCATCAGAGACTTGCTGAGGTGGTATTCCCATGTCCTCATCAGGAAACATAAGTGGTTGTGCGTCAGTGCATTCTATGTCTTCCACCGCTGGGGAAGCGCTAGGTGGATGCCCTTGGGAAACCCTGCTAGCAGAGTCTTCAAACAGAATAAGAGACTGCTGCATGACTTGAGGCTCAGATAGGTTCCCCGATATGCACGGGGGTGATGTGACAGACTGATGGGCATGGGTTTTAGGCACCACCTGTGCGCTTTCTGCAGAAGACTGGGTGGGAGATAATGTGAACGTGCTGGATCCACTGTCGGCCACCCAATCGACTAGCGCCTGTACCTGCTCAGGCCTTACCATCCTTAGAACGGCATTAGGCCCGACCAAATATCGCTGTAGATTCTGGTGGCTACTGGGACCTGAGGAAGTAGGTTCAGTAGGACGTGTAGCTATGGCAGAACGGCCACGTCCTCTCCCTGCACCAGAGGCTCCATCAACACCACCACCACGACCATGTCCGCGTCCCTTATTAGATGTTTGCCTCATAGTTAGCGTTCACAAAGCAAAGTTGGTTGAGTCTGTTAAAAATAATTATCCGCCAATAAAACCCCTGATGTAGGGTATTGCACTTAATATTTTTTTTAACACTATATGACAGCGGTATTTGTGGCCTAAATTTCACAGTAACTTATGCACCTCTAATCCCAGATGTGCAGTATATCAGAGGTTTTTTTTAACCCCAGTAAGCAAAAGCTGTATTTGTGGCCTAAATTTCACAGTAACTTATGCACCTATAATCACAGATGTGCAGTATATAAAACACAGTGGCCCAGATTCAAGAAGCACTTGCGCGGGAACAAGTGTGATTTGCGCCGCGCAAGTACTGATTTGCTCCTATGCAAATTTGCGGCTGATTCTGTAAACCAGTTAAGCCTGAAAAGCGGCCATTTTCCCGCGCACGCAGCCTAGCTGTTCCTGCGCAATTTTCGTGCAATTTTGCACGGGGTGTAAGTTGCGCCTTCATGGAATTCCCTCAGCGAATATGCAAATTAGGTACTGCCGATGATTCAGAAACATGCGCGTGTGATGCGCATCTTGCGCTGGAAGCGTGCAAGCTTTTTTCCCTGGGCAAACTTGCTCCTGTTAAAAGCAGGGGCAAGTTAGCAAAAGATGGCCAAATGTCTCATATCATTTAATTTCTTCTGGATGTCATCCCAGGTACGCACTTCATTACCCAGGGCATTGATGTCCAGGGCAATGGCTTCATATATAGCCCTCCTTTGGGCAATGGTGGTGTTTGCCCGCTGGGCACCATATAGGACTTCCTTATGCTGCTGGAGTGCAGCAATCAGGATGTCCATCTCTGCAGCCACAAAGTTGGCCTTCCTTATTTTGGTCCCTTTGGGAGGTGCCATGTCTTGCAAAAGGGCTGAATTTCCTTGCTCAGGGGGGGGGGTAGGAAAAAGCAGGATGAAATTCAGCAAAGAACCTGCGCAAGTCTGCTCCTATTTATTTGCTCAGTGCAAGCAGCTGAGCAGGATTTGCCCTGAAATTATGCTAGCAAACCTCTGCTGAG
Source organism: Bufo gargarizans (assembly GCF_014858855.1). Taxonomy (NCBI): domain Eukaryota; kingdom Metazoa; phylum Chordata; class Amphibia; order Anura; family Bufonidae; genus Bufo; species Bufo gargarizans. The sequence goes on along the minus strand of NC_058081.1, from coordinate 186,881,860 downwards.
CCGAAAATTCCTCATTTACATAGGGGCACACCCACTTTGACTTGCACGGCCTTGCGCCCTCAGCTTTGCCTTAAACAGGAGCAAATTAAATGAACAAACGATTCCTGAATCAGGTGGCAATTTGGCAAAATTGCTCCAGCGCAGAGAAATTCAGCTGAGCGGCTCAGGTGTAAGTAATGGGCAAATCTACCTGAATCTGGGCCAGTGTTTTTTCCACCCCAGTATGCCAAAGCTGTATTTCTGACCTAAATGTGACACTTACTTGTGCACCTATAATCACAGATGTGCAGTATATGAAACAGATGTTTTTTTTTTCACCCCAGTATGCCAAAGCCGTATTTCTGACCTAAATGTGACACTTACTTATGCACCTATAATCACAGATGTGCAGTATATGAAACAGATGTTTTTTTTTCACCCCAGTATTCCCCAGTAAGAAAAAGCCGTATTTCTGGCCTAAATTGAACAGTCACTTATGCAGCGATAATCCTAGATGTGCACTATATAAAACAGAGTTTTTTTTTTTAACCCCAGTGTCTCAAAGCAGTATTTCTTGACTTGCAGACATGCAGATATCCTGTGCTGGTGCACTATTGTTGCATAAAATGGCTGCCGATTATGTATTAACTAACTGAAGGGAAAAAACTGTTAGTTTTCAGTAGTAGTTGGCTCAGGGCAGGCTTAAAACAATTGTGCACTGCACCCACAAAACACATTTACTGTAGATCGCTGAGTAAAGAAGCAGTTCTTCATAAGATTCCTCCCTGATCTCTCCCTCACAGCAGCTGCAGCCTCTACCTACACTAATCCGAGCAGAGTGACGGGCGACGCTACGTGACTCCAGCTTAAATAGAGGCTGGGTCACATGGTGAAGTTGGCCAATCACAGCCATGCCAATAGTAGGCATGGCTGTGATTGCCTCTTGGGGCAAGTAGTATGACGCTTGTTGAAAGGCTGCTTTGCAGCCTTTCAAAAAGCACCATAAAAATCGCTGAACCCCGAACCCGAACTTTTACGTTAATGTTTGGGTTCAGGTGCCGAAAAACCTAAAGTTCGGTACGAACTCAACTCTAGTCAAAATGCAACGCGATTTGAATAAAACATTATCTTTCCTCAGGGATACGGGCTCCTGCTTCTAATATTAACTATATAGGGTATCTTGCTCCTCCCATTGTTAACTCTTCGTTCTCACTCATACCTATCTGCGTCAATCAAATGCAAATAACTCTGAATTTCCGAATTTACCCCTACTAAGTATGAATTCAAATTAAAGATCCAACATGTCTCTGCTCTAGACATTTTTTTTATGAAATCTCCTCCCCTCTTATCTCTCCTAACAATTTCTATCCCACTAAATGAGGTTCCTACACTAAAACCCCCATGTTTCTCCTTATAATGTCGAGACAGGGGATGACCATCATATTTTCTATGGATATAATAAATATGTTCCCCTACTCTTTTGTTTAGAGATCTTTGGGCTGTTTCACACGAGCGGATGCCATGCGTGACATCCGCTCCGTGAATGACAGCCAAGACCCGATGCGGACTGCAGAAGCACGGAGCAGTAACATGACTGATAATGCTCTGTGCCTCTCTGTGATCTCTTTACCACAAAATCACAGTGAGAACTTAATCTCGCTGTGATTTCGTAGTAAAGAGATCACAGAGAGGCACGGAGCATTATCAGTCATGTTACTGCTCCGTGCTTCTGCTGTCCGCATCGGGTCTTGGCTGTCATTCACGGAGCGGATGTCACGCACGGCATCCGCTCGTGTGAAACAGCCTTTTTAGTTCGCTGTATGTATATTTTATTGCAGGAACAAGTTAGTGAATAAATAACTCCTCGGCTCTTACATGTAATGTAGTCTCTTTTGTCATATATAAATGTGCCATCACTGTTTTTCACTTGTGTGTTTACTCCAGATTTTATTTATATTTTTTACTTTTTACATACCCCACGTGCCCCACACATAAAAAAACTTGATGCCACTATGTTTCCCACATTTCGGGCCTTCCAGTATATAAATTTTGGAACTTTTAGAATTTAATCACCTATTATTTTATCTTCCTTCAAGATATCCCAGTGTTTCTTAATTATGTTTTTGAGCATCTTAGTCTGGCAATTATATTGTGTGATTATTGGTGGTATTTCAAAGTGTTCCCCCTCATTATTCTCTCTTTTGGTTTGACATTCTTTATTCTTAATTAACTCCTATCTTTCTAAATCGGCCTGTTATACCCTTTAGCTTCAAACTTGCATTGCAATTCCTCTGCTTCTCTCTCGTAGTCCTCTCTTTTTGAACAATTCTTTTTTATTTGCATTAATTAACTTTTCGGTATGTTCTCCAACATACATAGTGCAGCGTCCCACTACGTGTGTGTGGGCACTGCATAAAAGCACTTTTCACATTATCAAAAGCACTAGGTTGTAATGTATGATCTTGTATGTATGTATCTGCAAAATCCCTGTTAACAGGCCTATTAGGTGTAATTTATACATCCCGCCACTAGATGGGGATAGAGTTCAGGTCATATATATATCTAGGTTAGGCCTAGTGAGGGTGTTCTGAGTCCAGATCCTAGTTAGAAAGATGTAGTTCAGAAGAGAGCAGATCTGAGTAGTTCGGATCAGATTAGTGGGAAGAAAATGTAAAATGAAGACTTCATAACACAGATTAGTGAGTGGAGCCAACTTCGCTAGTAGGTGATACTCAGATCTGAGGCGCAGAAGAGCATTTTCCTTCTGTAGCTGGACTATAGACTTGCATCCCTGACCAGTAGGAGAAGAGTTTGCCTCTCTGGAAAAGAAACAAGCATTCCTAAGAATTCATCGGTGATAAGAGCCATTAATGAGGGCCACAGACACCTTTGCATGATGGAGGTTTTATAGCTTCAGGCAGCTTCAGTCTAAAATATTCAGCTTGTAGGGAAAGACAAGGAATAGGATCCCACACATCTAAAGGAACCAGGTACGCCTAACCCACTGTTCCAAAAACAAAAAGCCTAAAAAGCCTAGAAACAGTGGTTTTGCAGAATTAACTCTGTACCATCTAGAGACTGCATATTTGTACCGCTTCAACCAAAAGGCATCCAAAGTAAAAGTTGTGAGTTCCATCTTACCACCCTAAGCACCCTTAACATCAAGGGCACCTCAACCACCATCTTGGATGATGCTTCCTACCGCAGAGCATGCCCCGGAGGATTTCGTGCTGTCCACTTCAACACTGTGCTGCCAGCCCAGGGAGGCTTTCTGCTAACCGCGAGTAAACTGATGAACTGCGTGTTATATCATTTGGCCCCTCATCGGTTCACCGTGCACCTCACGTGTTGCCCCTGCGACTGGCTGGCTGCAATAACGGGATAGAAATTGTTAGCAGAGATAAGAGGGCAGGAGATTTCATAAAAAAAATGTCTAGAGCAGAGACATGTTGGATCTTTAATTTGAATACACTAGTACCAGTAGGGTTAAATTCAGAAATTTAGTTATTTGCATTTGATTGACGCAGATAGGTATGAGTGAGAACGAAGAGTTAACAATGGGAGAAGCAAGATACCCTATATAGTTAATATTAGAAGCAGGAGCCTGTATCCCTGAGGAAGGATAGCGTTTTATCCGAAACACGTTGGCTTTTGACACACCTGGGCATCCGTACCTTGTTCAGTGACATCACACAGCGCGAACTAGCAGTCAAACTTTGAGCATCGCCAACGGCCGGGGCAAGCTCGATTTGAAGACAGAACATAGGGTTCCTTGTTCCACTACCAGATACACCTACTCATACAACAAGAAATTTGGCACGTGCAAAAGAAATACAGTGAGGTTGAAGCAGGTATGCACTCACATATTTGAAAAAATACTATGTATGCATGGTCACTCCTGTTTATGGTGTTGAAGAGTGAGGGATAGTATCGCACGGAACCATAATACCTTTACTAGTTTGTTATAATTGAACTCACTGGAAATGTCAATAATGTTCCTCACTGCCCCAGGTAATGTCCTTCCACTGCCCTAAGTAATGTCCCCCACTGCCCCAGTGATGACCCCCCACTGCCTCCAGTAATGACCCCCACTGCCTCCAGTAATGTCCCCCATTGCTACCAGTAATGTTCCCAACTGTCCCCAATAATGTCCCTCACTGCCCCCAGTAATGTTCCCCACTGACCCCAGTAATGTCACCCACTGACCCCAGTAATGTCACCCACTGACCCCAGTCTTCACTTACGTGTAACAGGGCCCGCCACTGTCACCGCCCACCTGTTTAATTTGTGAATAACTCTGGTAGGGCAGAGCTGGGACCTGATTCTGTACTGCATGTGATGCAGGTGAGATGAGTGCTCTGGTGGAGCCCGACATGAAGTACAGTGACAGTGCCGGGCCCCGTTACATGTGAGTGCAGTGGGCTCCCCGCCGCCGGGCCCGGTCGTTACGTCCCTGGTCATCAGTAAAGAGGGTGATGTCTACAGTTGCCTGGTAAAGTTCTAGTTGGGCAGTAAAGGTAATTGCCCTCTTCTAATCACCAGAAGTACCCTGGCTCCAATCATACAAAAGAGTGTTATCAAAGAATGATGACATCAGTAATTGTCGGGCAGAAAATGACTCCTATACTTAAAGGGAACCTGTCACCTCTACTATGCTACCCTCACTGAGCGTTTCTAAATGTTCATTGTGTTACCCTAAAAATATAAATTACACTTTTAATTTCATTTGCAGACAAATTCAATAAGCATTTTTGTACTTCCTGCCTTTTATGTAAATTAACATAACAGAGTGATATCATATTTTCAAGCTCTGACTCATCTCAGGTTAATTTGCATAAATATTAAATCAGGTTTTTTTACACAATAAAAGCACACAGAGCTATGGGAACTGGGTATTGCGGATGTGCTAGCGGCCATCTAGCAACCCATGTCCTCAGCTCTATACCCAAAATCCCGATGACAGGTTCCCTTTAAGCGATATAGGTTATGTCCCACATAGAAAGAAAGACCACATCCTCAAGGGATATCAAAGCAGGACCAATAAAGGACATTTAGTCTGGGTCATGACATATAGTGGCCCTGGAGCCTCACATGAAGCCCCATTCACTATAAATGTATTATTCAACATTTCATTATTGTGTATAAGTGCACAGAAATATTGGTCATTTACTTTATGAATAGGAGGTGGTCACTTATGGTTACACCCACTTGCTGGGCACCTATTTAAGGTTCATTATGTCATACCTCACATCGCTTGATAAAGACTTCATGGTCGAAACGTCCGTATGTATGCTGCCTACCTAGTGAATATAACACCATTGCTTACACTGGGCCTTTCTATACTGCCGTTTCAATAGGGATCCAGAGCCAGGACCCTTCATCGCTTGCACCACTATGCCCTGGACTTATACCAGGTGATTTGATTATGGAGAATGGATTTACCCTATTAATGAACATGGAGTGCTGCTTATCTTCATTTGAATCTGGTGCCACCCTGGTACAGATACCAGGATCAGTGTAAAAGTCCAAGCAAGAAGAAAAGCAAAATTGACCAATACAGAATAGAAGCTTTAGTTTATTTATACAGAGCAGTGAGCAAAATATATTTCCAAATATATGGCGGCAAAAGATTTAATAATGCTGTCCATGAAACTTTACTACATCGACATGAATAGAAATGTAGATAAATTTCATATTTTACAAGTATCACTTTATGAAGTCATAGAATATTGACACTCAATAATTACTCCAGGAAATCAAAACTGGCTGCGAATTGTGTAAAGGAGCACTGGTTGGTATTACGCTGGACTTTGGCAAAGCCGTTTTCTCCCCAGGTATCACCCCAGCTGTGAAAAGAAATGCAAATATAGGTGATGCAGGTGACATATAAAGAAACATTGTACTGCTAAAGTCTGTGTCATGCAAATTTAGGGGGTCATTTATAAAGCTGAAGTACGCCTATATTAGGCATATTTCAGGGGTAGATTGGTGCACAATGGTTAGTTGCGCCACAATCTGGGACTTTTCGTCGCTCACGCCAGGTCTAAAAAAGTGGGCGTGGCATTGGCGGGGAAAGGGACGGGCTGGCCTGTCTCATTTACCATTTTCTACGCCTAGAAAAAATTCTGAATGTACGATAGCTAATAAGCGGTCTTACATTTAGAAGTGGTGGTGGATGCACCAAAGTTATGAAGAGGCCGGCGCCACCGCCAGCGCAGGTGTTTATTAAGACCAGCGTCTGACTGCTGATTCGACCAACTTTAATCCGAAACAAATTTGGGGAAATCCACTCATCTCTAATGGGAAGCATAGGACAATATGAATCTATTCATATTGCAATATTCATATTTCCTAAAGTGCAGGATGTTCAGCAGTTTAGAGTGCCACACTAGGTCTATACTCTTTATCCTTATGGATGCAGGGGGATCTTCAATCTTTTTAATCATATTTCTGCACATACTATTAATGTGCCCGTAAATATCTACCACAGAGATGGAACAGGTATTTTTCCATGCCATGAATGTAAGTTCAGTGCTTCGACATAAATGCAAACCAGCAATTCAAATATCTGTAAATCTATTACATGTAAAGAAGATAAAAGAACGCGAACAATGCAAATTCTAGGGAGAGGATATAATCTCACTACCCCCCCAAAGATCATAAGCAAATTAAAATCACCACTACATTTAACTCTCAGAGAAGGCTGTATGAGAACCTGGTCTAATATTCTAGGTGAATTATCAATTATTTGCTTATTATTTATCCAGCAAATTGAGAGGATATTCAAGAAAGGCAAATATGACAGGACGTAGGTAGCTCTCTGTAGTTCTCAAACTGGGTTATGGCTTGTATGAACTATTGGGGTCATTTATCAAACTGGTGTAAAGTAGAACTGGCTTAGTTGCCTATAGCAACCAATCAGATTCAACCTTTCATTTTCCAATGGAGCTGTCAAAAATGAAAGGTGGAATCTGATTGGTTGCTATGGGCAACTAAGCCAGTTCTACTTTACACCAGTTTGATAAATGACCCCATATATGTGTTCTGGGGCAGAGGTAGAGATAATATCATCCTCAGAATGAAAAGCTAAGACAATCTAGAAGTAATCACTTGCTTACAATAGATTGTAGAAAATTAATCTGATGTATGTAAAAAGTAATTGATTGAAAATGATTTACTGAATGACTCTCAATTTACTAGTTATTGCAAGAGATGGGCTTAAAGGGGTTTTCCAGGAACTATTTAAAATGGCCACCAGCAACCTGTCCTAGAATGTGAGTAGGACTGGTTGACACCACTTGCAGAGGTCTAAGGGAGTGAGGGGGTGAGTATTGTATAGTGAGGCCAAGTGTTGTAATCATGGAGAGATAAAACAACCCTCTGTGTATGATGGAGAAAAAAGATTTTTGAGAAGACGCCTGCAGAGGCTCTGTGTGGTCTCAGCCAGGAGGGCTGAGGGGCACGAGGCTATGTAAAAGCCTGAAGTTTGGGGGGCCCAGCAACGTCTGCAGAAAAAGGGCCGCACAGTCAGAGTCGGGAGGACTTGTGGACCATAATCGCCCAAAGGTACTGGTGTGGTCACAGCCTGGAGGCTGCGGGGCCATTTGGCTGAGAAAAGTTGGATCTAATTCTTTGTGTGAACTGCACTCTATAGGGGAGGTAGAGATGACCTATGTATTAGCTAGTGCCTAGACAGGCAGGTGTTTATTTTTGCGATGTTTATGTTTGTGATGGTGCTGAAGAGCCAAAATAAAGCACCATTTGGACTGGAACCCCGTTGTCAGAGGAGAAATCTGTGATTGTGACCCACCTGAGAGAGAGATCGATCCCTTACAATTGGTGGAGGATACGGACAATGTCCATGCTAAAAGGGCACAACGTTGTTGGACACTTTTGCTGTGTTGCAATAAAGTTGTTTTCTTAACATACCTATTTTTTATTATCCAGTATGGCTTCTTATCACCGCTTTCATCCTCTTCAGAGCCATAACCCACAGAAATAATTGCATGATTAGCCTCTTCTGCACACTCTCCATCAAATATTCCTTGTATTAAAAGAAAAGCTGATATTACATTTCTGAAGAATGGTAGACATAACAACAAGCAAACCCTTCACTGAGCAGAAATATTTTGGGTCAGTTGGCTTTATTTCTCTATTTTACAGTTAAGCGTTTCCATTGACTTTGAGGGGAATTTGTGTGCTTTAGAGCTCATGCACATGAACGTTTTTTTTTTCCGTGTCCGTTCAGGTTTTTTTGCGGACCGTATACGGTACCATTCATTTCAATGGGTCCACAAAAAAACTGAAGTTACTCTGTGTGCATTCTGTTTCTATATGTCCGTATTTCCATTCCGCAAAAAACATAGAACATGTCCTATTATTGTCTGCATTACGGACAAGGATAGTACTGTTCTATTTAGGGGCCAGCTGTTCCGATCCTCAAAAAACAGAATGCACACAGACGTCATCCGTATTTTTTGCGGTTCCATTTTTTGCAGACTGCAAAACAGATACGGTTGTGTGCATGAGCCCTTCGTTAGATGGATTTATTGTGTCAGGCTTCTGTTGCTTTTGATGGGAAAATAATGTAGTGTGCAATCTAGGCAAGCACATTTATATAGCATGCTGCCTGCTTTACCTACCAGCAGAATTGGGGGCTATCTGGCCTTCAAGATAAAAAAATAAATTGGAGTCATTGCCACACTTGTCTTATATTCTACACATTAGACTATATTCAAATTTGCGTCTTTTGGTCTTTTTTTTTTTTAAATAAGATTTCATTTATATTTCAGTGGGATGCAAGCTGAAATGAGAACACCTCAATTTGTACGCGTTCAGTCAGCATGGCACATGTGAATTTCTTGTCTCTGTTAACAGTGTACTTCTCAATAGAGTTGAATAAGATACTACAATGTAACCACATCCTGTATTCTTCGTTAGGTGCTGTTAACACAGTGGTGTCTTCATAACTGGCTTTCCCTAAACAGCAGATCATCTTTAAAGGGATTGTCCAACTTAATATAGTTTCTTAAACACTCCCCAGCCAGTAGGACCTTCCAGGTAGGCATACGCATCTGCTTCATGACACTCAGTTCCAGCTCTGCGGGTTGACTGCTTTCTTGACTGCACTTCGGTCCTGTATGTAAACTTCGGCATGGACAGGGTCACATGTAATGCTGCAGCCATTTATTGGCTGCAGCGGTGCATGTAACCCTTTTCATGCTGGAAGTTTACATACAGGGTCCGAAGACAGAGGTGGACCCGCAGAGCTGGGACCAAGCATCAGGGAACAGGTAAGTATGCTTCCCTCAACAGGCCTCGTTTTGGTGGCTTTTAAAAAAAAAACTATTTTAAGTTGGACAACACCTTTAAGACAAAGAAGATATATTTGTTTGCACTATAAAAAATATACTGTAACATTACCATGGCTATATAGCTGGAAATCCTGGTCAACCCCGAAGCTAACAACCACGGGTCCCTCCAGAGCCACTGCGGACAGAATGCTGTCTTCATCGGGCAGGCTGTAGTATTTGGTTAGATTCAGCGTTATTGCTTTATCATCTTTAAATCCACAGGCATTTTGCTTGTTTAAAGAAAACAAACACAAGAATCAATATCTAAGTACCGTCATATGCATTGTATTCTCACTTTCATTTGAATGGGGCTTTCAAAAATGCATGCACATTTAGATGCCAGACCCATTTAGAGGCATGGAAGGGATTTGCAGTGGCAGACATTTCTAAAATATATTTTGCTGAAAAAAATAATAAATCCCGAACAAAGCTGAACATAGTCTAGTTTGAGTGACAAAGTGCTACCAAAATACCAAAAATCAAAGCGCTCTGTAAGTTGACATCACAAGATATCTATATACTATAAGGCAATATCTGGCCCAGCAATCATCATGGGCAATATACAGTATTGCATTTTTCAGGAGCACCAAGTTAAGTGTAATGGTTCTTGTCGGGTTATGTATAGTACATAGGTTGTATATTAGGTGCCAAGCAGGATATCAGAATACCTTTCTAATGCTATAGTACATGCTATGAAATTTGCCCATATTTTATCCTCTCAGTTTTTCATGGAATCCTAAAATCAGAGGCATAAGAATGTACGGTATGGGTCTATAGATTCCTAAAGGGCGATGTATTGCAAGTAAACCCTTAGACATGTCTAGGTGGTCCATTAATTTGCATGCTACTGATCCTAGTAAGCAGACCAATAGTCATGAATAAACTGACTCACAATGTAGTATATTATAAGGCTACTTTGCACACCCATTATTGCCACCCTGTGAATGACATAAGTAAAAGACAAACCTTCTCTTGATATTCATAATCTTCAGATTTCATGACTCCGTGTTGTGTTACGTATGATAGTGCATGAACTGGGAGCCCCCCACAACATGCCTGGTCTACATGATCACAGTCCACCAGCTGTTGCTCACTCAGAGTAAGCAGTTTTTTGTCTCTTATACATATACGGGACTCAACTACACCCACCTTAAAAAAAGACAGAAATATTAATTTAACTTCAAGGTAACTGGCGCAGTCAAAGTAAAATACATAAATATGTAGAGTATTGAATACTTACTGTTGCAAAAGCCCAACATGATCCACATAACCCTTGATTCTTGGCATCTGTCACACACTTGGACTCTCTCCAGTCAACATGGTCAGGTAGGTTATCTCTTAACCCATAGCTATGAATGGGAACATTGGGTTCTGCCCCATTTGAAATGAGGCAGCTCCTCCTCTTGACTTCTTCATGTGTCTAACGTACAGTTAGAAAACAGTTACAAACATTCATTGTTCATTGCTTAAAGGGAACCTGTCACCTCAGTGAGTAGTGGCAGGCATGCTAAAATCCGAGAAATCAGAGAAGAGTCACTCTCTCCCAAAGAAGAGTCCAGCTTATTCATGAGCTCTCTCCCTACACTCTCACAGGGGAAAACAGGGCATGCCAATGAGTCCTCATAGTCAGGAGCTCTCAGTTCTTCCCATCTGATTAGTGGCAGGTGGGTGGGGAGATGTAGGAGCTCATGAATATCAGGACTCATGGGCATGCACTGCAACTGGGGCAATTAAAGATGGGAACCCAGGGTTTTGGTAATGGGATATGTCACTAATATATGCTGACTTTAGTTAGGACACCATAATACTGGTGCCAAATTTCCTTTAAAGGGGGTTTTCTGACATATTTAAGTGAGGACCTATCCACCGGATAGTAGGGTTGAGTGAATCTTTTAAAAACTATGTTAATAATATGGGCTCCATCCTACTGTAAAATGTATGTCCTCTGAGGAGCTCTTTCCGAGGTTTCTGCAAATATTGCGAGACTTACTTCATCTTGCCTCTATCACATGTCAGTCCATTTGTTCACATAAATTACTGTATCAAAATACAAAGCAGAGTTCGGCTTTGTTAATGAGGCACGAAGCCGAGTTTGGCTTAGTATTTTACAGTAAGACGGAGCCCATATTTTTAACAACGTTTTTAAATGAATCGAGTTCAGATACAGCTATCCGAACCCGATTTGCTCAACCCTAGTCATCAGTATCATATCGGTTCGACACCAGGAACCCCCTTGTCTAGGCATAGTTCAGCCCCACCGAAGTGAAGTGGGGCTGAGCTGCGATACCAAGCACAGCCACTATACAATGTGCAGCGTTATACTTAGTGAGCTGAGAGAAGGTTGTGATGCTACTGTGAACCTAAGCGCCTTGTCTGATGACCCATCCAGAGAATAGGCACTTGCCCCAAAAATTTTGACATTAGAAAACTAGTGTAAAAACATCATAAATCTGGCCCTAAAACTGTTACTCTAGGTTTAAATTAGCATTTAAAACATATTTGATCGTGTCTGGATGTCTCTTCTATCCCCAATTCCAAATGTAGCTACCTATTTTAATTATTTTTGCTATTAACAATGTTACTTATAATATTATAATAACATGATGTATTGTATAAAGGGGTTGATCCATCACAGACATTGGTGGCTTATCGCAGCAGTGAATGCAGCAGTGCTCGCACTTGCCCGGTGCGCTTCTCATTCATTTCTATGGGACTTCAGAAAATAACTGAATACACCGCTCAACTATTTTCGACAGTCCTATAGAAATGAATGAAGAGAGGATACGCTCTTCACTTTGCGGGCTAGGTTCTAGAGATGGGCGTGGGCACCACCTCTGAGATTGGAACATATCTAACGTTGGTGACATACTCTAGCAATATCCCACCAGTGTCTGAGGTGGACCAAACCTTTTTACTCATTTGCAAAAAATAATGATACAAGAATGAGATTAAAATACTTATGGTTCATGATACAGTGGGAAACAAGGAGGAATAAAAGCTTCCAAAGTCAAGGCTAATGCTTAAATTGGATGTTCAATTGAGATACTGAATGTATATGTGCATGAACTTACCTGGTCTGCAAAATGATTCATTGCCATCCAGTATTTAGAGTGGCCTTGGTCAGCAAGTTTGTTATGTTCTTGCACCTTATGCCAGTTTTCTTCCCAAACTTTCCTCCGGAATGACTCTTCCTTACTATAGGAATACACTTTGTCTGGCAAAAAAGTATTTTAAAATGACTTTTACTGTCAATAGTAGGTCAAGATGTTTTCAGGAGATGGGTTAGTCTACCCTTAGTGTCAGACATCCTCTGTATTTACTTCTATGGGTTTACCTAGAACCATGCTCTAAAAGGGTTTTCTGACAATTGACATTTAACCCCTGTCCACAGGATAGGTGACAAATGTCTGACTGCTGTGGGTTCCATAGATCACTAGGGCAGGACGCCAAGTCACCTATTGCTCCTTGCATGGTAAGGAGGAGTTTGACCATGGTAAGGAGGAGTTTGTTGACTGCAATGCGGGTTAAGCATGCACCCTGCTACTCCATTCAATATCTACAGTTCTCCTCCTTACCATGGTCATACGGTGAGGGGTAACGGATCCCAGTTCTAGCTATCAGTGGGGGTCTTAGTGGGGGGTCCCTCAGTGATCAAAGTTTTATCACACCTCTATAATAACACTGTTAATATCAGAAACAAGTGTAGCCATTAAATACATAGAGAAAAGCTTCAGCTGGGTGAACACTGCATCACTTTATGTTAGCCAAGAAATGAAAAATCATTATTAAAAAATGGCAGAAATAATGTACATTTTGATAATTCCTTGTAATGCATTTTTTTTACATATCTGTAATTATCAAAATGATTGCACCTCCTGCTGCTTTAATTGCATTAGTCACCTATTTTTCCCCTAAAAAATGTTTGTTTGTTTTTCCTCTTTGTATGTACTATGCAGCCTTTGCATGTGGTTGACATGAAATGTCCTTACACAATTCAGTAACTATGTGGCGATATGCTGTGAGTCTACTCTTCAACATGTGAAGAAAGGACCTATATTCAATCAGTAAATGTTATGTCATAAACATTCTCAACTTACAGTAGCTCATGGATACTCTTCACGCAGACTATAGACATACATTCTAGCACTTAGAGAGTAAATGTTTTCACATATTCTTTGAAAATATACTTACTGTATTTTGTCTTCCACGAACTCCATTCCTGATCAAAGAAGGTAGAAGCCCAGGTACAGACCAGGAAAGTGGCGAAAAAGCACAGGCTTTTATTCAGATGCATTCTGAAAGATAACATGAGGTTATGACCCAATAATCTAAACACATACTAAGCAATGTAGGAATGACACCATTCTTAAATGCAGTCTATCTGAGAAAGAAACCAACACAATGAGAAGCAGTTCTTATTCTTAGAAAGATACCATGTATTTCCCCACTGACCTGAAAGAAGTGCTTTCACATATGAATGCAGTACCCCAGTCAAACCACTCTATATATGTCTGTACTTGGAGAATTATCAGATTATTCAATCTGAATGTCACATGCATGTCTGCCTTTTGACATTTGATTACAGGAAACAGTTAAGTGTGATAAGATGAGCAATTTGAAATCAAATTATTTTTTTTTTTTTTGGGTTGTGCATAAGTCTTTATTGGTTTGCTACAAACCGGATTCCCAAAAAGTTGGGACACTAAACAAATTGTGAATAAAAACTGAATGCAATGATGTGGAGATGGCAAATGTCAATGTTTTATTTGTAATAGAACGTAGATGACAGATTAAACGTTTAATCCGAGTAAATGTATCATTTTAAAGGAAAAATACGTTGATTCAAATTTTCACGGTGTCAACAAATCCCCAAAAAGTTGGGACAAGTAGCAATAAGAGGCTGGAAAAAGTAAATTTGAGCATAACGAAGAGCTGGAAGACCAATTAACACTAATTAGGTCAATTGGCAATATGGGTATAAAAAGAGCTTCTCAGAGTGGCAGTGTCTCTCAGAAGCCAAGATAGGTAGAGGATCACCAATTCACACAATGTTGCGCAGAAAGATAGTGGAGCAATATCAGAAAGGTGTTATCCAGCGAAAAATTGCAAAGACTTTGCATCTATCATCATCAACTGTGCATAACATCATCCGAAGATTCAGAGAATCTGGAACAATCTCTGTGCGTAAGGGTCAAGGCCGTAAAACCATACTGGATGCCCGTGATCACCGGGCCCTTAAACGACACTGCACCACAAACAGGAATGCTACTGTAAAGGAAATCATAGAATGGGCTCAGGAATACTTCCAGAAACCATTGTCAGTGAACACAATCCATCGTGCCATCCGCCGTTGCCAGCTGAAACTCTACAGTGCAAAGAAGAAGCCATTTCTAAGCAAGATCCACAATCTCAGGCGTTTTCACTGGGCCAGGGATCATTTAAAATGGAGTGTGGCAAAATGGAAGACTGTTCTGTGGTCAGACGAGTCACGATTCGAAGTTCTTTTTGGAAATCTGGGACGCCATGTCATCCGGACCAAAGAGGACAAGGACAACCCAAGTTGTTATCAACGCTCAGTTCAGAAGCCTGCATCTCTGATGGTATGGGGTTGCATGAGTGCGTGTGGCATGGGCAGCTTGCATGTCTGGAAAGGTACCATCAATGCAGAAAAATATATTCAGGTTCTAGAACAACATATGCTCCCATCCAGACGTCATCTCTTTCAGGGAAGACCCTGCATTTTTCAACAAGATAATGCCAGACCACAATCTGCATCAATCACAATATCATGGCTGCGTAGGAGAAGGATCCGGGTACTGAAATGGCCAGTCTGCAGTCCAGATCTTTCACCTATAGAGAACATTTGGCGCATCATAAAGAGGAAGGTGCAACAAAGAAGGCCCAAGACGATTGAACAGTTAGAGGCCTGTATTAGACATGAATGGGAGAGCATTCCTATTTCTAAACTTGAGAAACTGGTCTCCTCGGTCCCCAGACGTCTGTTGAGTGTTGTAAGAAGAAGGGGAGATGCCACACAGTGGTGAAAATGGCCTTGTCCCAACTTTTTGAGGATTTGTTGAGACCATGAAATTCTGATTCAACATATTTTTTCCTTAAAATGGTACATTTTCTCAGTTTAAACTTTTGTTCCGTGATTTATGTTCTATTCTGAATAAAATATTAGAAGTTGGCACCTCCACATCATTGCATTCAGTTTTTATTCACGATTTGTATAGTGTCCCAACTTTTTTGGAATCCGGTTTGCACATTATTGAATGTTGTAACATACTTTGGGGCAGATTTACTAATAGTGCTGTACTTTACGTTGTCTAAGAATATGCATCCCAGTATTAATATTAGAGAAATTTACTATTCTGGCACCTGCAAATTCTTTGTAAATCCTGCACTAGATTAACACCAGAATTCTGTCTGTGCTGCAAAAATTTGTGCACCAAAACAATTCTGTCTGTGTGTCAAAAATATGTCCATGTGTCAGTGCACAAAAAAAAGGTCTAGTCTAAGCTTACACCACCTATAGGTTGGCATTATAGATGGGGAGTCCTCTCCTGCATAATGGAAACGGAACAGATCTGTTATGCAGGCCATAGACTTCTATTATGAAGGAATGAATAACGGAATGCCTCTAAAGGGATTTTGTTATGCATTCCGTCATAGAATTGTGTTATGGTTCGTGGTATCAGAATCCATAACGCAATTCTGCTTTTACCACCAAACGAAGCGTAAACTAATTTTATAACATGAAATTCGCTCATCCCCAGTTGGCATAGTTGTACTCCAAAAATGCTCCAAACTTTTGGAGAATTTTTTTGGGCGCAAGGTATCTTTTTTTGGCACATGGAGGGGCATTTTGTCATGAGGGTGTCAAGAGCCACGTCTGACTCTGTTATACCCGGGGTCAGGAAGTCGCAGCGGGTGGTTGCGAGCTCTATGTCTAAAGATAGCGCTGTTACTTAATGGTAGCTTTCTGGGTTTGCCTTGCAATCCTTTTTGTCTCACTCAGGGATCCATAGCTTCTTCTCCTCAGCTGTTTCTTGTCCGGCAATCCCAACCTCTTTATATTCCCCTCTCCCACGTCTCTGGTTGCCAGATATAGAGCTTCCCGCCTGGACTTCTATACTGACCCACTGGAGCTGAGTCGCTGTTATTCCTGTTTTTTTCGTACCAGAGCGTTACCCTCCGGATCCCTGTTGGTTGGTTGTTGTCGCCCACCTGGGATTATATGTTTCGTCCGTATTGTCTGTCCTCTCCTTGGTGTTTTCCTTTAGTGTTAGTGGTGCGGACTAGTGTTCCCACCGCCCTTTTCACTACATAGGGCTCATCTTAGAGAAAGCCAGGGTTTAGGCACGTGATCGGCGTATGGGTGAGAAACCCATCTAGGGATGTCAGGGCAGTCAGATGCCAGCCTCAAGGTGAGTTAGGGGTCACCATCTTTCCCTCTCCCTTGGACAGGGCTTTCCTTTTCCCTCCCTTTGCGTCACGCCGGTCGTGATACATTTAGGCCACAATTCTATACCATGAAGTCATGCCCCTTAGTTGAGCAAGGTGTAAAAAGCTTAAAAAGACACATGTAAAACAATTGGTAAATGTGATGCAAAGCACCCGTGCCATTTTTTTGGTACAAAATGCACCCATGCCAGTTTTTTGGGGGCAAAATGCACCAAAAAACTGGAGCTTTTTCATTGGTAAATCTGCCCTTTGAGTTTTAATAAGCAGAGATCTTGATTTTGGTGAGGAACTGAAGCTCAGAATATATTTGAGGTTACAGTTAATATAATTTAAACCAATATTATTACTAATCATTGCAGAAATCATTAACTTAGCAGGACAAAAGGGGGCAATTCACAAGGGGAACTTGAGGAAACCTCCATTAGTCGTCATTTAAATATCATTCACAAAACTAAATTAATGGGTCACTGAGTTTTGAGAAAACTTTTGAAATGTCATAGAGACTTATCACAAGTTTTGATCGGAGGGGGTCTGAGTGGTGAGAATCCCACCAATCGCTAGAACAAGAAAAGAGAACCACTCGAATATCACGAGAGACAGGCTCAATGGAAGTCTATCTTGAGTCCATCCTCTGTAGTGAGGAGAGAGAACATAATATGAGAGTGTTTCTTTCTCTTCTTATTCTAGTGATAGAATATCACGCCTTATAATCATATTGAAGATATGTATTCTAACTACCATTAGGAATATACTGTAACTCATTGATTATATTCAATGAATAAAAAGTCGTTTCAAATGTTAACCAGAAGCGTCATTCAAAATATTCTTATCTTTGCCTCACGATTAAAGAAAAAGATCAGATATCATGTCACTCAAGTGTGTTTTTTAAAGAACCTCACCCTACTGTATATTGACCAAAGAACAGGCCATGTACGAATCATTGTTCACCTACTTTCACTGTACATGTTTAATGTGATAGCGTTAATAAGTGAGCTTTCTTCTACTGCTTTCTTTAGGCTGTAGGCAGAAAAGTGCCCGCATCTAAGCAAAGCTGCAAGAACTATACTTTTGGCTGCACCAAGATTCATAACCCGGGGGCAGATCAATTCACAAGGATTATGGTGGGAAATTATCAAACTTTGCTCCCGAGATTCAGGCTTCAGAAAGTCACAAAAAGTTAGCAGTTTTACATTTTTACACCACTCCAGTTTTCAAAAGTTGGTGGTAAAGTGAGTGTGCTTAGCCATATTACTATTTACCCAAAACTAGACTCAGAACAGCATAAATTATAGAAATACAAAATCTTTTATTGGACATACACTTGTATAAAACATACATAAGCAGCATTAAATCACACAGGATGATCTCCACAGGTCTGTCACATTATATTACATATAGCTTTCTCAAGAAGCGACCGCGAAACACGTGTTGGGATCCAGGACTGTTTGGTCTGTATTTACCTCTACTGCATGTATTTCCCCTATGTCGTTTTTTAGTTGAGGCACTATGCACTTTATATATATTGACTGAGGGCTGCGATTGATTACTTTTCCTCACAGCTTGGGAATTCTTATTGCAAAGCTATATGTAATATAAAGTGACAGACCTGTGGAGATCATCCTGTGTGATTTAATGCTGCTTATGTATACGGATTTCTATGTTTTATACAAGTGTATGTCCAATAAAAGATTTTGTATTTCTATAATTTATGCTGTTCTGAGTCTAGTTTTGGGTAAATACTTGTAGTTAGTCTGGACAGCAACAATACCGGGCGTTTATTCGCTTTGCGATTTGGGTGTGTAGCCATATTACTAGTTTCACTTCAAATTTATCAACTGAGATTTTTTCAAACGTTGCAAAACTTTGTCTCAATCTTACTCCAGAAAAGGGGTAGTCTAGAAAATGGTATAACATCTTGAGTCAGAAGTGTTCGACTTAAAACGGTTATCTGATCTGAGACATTGGTGCAGGGGAGGACTGGCAGCCTTAGTCCTGGGGGGCAAATCTAGTCAAGTGGCCCATTTTTAGCCCCGCCCATCATTAAAAGCCCCTCCTACATATAATAGGCCACTCCCAACACACACTGTACAGC
Organism: Bufo gargarizans; assembly: GCF_014858855.1. Lineage (NCBI taxonomy): Eukaryota > Metazoa > Chordata > Amphibia > Anura > Bufonidae > Bufo > Bufo gargarizans. The sequence goes on along the minus strand of NC_058081.1, from coordinate 186,862,969 downwards.
TGACATTTTATAGTTGCGGCCTGTCTCTACACATCATACGGAGAGGGGAGGCCGTCCTGGCTGCACTGCCTGCTTATATAACAAGCTACAGCCAGGAAGCTCCTCCGCTCTCCTCCCTACCCTGATCCTGCTCAAGGCCTGTGGTTCCCCCCACCATCTGCCACCCGCCCGTGGCCTGCTGCCCCCTTTCGTCATCCTCACCCAGTTCTGAATCCTCCTTCTGCAAATGGCAGGAGGAGGAGCCGGAGCATCTCCTCTCCTACATAGCACCACATACCTCTTACATCCAGTGATGTCACCTTTGTTGTAGACGTTCTCTTTCCTCATCTTCTCCATTCAGACCAGACCGCCATGATGATTTTTCTGCCATCTCCCTTCACTGCAGAGATTGAGAAACAGACATTAGTTTCCTGCCACCCCCAATACTATACTGCAGAAACAGTCCCCCTGGAAATACAAACTACCACACAGATAGTGCCCCCAATACTGTACCCGCTATGCCCCCAATACTATACTGCAGAAACAGTCCGCCTGGAAATACTACTACCCCACAGATAGTGCCCCCTTAAACAATTATTGGCACACAGCGCTCTAAAAAATAACTGCGCCCAGACACTAATAGTATAAAGATAATGTCCCCCAAAAATAATTGTGCTAAGCTGATACTATGCCAGGGTGCCCCCAAAGTAACAATGCTCCCCAAAATCCCACCAATAGAAATAATTCTCTGCCAGAGCACACTTAGTAGTAATAATGCCCCTATAGTGCCCTAGTAATCATGTTCTTCATAGCCCCTAGTAGTAGTAAAGCTCCCCATAATACCCCCTAGTAGTACTAATTTTCCCTATAATATGACAGTACATGAAATACCCCCGCTTAGTGCCCGCAGTTGAGCTAATGTCCCCATAATGTATGCCAGTATAAAATACCCCTATATAGTGCCCCAGTAAATGCCCTCATACTGCTCCTCTCCCCCTTTCCCATAGTGTCCCCATAATATGCCAGTAAAAAAATGCCCCTTAGTGCCCCCAGCAGATGCCCCTATAGTGCTCCTCTCCCCCACAATGTACCAGTAAAAAAATGCCCCTTCTTAGTGCCACCATATGCCCCAATAGTGCTCCACTCCCCCATAGTGCCGCTCTCCCCTATAGTGCCTTCCATAATGTGCCAGTAAAAAATGCCCCCTTAGTGCCACCAAATGCCATCGTGCCCCCCATAATGTTCCAATACAAAAGGCCCCTTTAGAGCCCCCACTTCCCCATAGTGCCCCCAAATAATGCCCCTATAGTAGCACCAGATGCCCCATAGTGCTGCTCTCCCCTATAGTGCCCCCCAGAATGTGCCAATAATTAAAAAAAAGCCCCTTTAGAGCCCCCAGTTACCCCCATAGTGCTCCTCTCCCCCATGGTGCCCCCGCATAATGTGCCAGTAAGAAATGCCCCCATAGTGCCAGCTCCTCCAATAGTGCCAGCTCCCCCAATAGTGCCAGCTCCCCCAATAGTGCCAGCTCCCCCTATAGTGCCCCCCATAGTGCCAGCTCCCCCTATAGTGCCCCCCCATAGTGCCAGCTCCCCCTATAGTGCCCCCCCATAGTGCCAGCTCCCCCTATAGTGCCCCCCCATAGTGCCAGCTCCCCCTATAGTGCCCCCCATAGTGCCAGCTCCCCCTATAGTGCCCCCCCCATAGTGCCAGCTCCCCCTATAGTGCCCCCCCATAGCGCCAGCTCCCCCTATAGTGCCCCCCCCATAGTGCCAGCTCCCCCTATAGTGCCCCCCCATAGTGCCAGCTCCCCCTATAGTGCCCCCCATAGTGCCAGCTCCCCCTATAGTGCCCCCCCATAGTGCCAGCTCCCCCTATAGTGCCCCCCCATAGCGCCAGCTCCCCCTATAGTGCCCCCCCATAGTGCCAGCTCCCCCTATAGGCCCCCCCATAGTGCCAGCTCCCCCTATAGTGCCCCCCATAGTGCCAGCTCCCCCTATAATGCCCCCCATAGTGCCAGCTCCCCTTATAGTGCCCCCCATAGTGCCAGCTCCCCCTATAGTGCCCCCCATAGTGCCAGCTCCCCCTATAGTGCACCCCATAGTGCCAGATCTCCCCCCCCCATAGTGCCAGATCTCCGCAAAGAAGAAAAAAGAAGAAAAAATACTTACCTCCATCAGCAGCGTGTGCTGCCGGCTCAGGCGTCGCGATGATAATGACGTCATTGCGCTTCCTGAGCCGGCCTCTGATAGGCTGCAGGCATTAGTGCCTGCGGCCTATCAGAAGAACAGGGGAGGGACACGCCTCTCCCTCCCCTGCCCCACAGCCCGGCCGCAGCGCAATTACATCCAGGGCCGCGCCGCCTGTGGTGATCGGCGGTGCGGCCCTGAAGAATAAAAAAAAATATATTTTTTTTTTCAGACGGGCGGCCCAGCGGCCGTTTATTTAGGGCGGCCTGGGGGGCAATTGCCTCCCTGCCCCCCGGCCCAGTCCGCCCCTGCATTGGTGCCATATCTCTAGGATATGCACCAATTTTAGATAGGTGTGGGTCCCACCTCTAGGATCTGCACTGATCTCCAGAACAAGACCCCCTACGTGAGTGGAAAACAGCCGTTCATTCATTTCTGTGGGACTACTGAAAATAGCCAAGCGCTGTCTCCAGTATTCCCATACAAGTGAATGAAAGGGACGGCCAGAGCGGAATTGCTTGGGGGACACTTGGCAACACAGTCCCTGACAGGGACGCATTGGCCATAGATTTTACAGGACCCAGGGGGACACCCAAGCCCCCATCTCTGCCGCTGCCGCTGGAAGGGAAGCTATCAGTGGTAATTATCTCTTGGAGAATCAGGTAACCATGCACCTGGCCAGCGACATGCTCTCCTGAATTAAACTATGTTCCGCATCCCACCTCCTAAGCATCCTGCTCCATATTTTAATCAAAGACAAGTGGAGGAGGAGGAAAGAAAATTGCCCCTATTGATGGCCAACTCAGAAGGACAGCTTTTGGTTCAATATATTGTGTGGCACTGTGGTATGTGATATTTCACACTATGGTATTGCTGATCCCCTACTTTTGTTGCCCTGCCTCCTGTCAATTCAGACCTCCTACAATATGGGGCTACTTTTAGGTATTTTTTTTCCAGGGCCACTTTAGGTTCCTAATCAGCCCCTGGTCCCTGAGGGGTTAATATTATATGTATATGTATGTGTATGGTTTCTCTCTTTCTTTTATATGTCCAGTGATCGGGGTATCAGTTGCCAGTTTGAAGAGCTATAATAACGGACCCTGCCCACCTGCCCACATTTTATTGTTTGCTCTTGTCGCGATGTTTATTTGTGGGGTATTGTGGCTCAGCTTGTGCTTGGTGGACTTGGTAATTGCTGATTTTATATTGTTGTTTTTAATATGATTCAATATATTTTATATTTATTTATTGGTAACCCTTGTGACACCAATGCAGGATTGGTGGTGGAAGGGGAGTATATTTCCCCAAGATTCCTCTCCTATGTGAAGTAGCAGGTGGAAGACTCTCACCTGTGAGATAGTTAATGAAGCAGCAGAAGGTGGGGATATAACAGACCAGGAGGTCAGTCAGTCGCTCTCTGTCTGGGGACACAGAAAGTCTGTCTGTGTGAATGAGCCAAATGTGAGTAAAAGGTTTCTAAAAGCCTTGTTTTGTGAGCTGACAGGGAGAAGCCCTCCAGCAAGGAGACAGGGGCGTCTTGTGTATAGTAAGTGCCGGACAGGCCAGGTTTTCTTTAGCTGTTTTGTTATTTTTATCTGCAACCTTATTAATAAACCTGGCTACAAGTCAGCTTAAAACGTATACCCCGGTGTTTGATCTGAATTGGATGGAACAAACAAGTGTCCTTTGACCCCAGCAAAGGCAATCCCTAGCATAACCCCTCACAACCTGAATAAACATTGCAGCCAATATTGAATCCAAATGGTTGTCTTGTGTCTTTTTGTGGAACAGTGGCTGTACTTGCGCGGTGCGCGCTCCATGCATTTCTATAAGACTGCTGAAATAAGTCAAGTGCACTTGCTTGGCTATTTTCAGAACTCCCATAGAAATGAATGGAGAGCACACCATGCATGCGTGTTGCACTCTCCACTTTTGAGTGCCCATTATGGAGATAGATGTGGGTCTCAGTAGGGTTGGGCAATATGAAAAATATTCCCACCATAACGATAATAAGAAGTCTATCGCAATAACGATGTATATTGCGATAAATACCCATTTAAAAGAAAAAAACACTTAGGGCCACAAGGAGACATTATACTGTATGGGGCGGCCACAAGGTGACGTTATACTGTATGGGAAAACCACAAGGTGATGTTATACTGTATGGGAAAGCCACAAGGAGACATTATACTGTATGGTGGCAGCCACAAGGAGACATTATACTCTATGGGAAAGCCACAAGGTGATGTTATACTGTATGGGAAAGCCACAAGGAGACATTATACTGTATGGGGCGGCCACAAGGTGACATTATACTCTATGGGGCGGCCACAAGGTGACGTTATACTGTATGGGAAAGCCACAAGGAGACATTATACTGTATGGGGGCAGCCACAAGGAGACATTATACTGTATGGGGGCAGCCACAAGGAGACATTATACTGTATAGGGAGGCCACAAGGTGACGTTATACTGTATGGGGGCAGCCACAAGGAGACAGTATACCTTATGGGGGCAGCCACAAGGAGACATTATACTCTATGGGGGCAGCCACAAGGAGACATTATACTGTATGGGGGCAGCCACAAGGAGACATTATACTCTATGGGAAAGCCACAAGGTGATGTTATACTGTATGGGAAAGCCACAAGGAGACATTATACTGTATGGGGCGGCCACAAGGTGACATTATACTCTATGGGGCGGCCACAAGGTGACGTTATACTGTATGGGAAAGCCACAAGGAGACATTATACTGTATGGGGGCAGCCACAAGGAGACATTATACTGTATGGGGGCAGCCACAAGGAGACATTATACTGTATAGGGAGGCCACAAGGTGACGTTATACTGTATGGGGGCAGCCACAAGGAGACAGTATACCTTATGGGGGCAGCCACAAGGAGACATTATACTCTATGGGGGCAGCCACAAGGAGACATTATACTGTATGGGGGCAGCCACAAGGAGACATTATACTCTATGGGAAAGCCACAAGGTGATGTTATACTGTATGGGAAAGCCACAAGGAGACATTATACTGTATGGGGCAGCCACAAGGAGACACTATACTGTATGGGGGCCAAAAGGAGACATTATACTCTATGGGCAGCCACAAGGAGACTATATTGTTTGGACAGCAAGTTTTGAAGCCCCCCCCCCCCCCCCCTTCAATATAATAATGTCTTGTGGCCACCATACAGTAATGTTTTCTTGTTGCTCATTATTCCCTAAAGTCTGCTATAATAGATCAATGTGCAGATTGCAGCTTGCAGACAGGCAGGAAGGACTGGGCCACAGAAGACATAGACAGACATAACACCTTTATGTATGACACCCCGGCCGGTTCTGTTCTATTCTATGTTTAGGGTCTCATCTCTCTCACTCCTCGCAGGCCAGGAGTCAGGCGAAGCGGTGAATCGGAGAGACTTTTCCCGTTCGGCCGTTATCTGATTAATATGTCGGTAGGCAGAATATGGGAGTGAGAAGGCACAGGGGGCAGCTGCTGCGGGCAGTAATGTGTTTGTGGGTATTGGTGTGCAAGATGCGGGGGCGGGCAGACACAGATTTAGGCTGCTTTCACACTAGCGTTCGGGTTTCCGTTCGTGAGCTCCGTTTGAAGGAGCTCACGAGCGGACCCGAACGCAGCCGTCCAGCCCTGATGCAGTCTGAATGGAGGCGGATCCGCTCAGACTGCATCAGTCTGGCGGCGTTCAGCCTCCGCTCCGCTCGCCTCCGCACGGACAGGCGGACAGCTGAACGCTGCTTGCAGCGTTCGGGTGTCCGCCTGGCCGTGCGGAGGCGTGCGGATCCGTCCAGACTTACAATGTAAGTCAATGGGGACGGATCCGTTTGAAGATGCCACAATGTGGCTCAATCTTCAAGCGGATCCGTCCCCCATTGACTTTACATTGAAAGTCTGGACGGATCCGTCCCAGGCTATTTTCACACTTAGCTTTTTTTAGCTAATATAATGCAGACGGATCCGTTCTGAACGGAGCCTCCGTCTGCATTATTATGGGCGGATCCGTTCAGAACGGATCCGCCCGAACGCTAGTGTGAAAGTAGCCTTAGACGCAGTCAGCGCACATGTGACTGCTCCTATGACGTCACAAAATACAGTGGTTATTAGGGAACAGCGATATTGCCATATTGCTGTTTCTTAATACCACGGTATATAGCTGACACTGGTACATCGCTCAACACTAGATCTCAGTGGAGGGACCTTCATCTATTTCACTTAGTTAGCAAATCCTAGTGATATGCCATTGACATCCCAGTTGACACAACCCCTCTAAAGATGTGCCAAATTTTTCCAACATTGTGTGGCCCAAATTACAGCAATGCAGACTCCCGCAAATCTGATGCAAAAAATGTGTCTGTTCATAAATTCCCTCCGCCCCAATGTGTTGATTAGTTTATAAGTACATGTTTCTCTATTTTCCCTAATTTCCAATGATCAGAAGCCTATTTTCCAAACAAAGAAATGGAATGTGGAAAGGAATATAATAGCAAACCGCTTAAATTCAATACGAATGGATGGGAGAGAGGTATGAGGCCTCGAGACATAAAGGAGGAGATCATCCACGTAGTGCCAGTTTGTGCGAGCGATCTTCGACCTGTATTACAAAAAAGTCCAGATTATTTTGCAGCGCAATGGCTAGATGTTCCATTACCAACACGTACAATAGGGACGAGAGAGGACATCCCTGTCGAGTCCCGTTTCTAATAGTAAACGAGGGTGCTAATATGCCTTTTGCTCGGACTCGGGTCGTGGGGTTGGTGTATCTATAAAGCCAGGGTCTAAGCCTATTTGTTTTAGAGAGGCTATCATAAATCTCCAATGTACCCTATTGAATGTTTTTTGAGCATCCACTGATAAGAGACATAGAGGGACCTGATGACTATGCGCCCGAGAATTAAAATCGATAGTACATATGGCGTTATCCCTAGCTTCTCTGCCTGGCACAAATCCCACTTGATCTCTGTGGATAACATCTGGGAGCACCGTACTCTAATATTTTAGAGTATATTTTGATGTCACAATTAATTAACGAGATGGGTTGATTATTGCAGGTTGTCACATCTTTGTTAGGTTTCAGGATCACAACTGTATGAGCCTCTAAGGTTTGTTTAGGAAAAGGGCAGGAAGGGGAGATACTATTGAATACCCTCAGGAGGAAAGGCATAAGGAAGTCTCGAATTTTCTTGAAAAAAGGTGCAGTAAAACCATCTGGGCCGGGACTCTTCCCTTTCAGAGAGTTCAATACCTCTTTAATCTCTGTCACCAAGAATTCCTTTTCCATTGTGAAACTAACATCTTCTGAAACTAAAGGTAATACAGTTTCTTCTACATATTTTTTGATACAGTTATGCATGAGGAGACCACAGAGTTGTGATGTGGTGGCAGCATGAGGAGACCACAGAGTAGCCCAGAGACAGAGTGGTGAGGTGGCAGCAGCATGAGGAGACCACAAAGTGGCCCAGTGACATAGTAGGGAGGTGGCAGCAGCATGAGAAGACCACAGAGCGGTGATGTGGCAGCAGCATGAGGAGACTACAGAGTAGCCCAGAGACAGAGTTGGGAGGTGGCAGCAGCACGAGGAGACCACAGAGTGGCCCAGTAACACAGTGGTGAGATGGCAGCAGCATGAGGAGACCACAGAGTGGTGATGCGGCAGTAGCATGAGGAGACCACAGAGTGTCCCAGAGACAGAGTGTAGAGGTGGCAGCAGCATGAGGAGACCACAGAGTGACCCAGTGGTGAGATGGCAGCAGCATGAGGAGACCACAGAGTGGTGATGTGGCAGCAGCATGAGGAGACCACAGAGTGACCCAGTGACAGAGTAGGGAGGTAGCAGCAGCATGAGGAGACCACAGAGTGGTCTAGAGACATACTGGTGAGGTGGCAGCAGCATAAGCAGACCACAGAGTGGTGAGGTGGCAGCAGCATGAGGAGACCACAGAGTGGCCCAGTGACAGAGTGGGGAGGTAGGGGCAATACCAGTCCCAGCTGAAGATGGTGGGTGGCAGTAGGAGCACCTGGAAGAAGGTGTGGCATCAGGTGGATGGCAGCATCAGAGGATTAGCTGAAGCAGGTAGCCAGAAGAAACTGGTCTCTTTAGTCAAATTGTAGGTGTGGCACCATGGATGAAAATGAGGAGACTACAGAGTGGTGATCTGGCAGGCAGCAGCATGAGGAGACCACAGAGTGGCCCAGTTACATAGTGTTGAGGTAGCAGCAGCATGAGAAGACCAAAGAGTGGTGAGATGGCAGCAGTATGAGGAGACCACAGAGTGGGGATGTGGCAGCAGCATGAGGAGACCACAGAGTGGTGATGTGGCAGCAGCATGAGGAGACCACAGAGTGGCCCAGATACCGAGTGTGGAGGTGGCAGCAGCATAAGGAGACCACAGTGTGGTGATGTGGCAGCAGCATGAGGAGACCACAGAGTGGCCCAGTGACAGAGTAGGGAGGTGGCAGAAGCATGAAGAGACCACAGAGTGGTCTAGTGACATACTGGTGAGATGGCAGCAGCATGAGGAGACCACAGAGTGGCCCAGAGACCGAGTGTGGAGGTGGCAACAGCATGAGGAGACCACAGTGTGGTGATGTGGCAGCAGCATGAGGAGACCACAGAGTGGCCCATTGACAGAGTAGGGAGGTGGCAGAAGCATGAGGAGACCACAGAGTGGTCTAGTGACATACTGGTGAGATGGCAGCAGCATGAGGAGACCACAGTGTGGTGATGTGGCAACAACATAAGGAGACCACAGAGTGGCCCAGTGACATAGTGTTGAGGTAGCAGCAGCATGAGAAGACCACAGAGTGGTGAGATGGCAGCAGTATGAGGAGACCACAGAGTGGGGATGTGGCAGCAGCATGAGGAGACCACAGGCAGCATGAGGAGACCACAGAGTGGTGAGGTGGCAGCAGCATGAGGAGACCACAGAGTGGCCGAGTGACAGAGTGGGGTGGTGGGGGGCAATACCAGTACCAGCTAAAGATTGTGGGTGGCAGTAGGAAAAAGGTGTGTCATCAGGTGGGTGGCAGCATCAGAGGATTAGCTGAAGCAGGTATTTAGAAGAGTGTAGGTGTGGCACCATGGATGATCTAGTCTGATGCATCAGGCACCGGTGTTTGAAAATCCTGGCCGATCCACGCCTGATTCATCTTCACAAAAGTCATTCTCTCCACATTTTGGGTGGACAGGCGAGTTCTCCTTGGGGTAACTATGGCCCCCACCGCTCTAAACACCCGCTCTGATGCCACACTGCTGGCCGGGCAGGAAAGCTTGTCCAGGGCAAACTCGGCCAGTTGCTGCCTCAAATTAAGTTTGGCTGCCCAGTAGTCCAGGAGATCTTCGATGTGGGGTGGCAGGGTGCACTCCAAGTATGCCACAACCTGCTGGTTCAGGTTCTGCTCTATGTCTTGCTGCTGATGCTGGTAAGTAGTTTCTTTAGTAGATGGGTGAAGAAAACTGCTCATCAGCGACTCTAGACTTAGTTGCTGCTGATGGCAGGGGTATTGCTAGGTTAAAAAATTCAGGCCTGGACCCCTGATGTTTTGTCACAGGCCCCAAATGTCCTGCCTGCCTGCTAGATACAACTGTATTGCCACCCTCAGGACAGCAATACAATTGAATCAAATGCCCTGGAAGATCTGAAAGACCTGTGATGACATCATCACAGGTCATGTGACCAGTAAAACAGCAAGTGGTTGAGAAGGACCTGCGATGATGTCATCATGTGACCAGTGCAGGAGAGGACGGGAGTGAAGAAGAGAAGTCCTGGGGGAAGAAGCTGTGGTGATGTCTGCTATATGAGGAGAGGTAAGTGAAGGGAGAGGCAGAGCTATGCTAGGGGTTATTTAACTGGGTCTGTATGTTAGGGATGGAGGAAGGTATGTTATTTACATGGCACTGCTTGTTGGAGATGGCTGGGGAGGGGGTCATGTTATTTACATGGGACTGTAGGTTGATGGTGGCTGTAGGAGGTTGTGATGTTATTTGCATGGGATTGTATGTTGGAGGTGGCTGGGGAGGGGGTTATGTTATTTACATGGGACTGTATGTTGTAGGGGGCTGGGGCAGGGTGATGATATTTACATGGGACTGTATGTTGATGGCTGCTGTGGGAGGGGATGATGTTATTTAAATGGAACTGTATGTTGGAGGCAGCAGTGGGAGGAAGTGATGTTATTTACATGTGACTGAATGACGGAGGGGGAGGCAGTGATGTTATATACATGGAACTGTATGTTGGAGGCAGCTGTGGGAGGGAGTGATGTTATTTACATGGGACTGAATGTTGGAGGGGGAGGCAGTGATATTTACATGGGACTGTATGTTGATGGCGGCTGTGGGAGGGAGTGATGTTAATTACATGGGACTGAATGTTGAGGGGATGATGTTTACATGAGATTGCATGTTGGAGGCGGCTGGGGAGGAGGTGATGTTATTTACATGGGACTGTATTTTGGAGGATGCTGTAAATAGAGAGGGATGTTATTTACATGGGACTGTATATTGGAGGTGGCTGGAGAGATAGTGTGATGTTATTTGCATGGGACTATATGGCAGAGGGAGGGAAATCGTGTTATTTACATGGGACTATGTATTGGAGGGGCTGAAGGGAGTGGAATGATGTTATTTACATGGGACTGCATTTTGGAGGGGCAGGAGAGATTGTGTGATGTTATTTACATGGAACTGTATGGTGGAGAGAGAGAAATAACTTCAGGGGACACTGCAGGGGGCATTATAAATACTGGGGACACTTCAGGGTGAGCATTATAACAGTGGGGGCAGTATAAATACTGGGGGCACTGTAGGCGTATTATAAATCTAGGGGACATTAGGCGTTCGTTATTACTACTGGGGGCTCTATAGGAGGGACTTATAGATCCGCCTTATTTCTACTAAGAGCACTATCGGGGGGCTTATTACTACTGAGGGGTCTGTAGAGAGCTTTATTACCACTGCGGGAACAATAGGCCTTATTTATACTGAAGGCTCTGTGAGGGCATTATTAATACTGGGCGGCTCTTATACTAATGGAGGCACTCTTGGGGAGCATTGTCACTGTTGGGGGCACTGTAGGGGACAGTATTACTAATGAGGGCATTCTATAAGGGAATTACTATTGGTGGGACTATGATGAGCACTATTACTATGGGGGCACTCATTTTCCTTCAGCATAGTATTTGGGGGTATTAGGGAGCACAGCGAGCAGCAGGATAACACTGTGGGGACTCCAAGTTGAAAGATAATGATAGAAATGTGAGGAAGCTAAGATGTCTGTGTGCCACACTCTGAAGAGACAAGGCGCGGCTGGAAGGAGTTGTCTGGACCGAATGGAGAAGATGATGACAGAGAAGATCTACATTGGAGGAGACGTCACCTGGGAGGCCCTGGATGTGACAGGTATGTGCTGCTGTATAGCGAGTACAGGAAAGTGTGTGTGTGTGTGTGTGGGGGGGGGGGGGGGGGTTGATTTAGAGAACTGGGCCATATTCATTGGGGCTTGGGCCCCAGATCTTTTGAGGCCCTAGCAAAGTCCCTGGCTGATGGAGCTGGTACTGCTCCTGCCCCTGCCCCCCCCCCCTTCCCCAGCAGCCATGGCAGTGTAACATGAGCGCAGAGGGCCCTCCTGGTCAGACCTGAGTGAGGATGGGCGATGGCGCACATAGGCAGCGGCCAACTGACTACATAGGATGTCTCGATAGTAGTTCAATTTGTCTGCCCTCTTAGCGGGTGTAAAAAAGTCGCCTATTTTTGGACCGGTAGAAAGGGTCTAACATGTTGGAGAGCCAGTAGTCATCCCTCTGCCAAATGGTGACAATTCGTTTGACACTACGCAAGCAAGTGAGCATGAATCGGGCCATTTGCACAAGTGACTCTGAGGGACTCCCTGCCTCCATCTCCACTGCATACTGCAAAGGTGTGTCTGGGTCCTCTGCCTCATCTTCCTCATCACCTGTAGCTCCTCTGGGTGCTCCTGCTCCTCCTCTCCTGTCACCTGTGTAGAAAAAACTGCAATTTTTCTACACATTGCTTGTGCTCAAATGTCCTCCTCCACTAGTTCACAGGGCTCATGTGGCCATGAGATATAGTCGCCACGTCTCCTGTCCCCTGGCCAGCCAGATTTAACAGCATGTGCTCCAGGACATGAATCAGTGGAATGGCGTTGTTCATCCCATAGTCCTGGCGACTAAGAAATAAAGTGGCCTCCTCAAAGAGCCCGAGCAAACGGCAGGTGTCACACATGAGCTGCCATTGGCTAACATTGAAGTTACACATGGGAGTGCCTTTGTCCGCCTATATCATCAAGTAATCATTTATGGCCTTTCTATGTTTATATATATCGGTCCAACATATAAAGGGTGGAATTCCAACGGTGGAAATGTCGCATATCAGCCTATGTTGGGGGATGCCATTTTGCCGCTGCAGCTCAAGGAGGTTGTTCTTTGCAGTGTAAGAGTGGTTGAAGTGCATGCAAAGTTTCCTGGCCATTTTCAGGATGTCTTGCAGATAGGATGAAGACTTCAGGATTCGCTTTACAACCAGATTGAACACGTGCGCCATGCAGTGCACATGGTTCAGCCCTCCTTGATGCAGCGCCGACACCATGTTCTTTTCATTGTCGGTCACCATGGTTCAGATTTTGAGTTGTCAAGGAGAAAGCCAGAATTCAATTTCTTGACGAAGGACGCGGAGAAGTTCCTCCCCTGTCTTACTCCGTTTGACCAGGCAAACTAGGTGCAGAACAGCGTGACACTGCTGTGCCCTGCACATGTGGTATGCTGGAAGGGCACTGTGAATTGTCTCTGCAGTGGAAGTTGAAAACACCGTGGTTTATGAGGAGGCAGAGGCGGACATTGTCGCAGGACCAACGGCGTGAGAACATGGAGGCGGAAGCAGAATCACCTGGCCAAGTTGCTGGTGTGGCTGGGCAGGAACCACATTTACCCAGTGGGCCGTAAAGGACATATATTGTCCTAGACCGTAGTTACAGCTCCACACGTGCACTTTATTGGTAGATTACGACAGACTTAAAGGGAACCTGTCACCTGGATTGGGTATAGAGCTGAGCATATGGATTGCTAGATGGCCGCTAGCACATCCGCAATACCCAGTCCCCATAACTATGTGTGCTTTTAAAGAGGAAACAAAGACATAATAGGAAGTAGGTTTATTTCCCTTCAATATACTCAATAAATGGCTGTAGTACAATGTAACTTCACCGCAGAATGGCTATTAAGATGTATTCTTTTTCCTATTACTACACCCCAAAAAAAGAAATATTACCATCACAATTCACTGCAGAACAGCTAATGGGAGGTACATATATTTCCTTTTAATACATCCCGCAAATGGCTGTAGTACAATGTAACTTCACCACTGAATGGCAATTATGACATATATTTTTCCCTTTTTTTTCCTATTAATACACCCCCAAAAAAAGTAAAACATAAAATCAATGCAGAATGGCTAATAGGACATACATATCTTTCCTATTAATACCCGGTAAATAGCTGTATCATACAGAACTTGCACCCCAATCACAAGCAAGGTTTGCTGGAATTAGTGATGTATCATATAGCGCAAACAACCTAAAAGCAGCAGTATGACTGCAATTTGGATCCTCAATTAGTGCAGCAAGGTGTAATACAATCGCTCCTATTACCCAGGCTCTACACTCTCCTATTGCACCCTGTTCTCCTTTTATAGTGTTGATGATGCCTCCCTATCCTTTACCTTCACCTAGCACTGTCCCTAGCACCTGCTAACTTTCCTTTCCCTAAGTACACTGGAAAATGGCAGAATCCAAGATGGCTGAGGCTATGTATAGGGCTGTGACACCACAGGGACTGGCTGGCTGCTGATTGGCTGCATGCATGGCATTGTGGGTGATCCCTCGTTCCCAGACTTCTTTGCTCCATGTCCTAACACGTGCAGCAGCCATTTTAAATGTGATGCGAAGCGTGAGAAAATTTGGCTTACGTGCTCATATCTAGCAACCAACCTTGTCCTATGATGTCTCCTCTTCCTCCTCAGCACCCCGATCTGGCTCTCAGGTCCTGTCCAACACACACTCATCATCAGAGTCATCACACTCCCCACCTGGTGGGATCATTGGCCCCCTCCTGGTTCCCTGCTCTGTATTTGCCCCAAGTGTGTTTGTAGCTACCACTGCCCCTACATCCACCACCGTGGCTATAAGTGCCATCACCAGTACCACCAACACAGCTATGCATGGGGTCTTCCACCTCCTCCTGAACCTTCTCCTCATGGCATTCCAAACACTGACTTCTCTCTGGTGGCTAAGCTTTCATGAGACTTTTCAGAATAAGGAATAACAGCTCAGCTCTAAAGTGAGTGAAAGCCACCTGCTACAATATTTCAGGGGGACTACCTTGATTATCTGCTGTAGCGCATGGTGGGGTTTTGTTGTCTCTTTTTAGGAAAAGAGAAGATGCCTCACTAAGTGGGGGCATTTAAGAGAGGATGCAAATGAAATGCTTCTCTGGGGCTCCAAGGAGGAGAGGCAGGAGGAATTCGTTTTAATATTCAGTTAACCTTTCTGAGATGCTGGGCAAAAATGTTTAGATAATACCTAAATGATATCTAGAGATCTGCATTAAACTTGGCTGGATGTGAAGTGAGTATGTAACACCCCAGAGTGGTGTTACCACTCCTGTACCCTGCTACTATCTCTGATATGCTAACAAAACCTCATCTTATGTATTTTGTTCAGGTCCTCCACAATGTGCATTCCTAATATCTTTATGCAATTGTTCATATGTAATGTGCCTGGTTCACCAGCAGGTGGCAGCGTTTCTGGCAGAGCTATCTTAGACAGAACAGAACTCACTATTCCATTCTCCCAAGTGGGCGAGTCCTGCTGGCTACCAGAAGGAGGTGGGTTCTAGTTTGTTCTGGTTGAGACTCCATGTTAGAGCTGCCAGGCTTCTAACCTACTTTTTGGCTGAATATAAGTCTGACTACAAGAATGAAGTGCAGCATAAAGAGGAAACAAAGACACCAAGTTAGCTTGTCAGTACAGCAGAGTGAGAGAAAAAGATAGTAGAGTTGAGTTTGCCTGCCAGTTTAATTCTAAAGCCTGCTGGAACCAAGACAAAGCCTAAAACTGTTTAGAGAAACATTTATTCAAGTAAAGCTGCCATTGAACTTCATCTCAACGTCTGGACTCAAGTTATTTCTTCAAATCCCTCAATTATTCCCCCTATTTATTGCTTCGGAGCCAAAGCCTGGGGTCCAGCCATATCCAGGTAGGAGCACTGTGACACACATAAAGAGACAATTTAGGCCGCAACATACCACTTGGCATTTCCTACACGATAGGAAGGGCCCCGAGGGGAGGCGTCTGTTGCAAGTAAAAAAGAAGATATTAGTTTGTAGTTGGCAATATACATTTAATTAGACAAAAGTGTATATGTGAGTAGCCCAAGTGGGAAATAAATGCTAATTAAAGTGTTAGGCAGCTACATACAGTATTTCTCTCTATGTCAATAAGCAAGCTTACCCTATTACCTATTGTCCTGGGCCTGATTAATATTGTGTTTTCCTGGTGGCTAAGCTTTCATGCGACTTTTTTAAATTAAGCTGTCATCTACATAAATACACAAGGAATAACAATATATGTGACCATCATATGACTTGTATTTATCACCTACGTTTCCATATGCGGCTCTAAAGTTAGTGAAAACCAGCTGCTATAATGTCTCCTGTACACCACACACATACATGAGATCCATCTCACTGTAGCACACCCCTAAAAGCAGCACCATAAAGGACATTATTTCTCAGTATTGAACAGTGCAGCCCTAGAGTGCAACACTTACTACATCCCAGTACAGGTCGTGTCCTAAACTTCCAGCCAGCAGGGGGTGTTTCCAGTGGCGCAAGCAAATGGAGGAGGTGAGCGTTTCCCCTTCCCTCCAGAAGCAGAAAAGGGGGCACAAATGTGGGGGGGGGGCTTTGGGGGGGAGGCATTATTCTAACTAGGGGCACTAATGGGGGGCATTATTCTTACTAGGGACATTATTCTAACTGGGGACACTAATGGAGGGTATTATTCTAACTGGGGGCACTAATGGGAGGCATTATTCTTACTGTGGGCACTAATGGGGACATTATTTTAACTGGGGGCACTAATGGGGGGCATTTTTCTAACTGGGGGCACTAATGGAGGGCATTATTCAAACTGGGGGCACTAATGGGCGGGTATTATTCTCACTGGGGACATTATTCTAACCGGGGGCACTAATGGGGGCATTATTCTAACTGGGGCCATTACTCTTACTGGGGGGGGGCAATAATTCTGGGATGCACTTATGGTGCCATTACTCTTACTGGGGGGCATTGATTCCGGGGTGCACTAATGGGGGCAGTACTATTACTGGGAGGCATTAACAGGGGTATTAATATTACTTGAGGCACTAAAGTGGACAGTATTAATTTGGGGGGGCGCTAATGGGGGCATTACTATTACTGGAGGCACTAATGGGGGCTAATTAATGCTCGGAGGCACTAATGGGGGCATTATTAATTCTGAGTGGCACTAATGGGGGCATTAATATTAGGGCTCATGCCCATGACGGTGTGGTGGCGGGGTCCGTATTGCGGCATGTAAGCAATGGGTCTGCAAAATACAGGCCCCGGCCGTTCTGGCACCACATCACGGATGCGGACCCGTTCACTTGAGAGGGTCCGCAATCCAGGATATATGGTGAAGTGCGGAATGGAACCCTTATTGGGAGCCACAGTATGACAGCGACTTAACACCCTGTGTTAAGCCATGCCCACACAACTACAACCCACATTGGGGTGTGGCTGAATTTTGCTGGTATTTTTGGGTTGAAAAGGTGGCAACCCTAAGTACCACACATACTTTATGGCCATTTGTAGTGCTGTTTTAGGAATAAAGCAGCCATGTCTTATTCTGGGCGACTCCTTTAATAAATTTTTCCTACTGGTATATGGAAGTGATGAGACTGATACTTAACACCAGGTGATAGGAAGTAACTCCCCTCATTAGGTCCAAATCTATGTATTTATACAACTATATACTGGCTATTGCATTGCTGCACTGTGCCAGAAATTGGCAGTTCACATCTAGGACTGATCACACCTTCTTTATCCAAGATGATCACTTGTACTCTCATGATTATTTTTGTTAGAGTAATCCCTCTTTTGAAATGGATTATGAACACCTCGTTCACACGTTATAATCTCCGTCAATACATGAGTCATCAGTTACCTGATCAACCTTTTACATCTGAAATAATAACCTGACATTCATCTGACTACACCTTCAAACTCCAACAGCCTGCCAAGTAATAATGAATCGCCTTTGCCCAATTCTAGATATAAAGTTTATTAAGGTGCATAATAGATGAATTTACACAAGTGTTGATACACATTGTTTGACAGTTTTCCAAAAAGATAAGTTATAAATAAGGCAAAGAAAATAAACAGTGTAATTTCACTAGGATACAGTGATCATAGGTACAGACATGTACAAACAGTCTTGTGAACACTTCTCAGATGTATATCCAGAGACAGTGTTTAAAGAAGAACTCCCACAAAAAATGCTATTCTGTGATCTGTTAGAAAGGTACATAGTATAAACTGTAGAGTAAGGTAATCTTCTCACCAGTGACTTTATTTGTGAGTTATAACCTCCCTTCTGAGACTTAGCTGTGTCATGTGACCGACAGTTACTTCTCTATTCCTTCCTATGAGAATGACATTGAATCTTCCATGTTAAAATATAGAGAAACTGGCTTCCTGTCTACACATAACGTGCTGTGTATTTGAAAAGTCAAAGTGTTGGTCTTTAAGGATTTTTATTCATTATCACTATAATATAGTAGGAAATATATGGTAGGAAACAAACTTTAATGTATACATTTGTGTGCTAAAAAGTACATTCACAGCTATATATATATTTATATATTAAAACGTCTCCAGCAATACAACAAAATTTTCATAAACATCATTATGATTTATCACTATCCTATATGAATGAAGTGCATCATGAGAATGGGGAGACCATAGTCCCCTGTGTGAATGGAGTGGTGGTTCGCATGTTCTGTTCACTTGTTCTGACCACTGTTCTGTTCACTTCTCTGGGGCTAGAAAGTACAATGCTTGGCTGTCTCCATTATTTCCATAAAAATGAATGGAGCAGGGTCCCAGTGGTTTGACCCTCACTGATTATGTATTTATCACTTATCTTTTGGTGAACAACTTTTGAAAAGAAGTATGCCAAACCTGACTGGACATATATTTCCAGAATCACTGTGTATTGTTGTGGACTCCAATTGCTTATTTTATTTAAAAAGAAAAAACCTTTTAAGATTTTTATTACAAAAATTCCATTAATCATAGACTATTGTACCTGATGTGTTCTTCTGTGTCATATCATTTAAAAAAAAAAGTGTTGGAAATTTTATTGCAAAAATTAAATTTATCGCACAGATACTGTATGAGTTGCCTGAACAACCAAGTTCAGATGTACCTGGTTTGTGCCCTTTCTCCGGCACATACCCTAAGCCCTGGCCTCATAGACATCTGGATCAGAAGATTGGACCAGTGGCAGGAACTGGTCCACCAAAAATTTTGTTACTCCCAAAAAGGAATACTTTTTGGACCACATGTTCAAAGCAAGTCATTGCTTCTTCTGATATCACCCTGTGTGTATAAACAACGGCAGACTTCTTCTCCTAATAGGGATAACTTTTGGACTGTTTCTTCCAACACCACTGTGTGTGTATAACCACCGGTAGACATCTGTCCCAAAAAAGGAAAATGTTTGAACCTTTTTTTTATATTAAAAAGCATAACAAATTGCACAGTTCAGTGTGTTTTTAAACAGACTGTTTCTTACCACTGCCTACCAGGCATTTACCTATAGCCAGAAAGTATTTAGATCCTTTCACTTTTTCATATTTTATTACGTTGCGGCCTTGCGCTAAAATACAAATAAAAATTCAAGATTTCCCCATTCTGCACTCAGTACCCCATAATGACAAACTAAAAACAGAATATTAGAAATCTTAAAGAAATACTAAAATAATGCATTGTATATGTAATTGACATTACTAATGTCTTCACCTTTAAAAGCTTAAAAGGGTTCGATACAACCCTAGAAGACCTCAGAGGGTTATACATGACTTTTCAGGGCAATCTGAACACTTCTCATTTAGATTGAATTTATCTGTACTCAAATCGAATCTTCCATCCAATTTGTTCAAATTGGGCCTAGTTATAAATTATGTTTATGGGGAGATTCCTTTAACATTATACAAAGCAGGGCAAATGATGAAGGGCAAATGATGAAGGGCAAATGATGAAGGGCAAATGATGAAGGGCAAATGATTCATGTTTCTAAAAGTAGACATTATTTTGAAAACTACTGCTATTTAAAATAATCTGATTTTAGACCTCAGCATGTACCACATATTTGTTAGCACCACATAGGGAAAACATCAGTAATCATGCTGCAGGTAAATTTCAATTAAGAAGCATTACATGACTTGTCAATGTACAGTAGTTTGAAACTGCTGCCAGCACTAGGTAGTTCTGTACAAACATACCCTTTTCTGATATTTTATCATCAGGGGTAGTGATAATATGAACTTTTATTCTGCCAGATTCTACTTCAGCAGGTGCACTAGAGACAAGGCTTCACTGTGAAGCGTCCTTTACTTTTCCCTCTGCTTTTAGTGATGACAATAGCATACAACCAGGAGACCATTACAGTTGTCACTCAATGCAGAGGGGTTGTGAAGTGAATCAATGCAGAGAGCACTTGACAGTGAAGTTCCACATCTACTGCCCTCAGGAAGGAGAATCAGGCAGAATACAATTG
Organism: Bufo gargarizans; assembly: GCF_014858855.1. Classification (NCBI taxonomy): domain Eukaryota; kingdom Metazoa; phylum Chordata; class Amphibia; order Anura; family Bufonidae; genus Bufo; species Bufo gargarizans. Next base: position 186,842,900 of record NC_058081.1, on the reverse strand, counting down.
CATATCCTCACCACCTCTGATGATAAAAGCTAAGAAAACTGTATGTTTGTACAGCCCCCACCTAGTTCTGTTAGCAGTTTAGCATGATCAAATCTGCTGACGGATTCCCTTAAGACAGTGATTCTCAATTATTTTCTGTCATGCCCCCCCTAGGAAGAAGAAAACATTTCGCGCCCCCCGTGTGACTGAATATAATACGGTGGGATCTGTGGATGATGGACACTTATTGGGGGGATCTGTGGCTGGCACTGTTACAGGGGGATCTGTGGCTGGCACTGTTATATATGTTCCATCCACAGACCCCCCACCCCATAACAGTGCCATCCACAGTGCCCCCCCAGCCCATAACAGTGCCATCCACAGACCCCCACCCCTTAACTGTGCCATCCACAGTTCCGTGTGCCCGCCGCCGCAGTTTAAAGTTATTAAACATGCCCCCCTCACTCCTAATAGTACCGTATATCCGAATTTCTTCTGTATAATGCCGGCAGGCGGGCCGGGCGGTCGGCGCGTCCCTCAGTGACGTCACTTGTCTGCGCCGCCTGCTTCATTCATAAAGGAGGCGGCGCAGGCACGTGACATCACTGAGGGACGGGCCGGCCGCCCGGCCTGCCTGCCGGCATTATACAGAAGAAATCCGGATATACGGTACTATTAGGAGTGAGAGGGGCATGTTTAATAACTTTTAATTCAATAATACATTTTATATTAGAATACCGGAGGGAGCGGTGGGGCGGGGCTATAGTACAATGACCGCACCACCCCACCGCTATTGCCGGCCCCCAGCTCCTCCTCCCAGTCCCTCCCCCGGCCCCGATCCGTACATTGCGTCCAGCGCCTGCGCCGGCCTCTGATCAGAGGAAGGGAAATGAGCGCTTCCACAATGAAAGCGCTCATCTCCCTGCCGCATATTACACTGCGAGCTGTCGGCCGCCCGGCGCCCAGCCCGCACACCCCAAAGGCCGGCCCTGAATGAGCCCCCCTTTACGGAGCCTGGCGCCCCCCCCTGGGGGGCGCGCTTCACTATTTGAGAAGCACTGCCTTAAGAGCACTCTGTGAAAAACACTCTGCGATATAGCACTCTGTGATATATTTTCTTATGCCTAGTACAGCGCCTGAGGAAAGATGCAAGTTAATGGGATCTTGAGAAGACCAAATAGAGAATGTCTGCTTTACCCCCAAGGCCCACACTAGGCATAACATAGCATATCAGGTTTCCTTGGAGTGCTAAGAGAGAGAAAAGCTAATTATGAACAAAACCCCCACATTACGGCCCTATTAAAATTGCAGATTATTGGACTGATTATAAGTAAATGAGCAGAATACTCATTTGTTGGCTGATCCAATCATCTATGTAGCCCCCCCACAAAACATATTCTTGTCAGCTGCTCATTGCCCTGTGTGAACAAGGATGTTCTGCCGACACTCAAGACCCGGTAGATATGAATGATCATCGTAACAATAGTTCATCCCCATCCAGCCCTGATGATCGCTGCATGTATATGCAGAAAATGAGGGGGCAATGATCAGGAAGAAATGTTCATTCCTGATAATTGCCCAGGGCTACTGGCTCGATTAAAGAGTCCGTACTTTAGAAGTATTGTAAATATGGGGCTTTGATTTCTGGTTTATTTTTCGTTTTCTTTTCTGATTTTATTTAACCTATCAAAATTCGATCAAAACGTTGTTATATTGACTATCCCCACCCCACCTCTATGCCCTCATTGTCTCTTCTCTTGAAGAATTTTCAATATGTGCTGTGAGTGAAAATGAAAATGCTCTTTTATGAAAATAGATAGAGCCTATCTAAAGCAAAATATCTCTAATGACTGTAAATTGATGGCATCTCCACTTTTTGATGCTCTTACACCATAGATGCAGAGTTCACTTTGGACACATCATCTATGTTCTAAGATGTTTTACCTGGTCAAACCTACTTACTCAGCTAAAATAATTTCTTGCATTATTAGTACAAAGGCACCTCACAAACAGTAACTTCCATGTTATAAGCAATTGATATGGTCAAAGCTATGCTTTACTGTGGCTTCTTGAGATGTAATATTAGACCCATCATTGGCTTCTCATGTGAGATACAAGTTTTAGCTTGAAGGTTTTAGCTTGAAGCCATTGTTAAATGCAAACAAAACAAACCCAAGTAATAATCTGGAGACTCCCAACTATTAAATCTGATAGAATTCACAGTTGTCAAACCTATAACCCAAGCTACAAGTAACCAACCTGTGGTATACAAGACAAATAACCATTGTGTTAAGTATTTAAGTCTTATCTGCTCTTTTCTTAGTGTACCATAGAAATAAAATAAAAAACATATTCAAGTGAAATGAATGGCTGGTACCTAGTTCATGCTTGTGTTAATTGTGCTGACATCAGTTGTCTGCTCAGTTTCATCATCTTTAAACACCCGACTTAGAGCTTCATTAATGGAACCACCAAACCTCTTCTTCCTGTGTCTGCCCACAAAGAAGTAAATAAAAGGGTTTGCACTGCTGTTAAATGCAGTGCAATATGTGGTGGCAAAAAAGAATGCCAAAGCGGACAATGTGTTTGTGAACGACTTGAAATAGAGTAAAGACCATAACAATCTGATAGGTGCTACGGAAATGAGAAAAACCAAAACTGTGATTATTATGGCAAGATAGATCTTGGGTGGTCGGGATTTCTTTGATGTTGTTTTTATGATGTAGATTAAAATAAAACTGGATGTGAGCATCAATGGTATGATGAAGACAAATGTGACAATGGTTGAGAATATCTGGATTCCAGTACACTCTGTTGTCGCTGCCATAAAGGACTGTGAAGGGCAGATAAAGTTATCCAAAAGTGATAAGAGAGCACCCAGCAACCAGATAAGACCACAACTGAAGGATGATAAGTGCTTTGGCCGGTAACACTTGTACCATATCGGAAAGAGAACAGACAGGCATCTTTCTACACTTATAGCTGTAAGGAAGAGCATACCAGCATCATATCCAAAGTCATACATGACCTCCAATGCAAATATTGTTGTAGTTGTTGGAGTGTTGCGGTTTAGCATTGTATCAACCATCAAGAGCACGACAACGGCAACAAACAGAAGGTAGATAAAGTCGGCAATGGCAAGGTTAAGGATATACACGGTGTATTTGGTCCTTTTTATGTTAAAGGTAAGAATCCAGGCAACAATAGCATTTCCCATCATTCCAAGCAGACAGAGTATAACTGCGAAACAAGCCACAATGGAGTACACCACAGTATCAACTCTGTTTGACAGATGAGTACCATTTGATGAAAGGTTTCCCGATTCAGTCATGATGAGTTTAGAAAAGCTTCCAGAAACAACAAGCTGAGTTTTTCTGGTACCTCAATGTTCCCACTTCTGTAAAAAAAAAAAAAAAAGTGACAAGCACTACATTAATAGAGCAGCCATTGCTACATTTACTTTACAGTTACTTGCATCACAATTATCATCTTTTATGACTCATTATATTATGAGAGGCATCAACGCGGCTCAACTACCCAATAAGAGCATCCCAACCTTTCGGGTCACACGGCATGCAACTTCATAGCAATTGCTATGGTTATTATTATTGGAGGTTACACCTTTGGACATTATCAGTTTGTATTGCCTTGTATGCCCATTGATGACTTTTTATCAGTTAAAAATCAGTTATAGTAAGTAAAATACAAGTATACCAAACTAGATCCAGAAGTCCAACGATAATAACATTCATGGAACATCTGACTACAACCAGTCCTTCACCAAAAACACATAGTAAAACAGGATCACCAGCACAGATCAATATTGAAAATTCTACTCTATTGATTTAATATTAAAACCAGAAAAAACTATTTCACAAAATGAATTATGCCTTTTACATCCTTATTAAATGGAATTTGTCACCTGGAAATGCACTGTTAAACCAGGCACAATGTCTTCTAGGTCTAGCTCATCTGAATGTAATGAATCCTTCCACATAGCAATCCGTTGTTTTATTCTGGAGAAGTTACTCTGTGCACCCTTGCTCTTCTTGCTTCTTCTGACAGGCTCTCCATCTTGATTGACAAGGCCAGGCGAGATAGCTATGTAGGAACCTGGCCCTGTCAATCAAGAAGGACTTGCAGAGAAAGCATGAAGAGCTAGGATGCACAGAGTGGCTTGGGCCCGCGCTTGGTGCATTTAACTGCCCATTTGCATATGGATTAAAAGTACATTTTCTCTAGAATGAAGCAACGGATCTAGAAGGATATCATTACAATAAGCAACACAAATGTTGCTGGATGTAGCAAAATGTGAACAAAATTCACTACTGGTATGTACTGTTATCATTCAGTTTATCAGGATAATTCAAAATCACTCAGTATGGATGCCTGATGCTAGGGGGTCATTTACTATCCAGAAATACGCCTATATTGGGCTTATTTCTGGCGCAGATTGCAGAGCAAAGGTTATTTGCATCGCAAATAACACGCCAAGTCTAAAAAAGTGAGCATGGTGTAGGCCGGGAAGGGGACAGACCAGCAGGCCCGTCTCATTCATCATTTTATATGTCTGTTTTAGGAGTAGAAAATGGTCTAAATGTAAGATAGCTAGGGAGCTGTCTTAAATTGAAACTGGCGCTGGATATGCCAAAGTTATATAGAGGCCGGCGCCTCTTCATAACTCCGGCGGATCCACCACCAGTGCAGGACTTTATTAGGACTGGCGCCTAAAACACTGGTCTTAATAAATGTGCCCCTACGTGCCTATAATTTTGGAACTACAGCTGTGCTTCCACTGACTCCCACGCTATATACTATATACTGTAGCCAGCTCTGCTCCTTAGGAGGTCTAGTAGCATTGTCAGTTTCTTTAGTAGTAGCAGACAGGGACATTATCAGCGATGATTCCCTTTCCCTTGTGACAAGAATCAGCCAGATAATCGCTAACAAGCACTCGTAGTAGTGATGAGCGGCCGGCTCTGTCCGAACCTGGTTCGTTCCTGTACATAAGTCATATTGGTAAGGAATCTGTAGCTCTGTATGTGCATATAATGTATGGCCTCTGATGAGGCTCTTCCAAGATGGCACCAAGTAACACGAGACTTCATTTGTCTTGTGCATTTGCTGTTACTGGACATGCATTAATGTATTACATTACAAATTGTTAATGATTATGAAGCGCATCTACAAACCTGGGTTCGGATTCATAATGTAATCCATTAATGCATGCGCCATTACTTACAGTAATGGCGCATGCACGAGGCAATTGAAGTCTTGCGTTACCAAGCGCCATCTTGGAAAAGCCTCATTAGAGGCCATACATTATATGCATGGACGGAGCTACAGATTCCTTAGCAATATCACTTATGTACAGGAACGAACCGGGTTCGGACACGGCAGACCGAGCTCAGTTCACTCATCATCAGTTCATAGAATTGCTCTTTAGCGATAATCTGAAAGGGGAAAAGGTGCTGGTGACTACCTCATGAATGGAAAAAACGCTTGTTCATCAGGTAATATGCTCGTTTGTGCGATCACCAAAATCATTTGGCAGCAGCAGATTGTGCCACATAAACATGCTGTGGTGCCGGCAAACAATGATTTTGTATGGGGACGAGTGATGGCATTAGTGATTGTTCCTCCACATACTGTGAAGGAGGATGGCATTAGCGATTGTTCCTCCACATACTGTGAAGGAGATCGCTGCATGTAAATGTTGCAGTCTCCTTCACTGAAGAGCAGACACTTTCTGGAAAGGAATGCTTCCTTCCCAATAATCCTCTGCTAAATTGTGTAATGTAAAGGGGCCTTTAGTTTCTCTACAGTTTCTCTTTTAACCTGAGCCCTTTATGGCCAGGGGTCTAAGGAGGGAATGTCCTTATGAAAGAGGATGGAGGAGCTCTCCTGACATGTCTGTTTTTGTAAATACATGTACTCTTCATGTAATAACAGTTCAGTATGGCCTGACTAGAGGGCGTAGCCTGGGGGGAGGCCGGCATGACGCAGGTGGGGCGTCAGCGAACCCCTGCCAGGTCAGGATTGGGGGGTTCAAAAGTGGGGGGTGGAGTAAGGAAGGGGGGTCTTTAAATAGGGGTGCCGGGAGAGAAGTGGCAGCCATTTTAGGAAAAGTTAGGGCAGACAGGGAGATTATATTAAACAGCTTCTACCCACCGTCCCCAAATTCTTGTCTCTAGTCGTTGTTATTATTGTCTGGGGGTTGGAGGAGGTTGTTTTTCAGGTCACAGCAGATGGGAGTACACGTTTACAGTCACGGCAGTCTAGGCGGCGGTAGTTCCTCGGAGTTGGTGGAATAACAGGTTATGGGGGATGGGAGGGCTCCATGGTTGGGGCTGGACTGGGCTGGATACAATCTAGGGCAGGGGTGCACAACCTTTTTTGGTCTGAGCACCACATTGTCACATCGTTCTATTTCAAGGCACCGCAAATAAGAGGACAGCTCTCCCTGGTTATTACCACCTCCTGCCAGTTACAGGCACCATGTAATAACCAGTAAGAATTGTCCCTTACTAGTGGAGAAAGTGCTTATTGGTTAACACTTTAATAACCAGGCCTGAACAGACACTTTTTTTTGTGGTTGAGCGCACGTGGTGGTTCCAATGGTTGTAACTTTTTTATGTGTTGGGAGTACCAAAATGTTTTTTGCAAAAATTTTTCACTTGACACATAGGGCCTTTTTACCTATTTTTTTAGTTTTATTTTTAAAAAGTATTTTTTTTCAAACTATAGCTCATTATTCTTTAAATATGCAAACTACCACCATTATGATAATTAGTTACCTATTTTGTGTTGGTTGTTTTTTTTTTATAATATGTATAGTTTCACATGAATGGGGGCGATAATGGCGATGGTTTTGGTTGGTGTGGGTGTTTTTTTAATGTATTTTATTATTTTTTTTATCTTTTTTAACTTAATTTTTAATATATTTCTCCTACAAATAATATTCCCAAGACACTTTTTGTTAATTTTTCACTTTTTCCTTTTTATTTATTACTTTTATTTAAATTTTTATTAACATTTTATTGCATAATTTTTTTATAATTGGTTTATTACTTATTATTTTCATACATTTTAGCCACATAATATATCCCCCAAGAGATCATAAAAAGACTGTTGGCGGACAATGAACACTTTACTATTTTGCACTTTTTATTTTTTTATTTTATTTGTATTTAATTCTTTTACATTTTTTTATTTTTAATTTTCTATACATTTTTTAAATATATTTTTGCCACATAATGTGTCCCCCAAGGGATCATAAAAATACTGCTAGGGGACAATGAACACTTTTATTTTGCAATTTTTCCTTTATTTTTTATAATTTTAAATTTTTTGCCAGATCATATTTTATTTCTTTTATTTGTGTTTTATTATATTGTTTTTTTTGTTTTCAATTATTTTTAAAATAACTTTTGAACTTATTTTTTTATATATTTTTTCACATAATTTGTCCCTAAGAGCTTTGGGGACATAGACTTTTTTTTGCACTATTTTCACTGTAACTGGGGCATTTTACACAAGCACAGCTGATCAGGATCTCCTGACCCTGCAGCTCTGCACTCCTCTTCCCCCAAGCTGGGTCCACCCTGCATAGCACTCCGCTCACCTATCTGAGGGGAAGGCAGAAGCGCTGATACACTGCTCCTGCCTTCTCCTTGGCTTCCCCGCTGTCACTGACAGCCAGGAGCAGACCTGCTGCTGCTACAGTGCGGGAGCAGGAGCTGTAATGCTCCATCGCACAGCACTGCAGGCAGAAACACAGCTGATCGCATGATTAGCTGTGTTTCTGTCCAGGAGGACGGGGGCTGCAAGTCTTGGCTCTGGGGGCTGCATGTGGCCCGCTGGCCGCGGGTTATGCAACCCTGATCTAGGGGCATGTCCCTGTGCCCATTGTCTGACAAGGTGTAGCAACATTCCCATTTGATATTGTAATTGGATTGGCACTCCATGGATTTCTAAAAGACTCCAGAGTTGTTACTTCATGAAGAATACAAGTATTTACTAAATAATCATGTCAGGAGAGGCGACCCGTGCTCTTTAACTCCATGTCTAATCGGGAGATTTGGAACAGAGTATCAGGAAAACAGAGAGAGTTTGGCCCAAAAATAAAATGATTATTTAGGGCCTGTTTAAAGGGCAGAATTTGACATCAGAATTTTAATGCGAGGTCTGGAACAAAATTTGACCGATGACTTTGTGTTGTCCGCCTCTCATTGTTTGCAATGGGAGTCAGTTCAGCCATGCTCATGGCAAGCAGAGGAAGCAGTGGCAAATGTCCGATTGTGGTTTAGCTTTATGCGATAGAACTAAACCTCTAGCGGGTCTGCAGTTAAAAACCATGGCAGAAACCACAACGGTTTCAGACGCAGAATGCATTGCAGATTTTGACACGTCAAAATTCGCCACGTGAGCATACCCTTTAAGTTGGGGTTTACCGGGCGCTTTCTTAGTACTAATATTTACTATAGAAAGGTAACATTGAAAATATCTCACCTATTTTGTGAAAACGCCCTGAAAAGTCTCCAGAATTATTAAGCTGTAAGATTCGTGACGTGCAACAAAAAGCTAAAAATATAATGAAGACAAATTAAACGATAATAAAGATCACTTATTTGTTATATCATATTACACCTTGTTATATCTGATGATAATTTTAGGGTGCTTATTACTAATCATATGTCTGTACCACAATTCTTTTTGGAATTTATCAGCTTTAAAAAGACTTGACAAACACACACACAGATACACACACACACACGTTTTAAATAATAAATGCACAAACACGAAGCAGACTGTTGCAGGTGTTCATCCCGGAGTCTCATAGAATTAAGACCTAGCCTATAGCGTGTGAGAGTAAATGACGGCACAGGGTGCTGGCAGCCCAGCCCTAGTATTACACAGTATCTGCATCCTGCAGGTGCAGGTGAAAGTGGCTGTCACCTAGAGATATGGGGTACTGGAACAAAAATCCTGAGCTTGAACCTCAGATGTTCCTTTCTAGTGACACCAGTAGTGGAGTGTCTATGGCTCCATAATATGGAACCAAAGGGACTCTGCTTGCCACCGCACAAGCAGACTCTTTTCATCCAGCTTTGCAGTTTTTAGTATGAGGCTGTAGAGATGAAACAAGACATGGCTAAGTAGACAAAATCTACTACTGCTCTGCTCATTGCTCATGGTTTTTTTTATGAATTGCAAAAAACGTCAATCATATCAGTCATCCATAGTAGATATGAGTGAATCGATTCTAAATAAATCGATTTGTTATGAACTTCCCAAGAATTCATCCACCAAACGAAAGTTTTTGCGATTTGCTTTAGATTAAAAGCGTAAAAACAGTGCTTAGCACCATTTTACTGTGAAAATTTGCAGGGAAAGCCAGGATGGAAGAAGAAGATGGAGGATCACATAACACTGGGGGGCTGGTGGGGGCTTGCCCTTATTGACTCAGAGGCTGAAAGACAGCCTGATCTGCCAATCAGGGAATAGTAGGCAGGCAGGTCCCTTTGCTGAGAAGACAATGCAATACCTACATTTTTATACCTATGCTATTAAACATGTTTCATATTACTGTAAGATAACAGTAGTTACAGCAAAAGTAATACTGCAATGATGCAATTTTTATAACAGTGTTATTAAACACATTACATATTACTGCAAGATAACGAGTAGTTAAAGAAAAAGCAATACTGCAATAACGCTATTTTTATACCCATGTTATTAAATGTATTGCATATTACTGCAAGATAATGGTTAGTTACAGTAAAAGCAGTACTGCAGTAACACAATTTTTATGCCTCTGTTATTGAATGCATTTTAGATTTACTGCAAAAAAAAGTGTTGTATTAAAGTTCAAACACATTTTACTGCAAAAATTGCTTGTTTGTGATTCTATTACTGCTTCATACCATGTACTTTAGAGACATTTTACTGAAAAATATTACATTGTTATACCTGTATTAGGGAATGCATTACTGCATCATACCATGTGGTTCAAAGACATTTTACTATAAAATTGTATTGTTATATCTATGTTAGTGAATGCATTATTACATAATAATGTGTAGTTCAAAGACATTTACTGCAAAAACTTCATTTTTATGAAACTAAATTATCAACATTAGTGTGTAGTGTGTTTGTAGTAGGTGGTGAACATTTAATTGCACCTCTGTCTTTAAATTATAGAAAAAACACTTTCAAGTCATATTTTTGCTAGTTATGTTTAGTAATCGGTGCACCAAACCTATGATTTTTCATCTATAGCAAACCCATGACTTTTCATTTATAGACCTAGTAATAAAATGTTTGGAAAACAGAAGAATGTAAAACGAACGACTCATGCCTCATCATCCTACAGTAAAAATTTGGAAAGTAGCAGCAGTAAAAGCAACAGCTATCCGGCCAGTAGTAGTAGAAAGCCACAGTTCGCCATAGCTTCTGATAGGTGCCACATTGTTATTGAGGAGGGAGGATTAGATTGTGGACTGGATGGCTCAATTCTCCTCTCAGTCACGTCAGTGTGATGTGGATGTCACATCAGAGTCTGACACCATGCCTTGGAGCCAGGGGTCCCGGCATTCCTCCTGCTGCTCCTCCTTGCAGAAAAGCGTTTTACTTGCATTAATTCTACACTTCCCCCTCCTAGTGAGTTGCCTTCTTTTTTCCTAAGAAAAGGCAACAAAACCTAATGTGTTATGGAAGATACTGAATAAAGTCTCGCTGTTGATGACATTTGTCATAAGCATCAGTGTTTGGACTGCCATGAGGAGGACATTCAGGCAGAGGCGGGATATCCCTTGCATAGCTATGTTGGTGTTGGTGGTGGTAGTAGTGGAACTTGAAGCCACAGTGATGGCAGTAGGGTTAGTGGTAGCGACAAAGGCACTCAGGGCAATTACAAAGCAGGGAATCCAGAGGGTGGCCAAGGAGTCCACAATGACATACCATAGTCTGATAAAAGAGGAGTGGAGAGTGGGTATGATGATGGACCTGGGAGCCAGATTAGGACACTGAGGAGGAGATGACATTAGAGGAGAAGAGTGGTGACTGTTGTGGCAGCAACAATAAAAAGTAGCGGTGACGTATGGTCAGAACCTCCCAAAAACTGCCACCACCAGATCTGCTTCTATTATGGTCAGCTCGGGAACTGGCAATACCACTGATACTGTGAGTGCCGGCTCAAATCATTATGAATCTAATTATTGCTTCACCCACTATACCCTCCTCCTTTGACTCCCTTCTGTGAGCCAACAATAATGGAATGTGTGGCCAGGAAACAACTCTACTCGCCCAACAAACTTAAGTTCCATCTGGCCAATTGCTGCTGTTGCAGTCACTGCTGTGCCACTTAGTTGATTCTGCTGCCTTTAGGGATCTGCTAGCATGAGCTCAGCTTTGCTGAGAGATACTTATCCAACATTATTTCTCCAAAAAAGCCATCCCAGCAATGTATTGTCATGGGGCAGAGAACATGGGTTTGTGCAGCAAGCTAAATACCATCATGGACACCTGGAGCAGCTCTTATAGGCAGGGAGAGTACATGCCTTTCATGTTTTTGCAGTGAAGCAGCTCCACAACAACGAGCCGCAAGGGCATAGCTATAGTGGAAGCTTGGGTAGTGGCTGCTGCAGAGTCTGAACTCAGAAGGGTCCATACGCTGCCATACGCAGGACAGGATGGAATCCTGAACCATGGTTACCAACCTATGGACACTTAAGTATCACATTAGCCAGCGACTGATCATCGCAGACTTTTGATTTAGTAACTGTTGATTTGTATACTCAGCTTGTACTACACCTATTTGGCACTTGGTTGCCACTGCAGATGTACCAGTCCCCTGATGATTTGGCAGTTGGCCACTGAAACGCGTTGGGCCATCCTGTGGAAATGGTATGAGTGTACTTTTGTTCAGTTGTTTCCCTTACATGGGATCGTGCAGTAAAACAGAGGGCACCGCATATGCGCAAGACTTTGGAAAGCGAAGCCGAATTACGGGCTTTCATTCAAAGGCAAGAGGGGGTGCGGTTACCTTGACTTGAAGCAAGGAGGCCGCTGCCCCCTTGACTTCAAGCTGACATGCAAATTAGCGCGGACGGAGGATAAAAGATCGTTTTCTGACTTTATGCTACATCGGACTGCAGGATGAAAAGTATGATTGGTATGATACTGCGGGCTACCCTGAGGTACTGCTGGCGGGTTTGCATGCATTTAGGAGGTGACAGGTTCCCTTTAACCTCTTTTCCCTCAACAACACTATATACTATACTCCTCTCAGTCTTTTATCTTTCATTAGTTCTGTATGCATGAGCACTATATGCATGCAGGTATGTTGCACTATTTTGCATTATTTTGAGATATTTTGAGACATATGTATATGGGCCAAATTTTAATTGTATATTTATTAAAAGCTAAGTTTTAGGAAGTACACCTACTCATTTTTAAGAATTATATCCCATTGAGTCACCTATTACAAAGCAAGTAATTGACCATTGGTATCTGGTTGTGTGCTAAATTTATTTATTTATTTACTTTTTTCCAAATTAAAAGGGAGAATATTTCCAGGCTTATTCAACTTTTGAACAAGCCACTGGTTCACCTGACAGTTAACACTTGTATGTGTATAAATATGGGCAGGCATTCTGACACCATTAATGCATGATTTTTGAGCACATGTGCAGAACAAGCCTCTGTTTCTTATTACATTAACCCCCTTTATGACCACTGCTGTACATGAATGGTGGAAGTACCCTCTTTAAAGATGGCACCCCCAGAGTAGAGCGAGCATCATTGCTGCCAGGTGCCTACAGCAAACAACTGGGAATAATGTCTGTGATTGGTGATAATGCCAATCACAAACATTTAACCCCCTCAGATGTCATAGTCAAATGTTACCATGGCATCTGTGGAAAACCAGAGAGCTATGTCATCCTGGATCTTGAGTGGCTCCCCTGCTTTGAAATTGCGAGTACTGTTGGTTGTCTGTGAAAGCTCTGGTCTCTCTGAAGAAATTAGGGCTTTTAGAGCTGTAGTTCCTATGGAGCCCCCCATGTGGCAGGATGCTACATGAACATAGAAAATCTGCAATGAATTGTAATAGCAATTCAATGCAATGTATTATAGAAGCAGTCTAATAATTGCTTATCATAGTTATCTAGGGTGACTTAAAAAAAAGTACAAAAAAATAAAAATATAAAACATGTAACAAATTCAGATCACCCCCTTTCCCCATAACTAAAGTATAAGTAAACAATAAAAAATAAACATCATAGGCATCACTGTGCCCTAAAATGCCCAAACTAAATAAATCTATGTATCTTGCACAATGAATGCCATAATGAAAAGTCAGTTTGCCAATTTTGTTCCAGCTTCCCACTACATTGTATGCAATATTAAATGGTGGCAAAGTACAACTTGTCCTGTGAGTTCTAGGACTTCTAACTTTCTTGTACTAGTATGTACAAAAAAAATGTTTTGTTTGTGCCTTTAAGAAGTTTACAAATCTTTTTATTTGAAGGTTTAACATGAATCATTCATGCGTAATGAAACTGTCACAGCTTCTTGTTTGACTGATAGAGATGAAATCAGCTTTTATCATTACTACGCATCCAACTGAAAGAAAACCACCAAACAACGATGAAAATCTTTTTGAGTGGCTTTTAAAAATTCATCAAGTAATAATTTAATTTTTATTTTTATCATCTAAAAAAGTGTGTTCCTTATATAAATCAGATCACCCCCTTTCCCCATAACTAAAGTAAAAATAAACAATACAAAATAAACATCATAGGAATCACTGTGTCCTAAAATGCTCGAACTACTTAACCACTTCCCATCTGGGCCATTTGCCCCCTTCCTGAGGCATAATTTTGCAAATCTCACTTTAGTGGTAATAACTTTGGAACGCCTTTACTTATCCAAGTCATTCAGAGATTGTTTTCTCGTGACACATTGTACTTCATGATAGTCATAAATTTGAGTCAATATATTTCACCTTTATGAAAAAAATCCCAAATTTACCCAAAAATTTTAAAAATTCTCAATTTTCTAAATTTCAATTTCTCTGCTTTTAACCCCTTAAGGACCAGGCTCATTTTCACCTTAAGGACCAGGCCATTTTTTGCAAATCTGACCAGTGTCACTTTAAGTGCTGATAACTTTAAAACGCTTTTACTTATACAGGCCATTCTGAGATTGTTTTTTCGTCACATATTGTACTTCATGACACTGGTAAAATAAAGTCAAAAAAATTAATTTTTTTGCATAATAAAATACCTAATTTACCAAAAATTTGCAAAAATTAGCAAATTTCAAAGTTTCAGTTTCTCTACTTCTGTAATACATAGTAATACCCCCAAAAATTGTGATGACTTAACATTCCCCATATGTCTACTTCATGTTTGAATTATTTTGGGAATGATATTTTATTTTTTGGGGATGTTACAAGGCTTAGAAGTTTAGAAGCAAATCTTGAAATTTTTCAGAAATTTACAAAAACCCAATTTTTAGGGACCACTACAGCTCTGAAGTCACTTTGCGAGGCTTACATAATAGAAACCGCCCAAAAATGACCCCATTCTATAAACTACACCCCTCAAGGTATTCAAAACTGATTTTACAAACTCCGTTAACCCTTTAGGTGTTGCACAAGAGTTATTGGCAAATGGGGATGAAATTTGAGAATTTCATTTTTTTGCCTAATTTTCAATTTTAACCCATTTTTTCCACTAACAAAGCAAGGGTTAACAGCCAAACAAGACTGTATCTTTATTGCCCTGACTCTGCCGTTTACAGAAACACCCCATATGTGGCCGTAAACTACTGTACGGTCACACAGCGGGGCGTAGAGTGAAAGGTGCGCCGGATGGTTTTTGGAAGCCAGATTTTGCTGGACAGTTTTTTTGACACCATGTCCCATTTGAAGCCCCCTGATGCACCCCTAGAGTATAAACTCCATAAAAGTGACCCCATCTAAGAAACTACACTCCTCAAGGTATTCAAAACTGATTTTACAAACTTTGTTAACCCTTTAGGTGTTGCACAAGAGTTATTGGCAAATGGGGATGAAATTTGAGAATTTCATTTTTTTTGCCTAATTTTCAATTTTAACCCATTTTTTCCACTAACAAAGCAAGGGTTAACAGCCAAACAAGACTGTATCTTTATTGCCCTGACTCTGCCGTTTACAGAAACACCCCATATGTGGCCGTAAACTACTGTACGGCCACACAGCGGGGCGTAGAGTGAAAGGTACGCTGTATGGTTTTTGGAAGCCAGATTTTGCTGGACAGTTTTTTTGACACCATGTCCCATTTGAAGCCCCCTGATGCACCCCTAGAGTAGAAACTCCATAAAAGTTACCCCATCTAAGAAACTACACCCCTCAAGGTATTCAAACTGATTTTACAAACTTTGTTAACCCTTTAGGTGTTGCACAAGATTTAATGGAAAATAGAGATACAATTTCAAAATTGCACTTTTTTGGCAGATTTTCCATTTTAATATTTTTTTTCCAGTTACAAAGCAAGGGTTAACAGCCAAACAAAACTCATTATTTATGGCCCTGATTCTGTAGTTTACAGAAACACCTCATATGTGGCTGTAGACCGCTGTACGGGCACACGGCAGGGCGCAGAAGGAAAGGAATGCCATATGGTTTTTGGAAGGCAGATTTTGCTGGACTGGTTTTTTTGACACCATGTCCTATTTGAAGCCCCCCTGATGCACCCCTAGAGTAGAAACTCCAAAAAAGTGACCCCATTTTAGAAAGTACGGAATAGGGTGGCAGTATTGTTGGTACTAGTTCAGGGTAGATATGATTTTTGGTTGCTCTATATTACACTTTTTGTGCGGCAAGGTAACAAGAAATAGCTTTTTTGGCACGTTTTTTTTTTTGTTTTGTACAACATTCATCTGACAGGTTAGATCACATGGTAATTTTATAGAGCAGGTTGTCACGGACGCAGCGATACCTAATATGTATACAATTTTTTTTATTTATGTAAGTTTTATACAATAACTTCATTTTTAAAACCAAAAAATTGTTTAGTGTCTCCATAGTCTGAGAGCCATAGTTTTTTCAGTTTTTGGGCGATTATCTTGAGTAGGGTCTAATTTTTTGCGGGATGAGATGACAGTTTGATTGGCACTATTTTGGGGTGCATATGACTTTTTGATCGCTTGCTATTACACTTTTTGTGACGTAAGATGGCAAAAAATTGCTTTTTTTGCACAATTTATTATTTTTATTTTTTATGGTGGTCACCTGAGGGGTTAGGTCATGTGATATTTATATAGAGCCGGTCGATACGGACGCGGCAATACCTAATATGTATACTTTATTTTTATTTATGTAGGTTTTACACAATGATTTTATTTTTGAAACAAAAAAAATGATGTTTTAGTGTTTCCATAGTCTAAGAGCCATAGTTATTTCAGTTTTTGGGCGATTATCTTGAGTAGGGTCTAATTTTTTGCGGGATGAGATGACGGTTTGATTGGTACTATTTTGGCGTACATGCGACTTTTTTGATCACTTTTATTACCTTTTTTGGGAAGTAAGGTGGGCAAAATTTCAATTTTCTCATAGTTTTTATTTTTTTATTTTTATGGCGTTCACTGTGCGGGGAAAGTAACATGACCGTTTTATAGATCAGGTCGTTACGGACGCGGCGATACCTAATATGTGTAGTTTATTTTATTTTTTTTAATTTTTATTCAGTGATAAATGTTTTTTTTTTTTATCTTAACTTTTTTCACTTTTTTTTTTTTTTTTTTGACCCAGACCCACTTGGTTCTTGAAGATCCAGTGGGTCTGATGTCTGTAAAATACAGTACAGAACCTATATAGGTATCTGTACTGTATTTTACTTACACTGAACAGATCTATGCTTTCAGAATAGATCTGTTCAGCACCATGGACAGCAGGACGCCTGAGCAGGCGTCCTGTTGTCATGGGAACCTTCCCCGTCTGCTCAGTTATGGTCAGAACTGCGCAGACGGGGAAGGGTAAGGACGGGGCTCTGGGGGGGCTGTCTGGGGGCTCTCTCCCTCTCCCATCGGGGGGCTGCAAAGGCACAGCAGCCCCCCGATCGGAGAGGGAGGGAGCTCCCTTTTACTGTTAACCTTTTCCATACAGCGGTCCGTACGGACCGCTGTATGGAAAGGGTTAAACGGCTGACATCGCATCAACGATGTCAGCCGTTTATACCAGGGTGCCAGCAATGTGCTGGCACCCTGGTATACCCACTGTACACCAACGATTATTCAATGGGAGGCAGGCGGGGGATCGCGATCCCGCCTGCCGCACCGCCCGCCTCCCGCAACGCCTCCCGCAACGTCAGGGACCGCGGGGATCAGAAACTGCAAAAAGCGCAGCAAACCGCAGGTCTGAATTGACCTGCGGTTTGCTGCGATCGCCGACACGGGGGGGTCACATGACCCCCCCTGGCGTTTTAACAGGATGCCGGCTGAATGATTTCAGCCGGCATCCTGTTCAAATTAACCCCTGCGGCGCCGGAATGCCGATTTTAAAGTCAGGACGTACCGGTACGTCCTTGGTCCTTAAGGACTCGGGAAATAGGGCGTACCGGTACGTCCTATGTCCTTAAGGGGTTAAAACAGAAAGTGATACCTCGTAAAATATTTATTACTTAACATTCCCCATATGTCTACTTTATGTTGGCATCATTTTGGAAATGTCATTTTATTTTTTTGGACATTAGAGAGCTTAGAAGTTTAGAAGCAATTCTTAAATTTTTATATGAAAATTGCCAAAACCCATTTTTTAAGGACCAGTTCAGGTCTGAAGTCACTTTGTGGGGCCTACGTATTGGATACCCCCATAAATGACCCCATTGTTGAAACTACACCCCTCAAGTTACTTAAAACCGATTTTACAAACTTTGTTAACCCTTTAGGCGTTCCACAAGAATTAAAGGAAAATGGAGATCAAATTTTTTAATTTCCCTTTTTGGGCAGATTTTCCATTTTAATTCAATTTTTTCTTTAACACATCGATGGTTAACAGCCAAACTCAATATTTATTACCCAGATTCTGCGGTTTACAGAAACACCCCACATGTGGTCATAAACTGCTGTATGGGCACACGGCAGGGCGCAGAAGAAAAGGAATGCCACATGGTTTTTAGATGCCATGTCCCATTGGAAGCCCCCCTGATGCACCCTTACAGTAGAAACTCCCAAGAAGTGACCCCATTTTGGAAACTAGGGGATAAGGTGCCAGTTTAATTGGTACTATTTTGGGGTACATATGATTTTTTGATCATTCATTATATCACTTTATGGGGCAAGGTGACCAAAAAATTGGTTGTTTTAGCACAGTTTTTATTTATTTATTTTTACAGTGTTCACCTGAGGGGTTCAGTCAAGTGACATTTCTATAGAGCAGATCGTTACGGATATGGCGATACCTAATATGTATACTTTATTTATTTATTCAAGTTTTACACAATAATAGTATTTTAGAAACAAAAAAATTATGTTTTAATGTGTCCATGTTCTGAGAGCTATAGTTTTTTATTTTTTGAGAGATTTTTTTTATGTAGGGGCTAATTTTTTGCGGGATGAGGTGACTGTTTTATTGGTACCATTTTGTGGGACATAAGCCTTTTTGATCACTTGGTGTTGCACTTTTTGTGACGTAAGGTGACAAAAATGGCTTTTTTGACAGTCATTTTATTTCTTTTTTATGGTGTTTGTCGGACTGGGTCAATCATGTGATATATTTATATTCATGGACGCGGCAATACCAAATATGTCTATTTTGTTTTTTCTATTTTTAACATTTTTTTATTCCTTACTTGGGAAAAATTTTTATTACATGTGAAACCTTTTTTTTATTTTATTTTTTTAACACTTTTTTTTTTATTTTTTATTTTTTTACACTTTTCGTCCCCCATAAGGTCATACAAGACCTCTGGGGGACATTTAATTAACTTTTTTTTTTTTTTTACTGTTGATTTCTCCTGTAACTGGGGCTGACATAGTAGCCCCAGTTACAGGAGAAATACTCCCCCCCCTGCACTCTCCGGTCCCTGCGATCAAATGATCGCATAGCACTTCCTGCTCTGCATACACAGCGATCCAGAAGGCAGGGACACCTGGGCACTGTCCCTGCCTTCTCTCTGGGTTGCCCTGCTGTCACTGACAGCAGGCAACCTGATGAGCAGCTGCACGATTAGCGTGCAGCTGCAGTTTCTGAATGGACGTTCTGGAACGTCCATTCACAAATAGAGAGCCACCTCCTGGACTGTTTATAGTCTATGGGCGGACGGGAGGTGGTTAAATATAAATTAATTTATCTTGTACAATGAATGCCATAATGAAAAAAAAAATCAAAATGGCTAGTTTGCCAATTTTGTTCCAGCTTCCCACTACATTGTATGCAATATTAAATTACAACATTAGAAAGTAAAACTTGTCCTGCAAAAAAAAAAAAACTTATGTAGCTATGTGAATGGAAACATAAAACAGTTATCGATCTGGAAAGGCATGTATTAAAAAACAGAAATGCAAAAATGGAAAATCCTTTGGGGTTGAAAGGGTTAACACCGCGTGTGTATAAAGAAGGGCAAAGTTCTGGTTCTACCCCCCCCCCCCCCTTCCCAATTAAGACATCATTTTTGGATGCTTTGTCCTAAGCCAATATTTTTTTTGTCATAACACTGTTAGTTTAAACACCATCTGCCCCCAACATTTTTATCAAAAAGCATAACACATGTGCAGTGTTTGTTAACGCCGTAAATGATGCATTTACCCATAGCTATAAATGTCAGTGTCAATCTGACATTATTTACTATTGCTGTCATTGCATTCAATAGATTAATGGAGGGAGGCCAATTTGAGCATATTAGATTCTTGTAGAATTGATTTGGAAACTAATCAGATTTCTTGAAAACTTTGATGAATTGGACACAAAACCAGTTTCGTACATCTCTAAGCCATAGTTTACATCCAAATTTTTCTGTAGTATTAATTTATCTGATGTAACTCCAAGTTTTGAGGTCTATCCCATCTAACTTTGTTGTACTAGCATGGATTGCGTGTAAAAATGTTTTGTGTGTGCTTTTAAGAAGTTGAAAAATCTTTTTACTTGAAGGTTTAACATTAATCATTCACTTGTAAAGAAACTGTCACAGTTCCTTGCGTGACTGATAGAGATGCAATCAGCTTTTATCATTACTATGCATCCAACTGAAAGAAAACCACCAAACAACGGGGAACATTTTTTGAGTGACTTAAAAATGTATCAATTGATAATATATTTTTTTTTATTTGTATCATCTAACAAAGTCTGTTCCTTATATAATTATACTCTCTAGTCATGGCAGTTTGGAAAATGAATGCAATACTTAAAAACTTTCTTTGGGAAATCGGACATAGTTTTCAAGTTGAACTATATACAACGTATTATTAAGGGGAACTTGCCACCAAGATCCGGTTATTCTAATTGCACCCAGCACCACTTGGTGTATACCTCTTACCTGTGTGAGTTACCCAAGTGTCTCTTTTCCGTTAGCTGAGAGTCTCTTTTGTGTGTGAGTTATTTTAGTGCCTCTTTACTGTGTGAGTTAGCGGAGTGCCTCTTTACTGTCTGCATTAGCTTGGTGCCTCTTGCGGTCACCCAATAGATCACGGTTAAAGAGTTAATGCTATAATCTAAACTGGTTCACTGTTAAAAGAGTTAATGTATGCTAACTATGCACTTTCAGTGGATTAAATGGTTACTATACCAGTATTGTGCACTATAGGGGTCATTGATTATATGCCTAAATTAGGTGTATTTCAGGTGCAGATGGCGGTGCAATGGTTAGTTGCACCACAATCTGAAAATTTGCCATGTCTAAAATTGTTGGCGAGGCGTAGGTGGGGAAGGGGACAGGCCAGCAGGCCCATCCCATTCATCATTTTCTATGCTTGTTTTAGGCTTGTTTTAAATTTTGAACTGGTGCTGGATTCACCAAAGTTATTGAGAGTCTGGTGGATCCTCCACCACCGATGGGGCTTTATTAAGACTGAGGTCTAAAAGGTCGGTCTTAATAAATGTGCCCCTATGTTTTTTGAAAGACTGTTTATAGGAAAGAAACAATTAACTGGCAGTTCTTGGTGTTAGACAGAAGCCTTGTTCAAGGAGACACAATTCCTGTGAGATTTCAAGCTGCCAGAAAAACAGCTGTGCTAAGAGCCAACCTCTGAGGGAGAGCAGAACAGACTTTTATAGAAGGATGAAGACCATAAAAGGCACAGTGCATGTAGGCGGTAGGCTGTCTTCCTGCCTTGCATCCCACTACCCATCCATCCACCATCAAAGACACCCCAACCACCATCAGGCAGGAGCCCTCAAAACCAGGGTGTGCCGCGAGAGGAAGAGAGGGTGCACCTCTCCAATCACTGTAGCTGTGGCCACTCTCATCCTCTCCACCTGCAAGTGCATCCCCCCCCCTTGCAGGCCCCGCTTGCTGCACT
Organism: Bufo gargarizans; assembly: GCF_014858855.1. NCBI lineage: Eukaryota > Metazoa > Chordata > Amphibia > Anura > Bufonidae > Bufo > Bufo gargarizans. The sequence continues at coordinate 186,821,420 of NC_058081.1, read as the reverse complement.
ATTTTCTATGTTTAGCTGAGAGCCTTTAAATCTGTGTGAGTTAGCCGAGTGCCTTTTTCTGGGTGGCACCAGAAAGTTTTCACTAAACTTTTACCACTTTGTCATTTTATTTATATCCCTTCCTTTCAGCACAATGAGCCTATAAACCACAATTATCCTTCATATTTATTCTGCATCAAGTCAGAGCTTGCCCTTGTAGAAAGCATTATGTGTAGGGATCAGCCATGGTCTTTGATCATTTACAATAATCTGACCTTACATTGCACTGGAACGTTTATTGATCAGTTAGAACTAACTAGCCAAGAATACTAGTCAATGTACAGACAATGTATCGATGAAGGAGTACTGGTGCTTTATCTAATATGAAGACTATTGACTGGTTATACAAACCGGATTCCAAAAAAGTTGGGACACTATACAAATCGTGAATAAAAACTGAATGCAATAATGTGGAGGTGCCAACTTCTAATATTTTATTCAGAATAGAACATAAATCACGGAACAAAAGTTTAAACTGAGAAAATGTACCATTTTAAGGGAAAAATATGTTGAATCAGAATTTCATGGTGTCAACAAATCCCCAAAAAGTTGGGACAAGGCCATTTTCACTACTGTGTGGCATCTCCCCTTCTTCTTACAACACTCAACAGATGTTTGGGGACCGAGGAGACCAGTTTCTCAAGTTTAGAAATAGGAATGCTCTCCCATTCTTGTCTAATACAGGCCTCTAACTGTTCAATCGTCTTGGGCCTTCTTTGCTGCAGCTTCCTCTTTATGATGCGCCAAATGTTCTCTATAGGTGAAAGATCTGGACTGTAGACTGGCCATTTCAGTACCCGGATCCTTCTCCTACGCAGCCATGATGTTGTGACTGATGCAGAATGTGGTCTGGCATTATCTTGTTGAAAAATGCAGGGTCTTCCCTGAAAGAGATGACGTCTGGATGGGAGCATATGTTGTTCTAGAATTTTTCTGCATTGATGGTGCCTTTCCAGACATGCAAGCTGCCCATGCCACACGCACTCATGCAACCCCATACCATCAGAGATGCAGGCTTCTGAACTGAGTGTTGATAACAACTTGGGTTGTCCTTGTCCTCTTTGGTCCGGATGACATGGTGTCCCAGATTTCCAAAAAGAACTTTGAATCGTGACTCGTCTGACCACAGAACAGTCTTCCATTTTGCCACACTCCATTTTAAATGATCCCTGGCCCAGTGAAAACGCCTGAGCTTGTGGATCTTGCTTAGAAATGGCTTCTTCTTTGCACTGTAGAGTTTCAGCTGGCAACGGCGGATGGCACGATGGATTGTGTTCACTGACAATGGTTTCTGGAAGTATTCCTGAGCCCATTCTGTGATTTCCTTTACAGTAGCATTCCTGTTTGTGGTGCAGTGTCGTTTAAGGGCCCGGAGATCACAGGCATCCAGTATGGTTTTACGGCCTTGACCCTTACGCACAGAGATTGTTCCAGATTCTCTGAATCTTCGGATGATGTTATGCACAGTTGATGATGATAGATGCAAAGTCTTTGCAATTTTTTGCTGGGTAACACCTTTCTGATATTGCTCCACTATCTTTCTGCGCAACATTGTGGGAATTGGTGATCCTCTACCCATCTTGGCTTCTGAGAGACACTGCCACTCTGAGAAGCTCTTTTTATACCCAATCATGTTGCCAATTGACCTAATTAGTGTTAATTGGTCTTCCAGCTCTTCGTTATGCTCAAATTTACTTTTTCCAGCCTCTTATTGCTACTTGTCCCAAATTTTTGGGGATTTGTTGACACCGTGAAAATTTGAATCAACGTATTTTTCCTTTAAAATGATACATTTACTCGGATTAAACGTTTGATCTGTTATCTACGTTCTATTACAAATAAAATATTGACATTTGCCATCTCCACATCATTGCATTTAGTTTTTATTCACAATTTATTTAGTGTCCCAACTTTTTTGGAATCCGGTTTGTACATAGAGATGAGAAAATGTCTTGGGTCAAATTCTAATGAATAGGTCAGAAGTTTCGATTCGGGTATGAATAAATTTGGCTCAAATTGAAACTGCTCCGATTGCACCAACCCCTTACAAGGTCTTCAATGTAAAGACAGCAGTAGTTATGTCAAAGTGACAGTGATATATATAGCCAGATGTTAGCCGGTGGTATTTTTAAATTACATTATGGTCCACAAATGATTCCTATTTGTTGCAGATGCCTTCTTCTCTGTCTTCTAATCTGTAAAACGGTGGTCGCCATTTTGAAAGTTTCCTCTGTAGTGAATTGCAAAATATGCAGATTTGGATGGAATCCAAGCCATTAAATTCAAAGCTTCTGATCCTTTTGATGATATCGTTGGAGACTCGGGACCTACCAATAGAGGTTAGATTATTGGATGGTCAAGCCGAAAACAACAGGTTTGCCTGACAATACCAAGAGTGAAAGGATCACGGCAGCACTAACGGTATGGCTTCTCACACAAGGACCGGGTCCAGTCCGTAATTAATCCAGTAAAAAGATGGTAGTGTTAATGCATTCCCTGTGGAGATGTATTTTTTTTATTACAAATGGAATACAAATTGAAGATTTTATCTCAGTGCTGCACATTCGTGTGCATGAGGCCTAAGGCGATTGCTGTAGTGCAGCGGCGGCATGAAGCGCATGTCCTATTATTGTCCGCATTACAGACAAGGATAGTACTGTTCTATTAGGGGCCAGCTGTTCCGTTCCGCAAAATACGGAATGCACACAGACGTCATCCGTATTTTTTTGTGGATCCATTTTATGCGGGCCGCAAAATACATACAGTCGTGTGCATGAGGCCTTACTCTGACATATTCCCTTTAGGGCTCACGCACATGAGCGTGTGTGTCCTGTACCCATATTGTGAACCACAAACAGCAGGTCTGCAATATGCAGGCTTCAGCCGTGTGCACTCAGTATCACGATATGTGAACCCATTGACTTTAATGGATTCGCAATCCTCAAGATACGGAGCGGTGTAGAGCAGAGGCACGGATCGGAAGCCCACGGAAGCACTACAAAACACTTCTGTGGGATTTTGGCCCGTGCCTCCACACCACAAAAAATAGAACATGTCCCATATTTTTGCGGTACGGACCATCTCTTGCGGACCCATTCAAGTCAATAGGTTCGCATCAGCAAACGGCATGCACACAGACAGTGTCAGTGCATTGCGGGCCGCTGTTTGTGGTACGCAGTACAGGCATGGGGCACACATGCTCGTGTGCAAGGGCTTAATATTATGGCCGTTGTCTGCATGTATCTCCACTATGCTCACATGTCAAATTAAAATCTTATATGTATTTTCAACAGCAGAAATCTGAGAGTCTGGGGGCATTGTTGCAGATTTACCGTCAATGTTCGGTTTGCACTGCCTCAGAGGAGTAGAACCATTGCCATTCATTATTTCTACCCCTTGCATACTCCACCTAAAATAAGTAACAGGCCAGTTATTTCCACAGCAGATTTCTTTTCTGCTGCACTGCTGTATAAATCTGTTCCTTGTCGTCCTTCAGCAGCAGCACCTACGGGATTTTCTAATCCTCCTGAAACATTGGACAGGGAGATGTCAATTAATCAATGAATCTCAGAACCTCCTACCAGTGATGGCCAGTTCGCATTGTTCGCTGGTGAATACATGCGAGCTGACATCTTTTCTCACAAGTCCGGCGAGGCACAGGTAAGCCGCCGAGGGGCCTTCATCGGGCTGTTCTCGGAAATGCCTGCTCCCGCTGACTGCATTTGTTTTCAGACCAGCTCACGCACAGGCACAGGTAAGGGCTTACCTGTGCCTCTCCGGACTTGTGAAAAAAGATGGCAGCTCGCATGTGTTCACGGGCGAACAATGCAAACTGGCCATCCCTGCCTCCTAATGTGTTTTTTGTCTGTCCTTCCCCTGGATAGCCTCCTTCTAATGAATGAGGTGGATATGTTGGGAAGTATACATTTTTTATTATTACTAACTTTATATTGTATTATTCCTAGGTCTGTGCCCTCTTTTAGCGGATATTTGACACAGCTTCTGTGTTTCGTCTATATGAAGGGCTGCAGTGCTTGTACTACTTTATTAGTGTGGTGCAAACTCACTTAAATATGTTTCTAGTATGCAGTTTAAAATTTTCCCTAAATTATTCACTGTTAACTTTCCTTAGTGGATTATTCCAATGCTAGAGCTCATCTGAAAATTACACTGCACAGAGCAGGGCTTACTGGAGGGTGTCTTGGTTTAGTGGCGCTTCCCTCTCGAGGTTCCACCTTCTCCCTGCTGGCAATGCATGCATGTCTCACCTCGCATGCACTGGGGAGAAGAGAGGGATAAAACATGGTGCCCACCTTCCACACTGCTCTTCCTTGCTCCGCAGTGCTCCCTACAAGGTAAGGGGCGCGATAGCGTCCAGATTGTTAGGCATCTCGCTTAAGTCCTTCAGTTCTTCTGTGACAGAGTCTCTAATGCTGGGGGTGTGTTTCCTCCTTGTTGTTGTTGTTTTTTTTTTCTATAATTGGAGCTTGTTAAATGAACTGCTGAAGGTGTAACTGTTATATTCAGGGTTCTGAAGTTTGGGCTCTTATAGCCCAGTGGTTAAGGTTCTTGTCTTTAATGTAGAAGATTGTGAGTTCAAATCCCCACAAGAAAAAAATAAAAAGGACCTGCACTTTAGTGTTGATCGTGAATTCTTATCGCGAATATCATTACTGGATCTTCGTAATCGTTGGATTGTGCGCATAATACGTGCATATTACACTGATGGGAATCCCTGGTTCTCTTAGAAAAATAGAAACTCCTCCTTAACGAAGTCTGCTGGGAAACGCAAACACATGTCATGCAGATCATGTAACACTCCCTTGCTGTTGGAAGTGACTTCTATTTCTACTCAGACTGCAGAGCTAACAACTTTCCTGTGGAGGATCAGCCCCTAAAGTTTCCAATAGGGATGTATTGCTGTGGATGAAGGATTCATTCAAACAGTTGACTGCTAAGGCCTCAGCCCAGGCAGCGCTATCCTCCTATATGGTTGAAAAAAAATGGGTTCAGATCCCGCTTCAGCCAGTGCGCTGAGAAACCAGCAATTGCACCAAAGTAATGAAAAAAGTGTGAGTTTCAGCAATACCTAAGCTAGGCAACAACTTCTAAAAAAATAAATAAAAATCTAGAGCCTTTAAGGTAGATCCTATGGTGAAGAGGCTTATTGCCAATAGTGGAAAACGACAGATAAGAGGGCCGATGCTCTGCTGTGTGGGCTGATGCTCCGCCTTGTGGACGTCACCAAATAACAATTATTTAGACGCACTTTGGTCCCTGGTGAGGGTAGGTCTAGTTTTTGCGGATCCGATGGATGGAAGATTGGATGGTTCCTTTGCACGGAGGCTGCCTCTCATAGAAGGCCAGATTTGCGGCCCGATCTTAGGCGTTAGCCAGACCCGGTACAGTGGGTAGAAGATCTTTATGGTAAAACATAAACAAAACTCAAAAAATACACTCTGTGCAATGGACTATTTTCCGAATAGGCTTTTCAGGCCAGACAATGACCCTCTTATGGGAAATCTGTCCCCAAAAAAAATAAGATTAAATAAAAAATAGAAATGGAAATCCCTTCCTTATGCTGCTAAGAAGTGGTATTCTTTCTAAAAATATATATATATCTCCCCAGCGTGGCTCAATGATATTTAGGTCTGGAGACTGAGATGGCCACTCCAGAACCTTCACTTAAAAAAGTGGCTTTGGCTGGTTGGGAATCCCTGGTCTGTTGACTTGGGAAATACAGCCTGTCCCAGAAAGAGACAGTTTTCAGGGCTCAAGGTTATTCATAGTCCCAGAACCTCAGATGAGGTGGAGGATTATTGTGGATCTAAGGTATCTAAACAGGTTCAGACGCAAGAAAAAGTTCCAGATGGAAATGGTTCAGTCCGCGCTAAACCTGCTAGAGCCAGGAGATTACCCCACTACAATAGATTTAAAAGATGCTTATCTGCACATTCAAAAAGCATCAAAAATTCCTGCGCATAGCCAGTTATGTCATCTGCAGTTTAAAGTATAACTGTCATCTTTTTTTTTTTTTTGGGGAGTATTGGATTGTGGTGATTAATATCTCCTCGGTGGCCCTATTTCAACTTTTCACAGTGTATTCAATTACCCCTTAATTCCACAGTTTTGTTCCCTGTACTGCCTACTTTTACCTGTGCTTAAAATCAGGTTTCTAGGCATGGTCCGTCTATCTGTTGAAGGACGGAGGACTCAGAAGCATGCAGCGTTCAAGTTCAGATTACTGACAGCCAGGGACTGTAAGTAAATGATTAAAGCCAGGTCCTCCCCAGCAGCTGATAACAGTGCCTGGGCTGTGTGCACTTCTCCCTGTCCCTGCGCTTGGCAGACGCTCCCTCACTCAGCAGACTAGGACAATGCAGAGTCGAAGCAGCGCAGAGCAGGGAAGGAAGATCTGCCATCTGCTCAGTGTATAAGTGAAAGCAACATGTGGTAAGAGGACCCCTTTGTACTGCAGGAGATTAACCCTTTAGGGGGAGGGCTCTGGTTACTGACACTTTTGGGGGGCTATTGTTACTGGCTAGTGAGGGCAGGCGGGATTAGCCTCAGGTTGAGGGCAGTGGCGGCCATCTTAACTAAATAGAGAACTTGCAGTTTTATGCAGACTGGTTGCTAAGGGCGGAATCTTATTAAATATGGGGTAAATCAGTCTAATAGTAACTGATTCTGGAATATCATGTTATTAGTAACTACATATATGAAAATTGAAATGAGGGTCTAAGTGTGACAGTTATCCTTAAAGGCACTTTCATTCAGGGTTTCATCAGCCCCATTCACATTCGAAAAAGGTGGTAGCAGTTGTTGTTGCCGGCCTCAGAGAATCTGAAATAACTACAGTATATCCCATATCTGGATGAATGGCTGGTAAAGGGGGGAGACCGCAGAAAGATTCAAAGCGCATCTTCAGTTAATCTTCAACAGAATCCAGTCTTTAGGCTGGATAGTCAACAGACAAAGATCCAGTATCGTCCCATCTCAGCAGAAACAGTTCCTGAGGTTCATTCTGGAGGCCAAGGAGTTGACTGGTTCCCTTCCAGTGAAAAGAAGGAATGTCTGCGCCAGAATGTGCACATACTTAGGCCGTTCAGACCTATATTCCTTCGTCAGGGAGGGAGGTGGAGTGGATCTTGGTATGGGTGGAGGCCAATATTCAACAGCTGTCAGCTGTACACACCAGAGAAAGAAACAATGCTGTCATGGGACGGCTAAGCCGCGACTAGCCCCTCCCGAGGGAATGGTCTTTTGACCCAGAAATATCCCTGCAACTCAAGAGGTGTTAGGGTCGGCCCCAGATAAATCTGATGGCTACCCGAGCCAATGTATAGGTGCCTCTATTCTGCTCCCTGTTCATGGAAGACAACCCTTGGGCCCTAGATGCCCTCTCAGTCCCTTGGGACTTGAGGTTGGCCTACATCTTCCGCCCATTCCTATGATTCCAAAGGCCTTACAGAAGATCAAATGGGATCAGGTCTCGACAATCCTGATATGCCCATACTGGCCCAAAAGGGCATGGTTTACACCACTTATGTTGATAAGCAGGGAGACCTTCTGGAGGCTCCCACAGATTCCATACCTAGTAACTCAGGACGGCAGATGTTGTCCGGATCTACACCACCTGAAATTGACAGCCTGGATGTTGACTGCCCCCTTCTAGCAGGACAGGGCTTATCAGACACGGTAATAAGAACGCTATCGCAGTCCAGAGCATGTACAACTAATAAAGTGTTCATCAGAGTCAAAAAGGTGTTTGATTTTTGGTGTGTGAAAAATGGAGTATCTTGTCAGTCTCCTACAATTCAGGATATCCTGAATTCCTGCAGCAAGGCTTTGACAAAGGCCTAAAGCCAGGTACAATTAAGGTCCACATATTAGCTTTATCAGCTTCATTGGAGAGACAGTTATCCAGAGAACCACTAATACAGAGGTTTGTTAAAGCAATCAGAGGAATCAGACCTCAGGTCATTGACCCGATCCAAGGTGGGACCTTTGTGTGGTCCTGGATCAACTTTGCAATGTTCCCTTTGAACCACTGCAGGACTCAGATTTAAAGTTCGTGTCCATGAAAGTTTATTTCTTATTGGCAATTACTTTGGCCAAACAGGTCAGTGAGATAGAGGCCCTGGCATGTGCCGAGCCTTACTTAAATCTTTCTGCAAGATAAAGTTTGAGTTACTGATTTTATATATATATATTATTTTTTTTCCCCCGGATCCGTCATCAGAGGAGGAGACTAGACTTCACTCTCTGGACGTGGGCAGAGCCTTAAAGATATATGTCCAAAGGACGAATACGTTCTGGAAGACGGACCATTTGTTTGTTTTCCATTGGGGAAAAACAAAAAGGGAAAAACTGGTGAAAGCCTCTTTGTCCAAATGGATAAGGGAGACTATCAATATGTTACCTAAGCCTATAAAAGCTCATTCAACTTGTGCGATGGCTACATTATGGGCAGAGAAGAATTTCGTTCCCTTAGACTAGATCTGTAAAACAGTGTCAGGGAGCTCTTAAAATATGTTTGTGTAGCGCTACAGCCTGGATATGCGGCAGAGGGGAGAGACGGCTTTTGGCAGATCAGTAATACAGTCCACGGTATAATGGGAGCCCTCCCCTTAGGATTAATTGCTAAATATCCGTGGGTGCTGCTGCTGAAGGACGACAAGGAAAGTGTAATTTTTCTTACCGTAAATTCTCTTTCCTTTAGTCCAAAGTAGCAGCAGATACTTACCCGCCCAATAAAATAATTCTTGGAACAGACCAGAGTGGTTTATTGTCTCTCTTAGGTTACTTAGAATTACACTGTAGGAGGTTCTAACCTAGGGAGTAATAAAGGATCTGAGATTAATTAATTGACATCTCCCTGTCCTATGTTTCAGGAGTATTAGAAATCTCCATGGGTACTGCCGCTTTGTACTAAAGGAAAGAGAATTAACGGGAAGAAAAATTACACTTTTTTCTATGCATGTTAACAGGACTACAGAAAACACACTCATTTGTGGGAAGCAGATTTAACTTTTAGTTTTGCATGGAATACACAATGAAATCCATGTGAAATAAAAACATTGAGTGAACATACCCAAGATAAGGCCTCATGCACACGAACATTGTTTTGGTCCGCATCCAAGACGCAGTTTTTGCAGCTTGTACGCGGACCCATTCACTTCAATAGGGCAGCAAAAGATGCGGATAGCACTCCGTGTGCTGTCTGCATCTGTTACTCCGTTCCGTGGTCCGTAAAAAAAAAATATTACCTGTCCTATTCCTGTCCGTTTTGCGGACAAGAATAGGCAGTTATATCAATGGCTGTCCGTGGCGTTCCGCAAATGGCGGAACGCGCACGGACGCCATCCGTGTTTTGCGGATCCGCAATTTGTGGACTGCAAAACACACAATGGTCGTGTGCATGTAGCTTTAAAGGGATTGTTCAGGTGTATAAAAATATGACTACTTTCTTTCAAAACAGTGCAGCACCTGTCCACCGGTTGTATGTTATATTGCTGGTAAGGGTAGTTTCACACCTCCATTTAAGGGCTCATGCACGCAATAGTATCTTGCGTTTAGTATACGAACCGTATTTTGATTCCATATACGGAACCATTCATTTCAATGGGTCTGCAAAAGATGCATACTGAACTCTGTGTGGTGTCCGCATCCGTTGCTCCGTTCCTTGACCCCGCAAAAATTATGAGACATGTCCTATTCTTGTCTGTCTCTATAATGGGCCTTGTGTTCCGTTCCGCAAATTGCGGAAGGCACACGTGCGGCATCTGTTTTTTTGCGGATCCGCAATTTGCAGACCACAAGAAACGGCACTCCCGTGTACATGAGCCCTAACTGATCCACCAAACAGTTCTCGTTCCCATTCCCCGCCAGACTACCTGGACTATAATGGTATTCTGTGGCGATACAGCCTGTTTTGGGCATCAGTGCCTGGTTTCGGCCAGACAAATAATGCAGCGGAACAACCTGCTGGATCAGTTAAAGCTGTAAGCCTACCCTAAGGGTCCATTCACATGTCCGCAAAATGGATCCGCATCCGTTCCGCAATTTTGCGGAACGGGTGCAGACCTATTCATTTTCAATGGGGCTGGAATGTGCTGTCCGCATCCACATTTGCGGATCCGCACTTCCGCATCCGTGTTTCCGTTTCCGCCAAAAAATAGAACATGTCCTATTCTTGTCCGCAATTGCGGACAAGAACAGGCATATTCTATTAGTGCCGGCAATGTGCGGACCGCAAAATGCGGACTGCACATTGCCGCTTTCCGTGTTTTGCGGATCCGTGGCTCCGTGTATCCGCAAAACACATTGCGGACGTGTGAATGGAGCCTAAGTTTCATTCACCTCAATAAAACTGAGCTGCAGTACCAGACATGACTCCTAGACAGGTGTGGCGCTGTTTATGGAAAAAAACTGCTATCTTTTCTAATCCTTTAATTCCACTGTCTTCTTGGCTCTATAACTAAAGACAGTTATTAATATCACTGTGTAATGGTCCAAAATACATGTTGATAGCAGCCAACACAGGTCCATATTTGGTGCTGAATTTAATGATTTGCTTGTAGAATTTATTTCCAGAACTACAAATTAAATTATATTTCGAAATTGGCTGGTTCGCAAAAAAAAAAAAGAAGTTCGATCCGAATTTATCTGCGGCGAATCTCGATAAAAAATTGCTATTTCCTGGCTGCAAAGAGCCTTTATAGTGGTGTAGAACACTGTGCTTTGCAGTAACACGCATAGGGAGTCTGCTCTAGTAGTGAAATAATACTGTGAGTCCGAATGATATTCAGATGACAGGCGTCGCTCTTAGAATCACTGCACACTTCACTTATTTGGGCAGTCACGGGGTCAAAACTGACCAAATAACTCAAGTATGAACTCAGCCTTACAGGTTGATGTTAGCGCCAAGGAGAAACGCACACCTTTTACACCATCGTAAGCTGATTCCACATAGATGTTATCAGAACCCGTTCTATTAAACGCTTATACAAGTAGAGCCCCCCGACAGAGTGGAGAGGGTGTCAGCAGTAAGTTTGTGTTGACGTCACCGATTATTTTGCCCTTTCTCTGATCCGTCAGAACAATAACCCCAGAAAACAGATCCTGTCTGTTGAGCATCCGCCTTCACTCAACATTTGTTCAGTAATCCATCAGTATTGCTAAAGCCAAAAACACAGGAGTAGATCCAAAACAGAGATGACACTGAAGAGAATATTTGCATGTCTTCTGTGTTTCGTACCCATTCCTGCTTTTGGCTAACAAATCACAAGCTAATTCTGATGGCACCATACAGGCCTCACAGCTGCTACACAGACAGGATCCTTTGTGCGTCTCATTTTTCCTTCCTTCTGACAGATCAGAAGAAGGGTCAAATAAATGATGTCAGCCAGGCAGAAAGGCAAAATAGTGGCCCATTCATGAAGTGGGGAGGGTGGGAACAGCATGATAAGTCCACAGAGTGGCCCTATGACATAGTGGTGAGGTGGAAGCAGCATGAGGAGACCACAAAGTGTGGAGGTGTCTGGAGGTGGCGGCAGCATCAGGAGACCACAGAGTGACTAGGTGACATAGTGTGGAGGTGGCAGCATCAGCATCAGGAGACCGCAGAGTGGCAAGGTGACATAGTGTAGAGGTAACAGCAGCATCAGAAGACCACAGAGTGGCAAGGTGAAATAGTGTGGAGGTGGCAGCAGCATGAGGAGACCACAGAGTGGCAAGTTGACATAGTGTGGAGGTCGCAGCAGCATCAGGAGACCACAGAGTGACCCAGTGACAGAGAAGGGAGATGGGTGGCAATACCAGTAGAAGCTGAAGATGGTGGGTGAAAGAAGTAGCACTTGGCATCAGATGTGTGGCATCAGGCGGGTGGCAGCATCAGAATAGTAGCTGAGTCAGGTAGTTAGAAGAAACCCAGTCTCTTTTGTCAAAGTGTTGGTGTGGCACCATGGATTATCTAGTCTGAGGCATTTGTGGGTGGAAATCTTGGCTGATCCATGCCTGATTCATCTCGACAAAGGTCAGTATCTTCACATTTTGGGTGGACAGACGAGTAGAGTTGAGCGAACACCTGGATGTTCGGGTTCGAGAAGTTCGGCCGAACATCCCGGAAATGTTCGGGTTCGGGATCCGAACCCGATCCGAACTTCGTCCCGAACCCGAACCCCATTGAAGTCAATGGGGACCCGAACTTTTCGGCACTAAAAAGGCTGTAAAACAGCCCAGGAAAGAGCTAGAGGGCTGCAAAAGGCAGCAACATGTAGGTAAATCCCCTGCAAACAAATGTGGATAGGGAAATGAATTAAAATAAAAATTAAATAAATAAAAATTAACCAAAATCAATTGGAGAGAGGTTCCATAGCAGAGAATCTGGCTTCCCGTCACCCACCACTGGAACAGTCCATTCTCAGATATTTAGGCCCCGGCACCCAGGCAGAGGAGAGAGGTCCCGTAACAGACAATCTGGCTTCATGTCAGCAGAGAATCAGTCTGCATGTCATAGCAGAGAATCAGGCTTCACGTCACCCACCACTGCAACAGTCCATTGTCATAAATTTAGGCCCAGCACTAGTGTTGAGCGGCATGTCCCATATTCGAATTCGCGAAATTTTGTGAATATTCGAAAGAATATTCGTAAAATATTCGCGATTATTCAAATTCGTTATTATTTCGCATATGCGATAATTCGAATTATCGCATAATACATATGCTATGCAAAATTCACATGTGCGCTAATGAAATCGCCTTACGAAGATTCGCAACTCAATTCAATCACTAATGTATGAATGCAATGCCCTTTGCCTCTGTTCTGGGACAAGTGTAGATATTCGCATGTGCGCTAATAAAATCGCCTTACGAAGATTCGCACCTCAATCACTTTCTAGGGAATGTGAGACTTTTGGGAATCAATCGAGATACAGTGGGGGGTGATGACAGTAGTTGACAGAGTACAGATCAATGTAATCTGTAAGGTGGAAAGTAAAATAAAAAATACGAATATTCGTAAATCGAATTTTACGAAGTTCTACGTATTCGCGAATATGGTGCTATACTATATGAATGCACAGGCCTTTGCCTCTCTGTTCTGGGGACAAGTGTAGATATTTGCATTTGCGTTAATAAAATCGCCTTACGAAGATTCGCAGCTCAATTCAATCACTAATGTATGAATGCAAAGCCCTTTGCCTCTGTTCTGGGACAAGTGTAGATATTCGCATGTGCGCTAATAAAATCGCCTTACGAAGATTCGCAACTCAATTCACTAATGTATGAATGCAAAGCCCTTTGCCTCTGTTCTGGGACGTGCCGATATTCGCATGTGCGCTAATAAAATCGCCTTACGAAGATTCGCGCCTCAATCACTTTCTAGGCAATGTGAGTAAGATCTGAGCTGTTGGACCTTTGGGAAACAATCAATTATATGTGTACTGTAATTTTGTGGGGGGGGGGGGGGGAAACAAAAAACGAATATTCGTTTTTACGAATATATAGCACTATATTCGAAATATTCGCGAAATCGCGAAGTTGCGATATTCGCGAAAAAAATTTGCTTTTCGAATATTCGCGCTCAACACTACCCAGCACCCAGGCAGAGGAGAGAGGTCCCGTAACAGAGAATCTGGCTTCATGTCAGCAGAGAATCAGTCTTCATATCATAGCAGAGAATCAGGCTTCACGTCACCCACCACTGTAAGAGTCAATTTTCATAAATTTAGGCCCAGAACCCAGGCAGAGGAGAAAGGTCCCGTAACAGACAATCTGGCTTCATGTCAGCAGAGAATCAGTCTTCATATCATAGCAGAGAATCAGGCTTCACGTCAGCCACCACTGCAACAGTCCATTGTCATAAATTTAGGCCCAGCACCCAGGCAGAGGAGAGAGGTCCCGTAACAGACAATCTGGCTTCATGTCAGCAGAGAATTAGTCTGCATGTCATAGCAGAGAATGAGGCTTCACGTCAGCCACCACTGCAACAGTCCATTGGCATATATTTAGGCCTAGCACACAGGCAGAGCAGAGAGGTCCCGTAACAGACAATCTGGCTTCATGACAGCAGAGAATCAGTCTGCATGTCATAGCAGAGAATCAGGCTTCACGTCAGCCACCACTGCAACAGTCCATTGTCATAAATTTAGGCCCAGCACCCAGGCAGAGGAGAGAGGTCCCGTAACAGAGAATCTGGCTTCATGTCAGCAGAGAATCAGTCTTCATATCATAGCAGAGAATCAGGCTTCACGTCACCCACCACTGTAAGAGTCAATTTTCATAAATTTAGGCCCAGAACCCAGGCAGAGGAGAAAGGTCCCGTAACAGACAATCTGGCTTCATGTCAGCAGAGAATCAGTCTTCATATCATAGCAGAGAATCAGGCTTCACGTCACCCACCACTGCAACAGTCAATTTTCATAAATTTAGGCCCAGAACCCAGGCAGAGGAGAAAGGTCCCGTAACAGACAATCTGGCTTCATGTCAGCAGAGAATCAGTCTTCATATCATAGCAGAGAATCAGGCTTCACGTCACCCACCACTGCAACAGTCAATTTTCATAAATTTAGGCCCAGAACCCAGGCAGAGGAGAAAGGTCCCGTAACAGACAATCTGGCTTCATGTCAGCAGAGAATCAGTCTTCATATCATAGCAGAGAATCAGGCTTCACGTCACCCACCACTGCAACAGTCAATTTTCATAAATTTAGGCCCAGCACCCAGGCAGAGGAGAGAGGTCCCGTAACAGAGGATCTGGCTTCATGTCAGCAGAGAATCAGTCTGCATGTCATAGCAGAGAATCAGGCTTCACGTCACCCACCACTGCAACAGTCAATTGTCATAAATTTAGGCCCAGCACCCAGGCAGAGGAGAGAGCTCCCGTAACAGAGGATCTGGCTTCATGTCAGCAGAGAATCAGTCTGCATGTCATAGCAGAGAATGAGGCTTCACGTCACCCACCACTGCAACAGTCCATTGGCATATATTTAGGCCTAGCACACAGGCAGAGGAGAGGTTCATTCAACTTTGGGTAGCCTCGCAATATAATGGTAAAATGAAAATAAAAATAGGATTGAATGAGGAAGTGCCCTGGAGTCCAATAATATATGGTTATGGGGAGGTAGTTAATGTCTAATCTGGACAAGGGACGGACAGGTCCTGTGGGATCCATGCCTGGTTCATTTTTATGAACGTCAGCTTGTCCACATTGGCTGTAGACAGGCGGCTGCGTTTGTCTGTAATGACGCCCCCTGCCGTGCTGAATACACGTTCAGACAAAACGCTGGCTGCCGGGCAGGCCAGCACCTCCAAGGCATAAAAGGCTAGCTCTGGCCACGTGGACAATTTAGAGACCCAGAAGTTGAATGGGGCCGAACCATCAGTCAGTACGTGGAGGGGTGTGCACACGTACTGTTCCACCATGTTAGTGAAATGTTGCCTCCTGCTAACACGTTGCGTATCAGGTGGTGGTGCAGTTAGCTGTGGCGTGTTGACAAAAGTTTTCCACATCTCTGCCATGCTAACCCTGCCCTCAGAGGAGCTGGCCGTGACACAGCTGCCTTGGCGACCTCTTGCTCCTCCTCTGCCTTGGCCTTGGGCTTCCACTTGTTCCCCTGTGACATTTGGGAATGCTCTCAGTAGCGCGTCTACCAACGTGCGCTTGTACTCGCGCATCTTCCTATCACGCTCCAGTGCAGGAAGTAAGGTGGGCACATTGTCTTTGTAGCGTGGATCCAGCAGGGTGGCAACCCAGTAGTCCGCACAGGTTAAAATGTGGGCAACTCTGCTGTCGTTGCGCAGGCACTGCAGCATGTAGTCGCTCATGTGTGCCAGGCTGCCCAGGGGTAAGGACAAGCTGTCCTCTGTGGGAGGCGTATCGTCATCGTCCTGCCTTTCCCCCCAGCCACGCACCAGTGATGGGCCCGAGCTGCGTTGGGTGCCACCCCGCTGTGACCATGCTTCATCCTCATCCTCCTCCACCTCCTCCTCATCCTCGTCCTCCTCGTCCTCCAGTAGTGGGCCCTGGCTGGCCACATTTGTACCTGGCCTCTGCTGTTGCAAAAAACCTCCCTCTGAGTCACTTCGAAGAGACTGGCCTGAAAGTGCTAAAAATGACCCCTCTTCCTCATCCTCCTCCTCCTCCTCCTGGGCCACCTCCTGTTCCATCATCGCCCTAAGTGTTTTCTCAAGGAGACATAGAAGTGGTATTGTAACGCTGATAACGGTGTCATCGCCACTGGCCATGTTGGTGGAGTACTCGAAACAGCGCAACAGGGCACACAGGTCTCGCATGGAGGCCCAGTCATTGGTGGTGAAGTGGTGCTGTTCTGTAGTGCGACTGACCCGTGCGTGCTGCAGCTGAAACTCCACTATGGCCTGCTGCTGCTCGCACAGTCTGTCCAGCATGTGCAAGGTGGAGTTCCACCTGGTGGGCACGTCGCATATGAGGCGGTGAGCGGGAAGGCCGAAGTTACGCTGTAGCGCAGACAGGCGAGCAGCGGCAGGATGTGAACGCCGGAAGCGCGAACAGACGGCCCGCACTTTATGCAGCAGCTCTGACATGTCGGGGTAGTTGTGAATGAACTTCTGCACCACCAAATTCAGCACATGCGCCAAGCAAGGGATGTGCGTCAAATTGGCTAGTCCCAGAGCTGCAACGAGATTTCGCCCATTATCACACACCACCAGGCCGGGCTTGAGGCTCACCGGCAGCAACCACTCGTCGGTCTGTTGTTCAATACCCCGCCACAACTCCTGTGCGGTGTGGGGCCTGTCCCCCAAACATATGAGTTTCAGAATGGCCTGCTGACGTTTACCCCGGGCTGTGCTGAAGTTGGTGGTGAAGGTGTGTGGCTGACTGGATGAGCAGGTGGAAGAAGAGGAGGAGGAAGCCGAGAAGGAGGAGGTGGCAACAGGAGGCAAAGAATGTTGCCCTGCGATCCTTGGCGGCGGCAGGACGTGCGCCAAACAGCTCTCCGCCTGGGGCCCAGCTGCCACTACATTTACCCAGTGTGCAGTTAGGGAGATATAGCGTCCCTGGCCGTGCTTACTGGTCCACGTATCTGTGGTTAGGTGGACCTTGCTACAGATGGCGTTGCGCAGTGCACACTTGATTTTATCGGATACTTGGTTGTGCAGGGAAGGCACGGCTCTCTTGGAGAAGTAGTGCCGGCTGGGAACAACATACTGTGGGACAGCAAGCGACATGAGCTGTTTGAAGCTGTCTGTGTCCACCAGCCTAAATGACAGCATTTCATAGGCCAGTAGTTTAGAAATGCTGGCATTCAGGGCCAGGGATCGAGGGTGGCTAGGTGGGAATTTACGCTTTCTATCAAATGTTTGTGAGATGGAGAGCTGAACGCTGGCGTGTGACATGGTTGAGACGCTTGGTGACGGAGGTGGTGGTGGTGGTGTTGGTGGTACATCCCCTGTTTGCTGGGCGGCAGGTGCCAACGTTCCTCCAGAGGCGGAGGAAGAGGCCGAGGCGGCAGCAGCAGAATAGGCCGAGGCGGCAGCAGCAGAAGAGGTAGCAGGGGGAGCCTGAGTGACTTCCTTGGTTTTAAGGTGTTTACTCCACTGCAGTTCATGCTTTGCATGCAGGTGCCTGGTCATGCAGGTTGTGCTCAGGTTCAGAACGTTAATGCCTCGCTTCAGGCTCTGATGGCACAGCGTGCAAACCACTCGGGTCTTGTCGTCAGCACATTGTTTGAAGAAGTGCCATGCCAGGGAACTCCTTGAAGCTGCCTTTGGGGTGCTCGGTCCCAGATGGCGGCGGTCAGTAGCAGGCGGAGTCTCTTGGCGGCGGGTGTTCTGCTTTTGCCCACTGCTCCCTCTTTTGCTACGCTGTTGGCTCGGTCTCACCACTGCCTCTTCCTCCGAACTGTGAAAGTCAGTGGCACGACCTTCATTCCATGTGGGGTCTAGGACCTCATCGTCCCCTGCATCGTCTTCCACCCAGTCTTGATCCCTGACCTCCTGTTCAGTCTGCACACTGCAGAAAGACGCAGCAGTTGGCACCTGTGTTTCGTCATCATCAGAGACATGCTGAGGTGGTATTCCCATGTCCTCATCATCAGGAAACATAAGTGGTTGTGCGTCAGTGCATTCTATGTCTTTCACCGCTGGGGAAGGGCTAGGTGGATGCCCTTGGGAAACCCTGCCAGCGGAGTCTTCAAACAGCATAAGAGACTGCTGCATAACTTGAGGCTGAGACAGTTTCCCTGGTATGCATGGGGGTGATGTGACAGACTGATGGGGTTGGTTTTCAGGCGCCATCTGTGCGCTTTCTGCAGAAGACTGGGTGGGAGATAATGTGAACGTGCTGGATCCACTGTCGGCCACCCAATTGACTAATGCCTGTACCTGCTCAGGCCTTACCATCCTTAGAACGGCATTGGGCCCCACCATATATCGCTGTAAATTCTGGCGGCTACTGGGACCTGAGGTAGTTGGTACACTAGGACGTGTGGATGTGGCAGAACGGCCACGTCCTCTCCCAGCACCAGAGGGTCCACTAACACCACCACGACCATGTCCACGTCCGCGTCCCTTACTAGATGTTTTTCTCATTGTTATGGTTCACCACAACAACAAATATATTATTTGGCCCAATGTATTGTATTCAAATTCAGCGGGATATAAATTTGAGGCCTAGTATTTAGGCGCTGGGTGACCGGTATGGATTTAGTGACAGAATTAGACTTGGAAATGCACAGAAGCGTGTGTGTGAAGTTATTCTGAATGACCCTATGTGCACCTTCAATATTATATACCCTTTTAGGGATAGATTTCAAATAGCTCTGATATAGCAGAAACCACTAAATTATGAAATTGCTAAATTGGGAATTGTACTTCAACCCAGAACAAAAAATGTGCTTTGACGGACACTAAATATCTTGCCCAGCAACAACAGTACAGCGGTGGGTAACGAGAGATTTAGAGGGATTTAAATTTGAGGCCTAGTATTTAGGCGCTGGGTCACCGGTATGGATTTAGTGACAGAATTAGACTTGGAAATGCACAGAAGCGTGTGTGTGAAGTTATTCTGAATGACCCTATGTGCACCTTCAATATTATATACCCTTTTAGGGATAGATTTCAAATAGCTCTGATATAGCAGAAACCACTAAATTATGAAATTGCTAAATTGGGAATTGTACTTCAACCCAGAACAAAAAATGTGCTTTGACGGACACTAAATATCTTGCCCAGCAACAACAGTACACCGGTGGGTAACGAGAGATTTAGAGGGAATTAAATTTGAGGCCTAGTATTTAGGCGCTGGGTCACCGGTATGGATTTAGTGACAGAATTAGACTTGGAAATACACAGTAGCGGGTGTGTGTGAAGTTATTCTGAATGACCCTATGTGCACCTTCAATATTATATACCCTTTTAGGGATAGATTTCAAATAGCTCTGATATAGCAGAAACCACTAAATTATGAAATTGCTAAATTGGGAATTGTACTTCAACCCAGAACAAAAAATGTGCTTTGACGGACACTAAATATCTTGCCCAGCAACAACAGTACAGCGGTGGGTAACGAGAGATTTAGAGGGAATTAAATTTGAGGCCTAGTATTTAGGCGCTGGGTCACCGGTATGGATTTAGTGACAGAATTAGACTTGGAAATGCACAGAAGCGTGTGTGTGAAGTTATTCTGAATGACCCTATGTGCACCTTCAATATTATATACCCTTTTAGGGATAGATTTCAAATAGCTCTGATATAGCAGAAACCACTAAATTATGAAATTGCTAAATTGGGAATTGTACTTCAACCCAGAACAAAAAATGTGCTTTGACGGACACTAAATATCTTGCCCAGCAACAACAGTACAGCGGTGGGTAACGAGAGATTTAGAGGGATTTAAATTTGAGGCCTAGTATTTAGGCGCTGGGTCACCGGTATGGATTTAGTGACAGAATTAGACTTGGAAATGCACAGAAGCGTGTGTGTGAAGTTATTCTGAATGACCCTATGTGCACCTTCAATATTATATACCCTTTTAGGGATAGATTTCAAATAGCTCTGATATAGCAGAAACCACTAAATTATGAAATTGCTAAATTGGGAATTGTACTTCAACCCAGAACAAAAAATGTGCTTTGACGGACACTAAATATCTTGCCCAGCAACAACAGTACACCGGTGGGTAACGAGAGATTTAGAGGGAATTAAATTTGAGGCCTAGTATTTAGGCGCTGGGTCACCGGTATGGATTTAGTGACAGAATTAGACTTGGAAATACACAGTAGCGGGTGTGTGTGAAGTTATTCTGAATGACCCTATGTGCACCTTCAATATTATATACCCTTTTAGGGATAGATTTCAAATAGCTCTGATATAGCAGAAACCACTAAATTATGAAATTGCTAAATTGGGAATTGTACTTCAACCCAGAACAAAAAATGTGCTTTGACGGACACTAAATATCTTGCCCAGCAACAACAGTACAGCGGTGGGTAACGAGAGATTTAGAGGGAATTAAATTTGAGGCCTAGTATTTAGGCGCTGGGTCACCGGTATGGATTTAGTGACAGAATTAGACTTGGAAATACACAGTAGCGGGTGTGTGTGAAGTTATTCTGAATGACCCTATGTGCACCTTCAATATTATATACCCTTTTTGGGATAGATTTCAAATAGCTCTGATATAGCAGGAACCACTAAATTATGAAATTGCTAAATTGGGAATTGTACTTCAACCCAGAACAAAAAATGTGCTTTGACGGGCACTAAATAACTTTCCCAGCTACAACAGGACAACGGTAACGAGAGATTTAGAGGGATTTAAATTTGAGGCCTAGTATTTAGGCGCTGGGTGACAGGTATGGGTTTAGTGACAGAATTAGACTTGGAAATACACAGTAGCGGGTGTGTGTGAAGTTATTCTGAATGACCCTATGTGCACCTTCAATATTATATACCCTTTTTGGGATAGATTTCAAATAGCTCTGATATAGCAGAAACCACTAAATTATGAAATTGCTAAATTGGGAATTGTACTTCAACCCAGAACAAAAAATGTGCTTTGACGGACACTAAATATCTTGCCCAGCAACAACAGTACAGCGGTGGGTAACGAGAGATTTAGAGGGAATTAAATTTGAGGCCTAGTATTTAGGCGCTGGGTCACCGGTATGGATTTAGTGACAGAATTAGACTTGGAAATACACAGTAGCGGGTGTGTGTGAAGTTACTCTGAATGACCCTATGTGCACCTTCAATATTATATACCCTTTTTGGGATAGATTTCAAAGAGCTCTGATATAGCAGGAACCACTAAATTATGAAATTGCTAAATTGAGAATTGTATTTCAACCCAGAACAAGAAATGTGCTTGAACGGACACTAAATAACTCGCCCAGCTACAGCACTAGGGACAGATTTAGCTGGATATAAATTTGAGGCCTAGTATTTAGGCGCTGGGTGACCGGTATGGATTTAGTGACAGAATTAGACTGGGATATGGCCAAAAAATGAACAGACTATTGCTGGTTAAATGCACTTGGTGTGACAGCTTCACCCTGATGTAGGCTTTAGCCAAAAAACAACCACACCATTGAGGGTTAAATGCACTTGGTGACAGGCGCAGCTTGCCCCTGATTTTGTATATGGCCAAAAAATGAACAGACTATTGCTGGTTAAATGCACTTGGTGTGACAGCTTCACCCTGATGTAGGCTTTAGCCAAAAAACAACCACACCATTGAGGGTTAAATGCACTTGGTGACAGGCGCAGCTTGCCCCTGATTTTGTATATGGCCAAAAAATGAACAGACTATTGCTGGTTAAATGCACTTGGTGTGACAGCTTCACCCTGATGTAGGCTTTAGCCAAAAAACAACCACACCATTGAGGGTTAAATGCACTTGGTGACAGGCGCAGCTTGCCCCTGATTTTGTATATGGCCAAAAAATGAACAGACTATTGCTGGTTAAATGCACTTGGTGTGACAGCTTCACCCTGATGTAGGCTTTAGCCAAAAAACAACCACACCATTGAGGGTTAAATGCACTTGGTGACAGGCGCAGCTTGCCCCTGATTTTGTATATGGCCAAAAAATGAACAGACTATTGCTGGTTAAATGCACTTGGTGTGACAGCTTCACCCTGATGTAGGCTTTAGCCAAAAAACAACCACACCATTGAGGGTTAAATGCACTTGGTGACAGGCGCAGCTTGCCCCTGATTTTGTATATGGCCAAAAAATGAACAGACTATTGCTGGTTAAATGCACTTGGTGTGACAGCTTCACCCTGATGTAGGCTTTAGCCAAAAAACAACCACACCATTGAGGGTTAAATGCACTTGGTCGCAGCTTGTGCTGGCGCACCACAAGACACAAAATGGCCGCCGATCACCCCAGAAAAATGAGACTGACAAACGGTCTGTGCAGCCTAAAAACAGTGAGCAATTGAGGATCAGCAGCTCAATGATCCACAGCTGCAGATCGATCAGTTAATCAAGTCCTTTGGAGGAGTTAATCTGCCTAATCTCGCCCTACTGTCGCAGCCGCAACCTCTCCCTACGCTAATCAGAGCAGAGTGACGGGCGGCGCTATGTGACTCCAGCTTAAATAGAGGCTGGGTCACATGGTGCTCTGGCCAATCACAGCCATGCCAATAGTAGGCATGGCTGTGATGGCCTCTTGGGGCAAGTAGTATGACGCTTGTTGATTGGCTGCTTTGCAGCCTTTCAAAAAGCGCCAAGAAAGCGTCACAAAAGCGCCAAGAAAGCGACGAACACCGAACCCGAACCCGGACTTTTACGAAAATGTCCGGGTTCGGGTCCGTGTCACGGACACCCCAAAATTCGGTACGAACCCGAACTATACAGTTCGAGTTCGCTCATCCCTACAGACGAGTTCTTCTTGGGCTAACTATGGCCCCCGAAGCACTAAACTCCTGCTCTGATGCCACACTATTGGCCGGGCAGGAAAGCTTTTCCAGGAGAAACTCGGCCAGTTGCGGCCACAAATACAGTTTGGCTGCCCAGTAGTCCAGCGGATCTTCAATGACGGCTGACAGGGTGCACTCCAAGTATGCCACCACCTGCTGATTCAGGTTCTGCTCTATATCTAGCTGCTGGTAAGTAGTTTCTTCCATATGCGGTTGAAGAAAGCTGCTCATCAGTGACTCTACACTCACGCTGCTGCTGATGGAGCTGGTACTGCTCCTACCACCCCACCCCTCCCCAGCAGCCATGGCAGTGGAACATGAGTGCAGAGGGCACCCCCCAGTCAGACCTGCGAGAGGATGGACGATGGCGCAGATAGGCAGTGGCCAACTGATACATAGGATGTCTCTATAGTAGTTCAGTTTGTCCTCCCTCTCAGAAGGTGCAAAAAAAGGCCCCCATTTTGGACTGGTAGCAAGGGTCCAACAAGGTGGAGAACCAGATCTCATCCATTTGCCTACTAGTGACAATTCAGCTGTCACTAAGCAATCAAGTGAGCATGCATTGGGCCATTTGTGCAAGTGACTCGGAGGGACTCCCTGCCTCCATCTTCACTGCATACTGCCACAGTGTGTCTGGGTCTTCTGCCTCACCTGTGTAGAAAAAACACTCATTTCAGTACACATTGCTTGTACTCCAATGTCCTCCTCCAGTTCAGCCCCACAGGGCTCACGTGGCTATGAGATCTAGGCACCACGTCTCCAGTCCCCTGACCAGCCAGATTTACCAGCATCTGTCCCAGGACATGAAGCAGTTGAATGACCTTGTTCATCCCATAGCCCTGGCGACTGACAAATAACGTGGCCTCCTCAAAGGGCCTGAACAAATGGCAGGTGTCACGCATTAGCTGCCACTGGCTGACATTGAAGTTACATAGGGGAGTACTCCTGTCTGCTTGGATCATCAAGAAACTGTTTATGGCCTTTTTCTATTCGTACAGTCGGTCCAACATATGGAGGATGGAAATCCAATGGGTGGAAACGTCGCATATCAGCCTATGTTGGGGGGATGCCGTTCTGCAGCTAAAGGAGGGTGTGCTTTGTTGTGAACGAGTGGCTTAAGTGCATGCAAAGTTTCCTGGCCATTTTTGAAATGTCTTGCAGATGGGTTGAAGACTTGCAACCAGATTGAACACGTGTGCCATGCAGGGAGCATGGCTTAGACCTCCTTGACGCAGCGCTGACACCATGTTCTTCCCATTGTCAGTCACCATGGTTAAGATTTTGAGTTGTCGTGGAGAAAGCCAGGATTAGATTTCTTGATGAAGGACACTGAGAAGTCCCCCCCCCCCCCAAGTAACTCCGTTCGCCCAGGCAAACAAGGTGCAGAACAGCGCGAACCGTTGAAAAGACACGGACACGCTAGCTACTTGCTGGCTCCGCTGCTGCCTCAGGAGCAAGCTGACACCCTTTTCTCCCACTAATGATGAAGCCCCTAATTCTCCCGGCTCCTAAGTGCGATCAGCTACATTATCATCATCGAGTACTGTCTGCACGTCACGGATGTCCTCCTCAACCGTCTCTGGGTCAGGAGCCTGACCACTTCCAACACCAACTCCCACGCCACTCTCCTCATCACTACTTGCCCGCCAAGTGGAGGAAGCGGCTAATGTCTCCTCCACATCTTGGCTTGCCAGTAGTTGCTGACTGTCTTCTGTAGCTGAGCTCACAGCATACAATACTTCTTTGGCTGAGGGAACAGAAAAGGACAGAGGCAGGTTGAGTACAGGTGAGGGCACAGGGCCTGCTTCCGGGCCATGCCATCTAAGGGTTGTGTCTGACGAACCCACCGACTTGGCTGGGGGTGTCTGATGTCACTTGCGACAAATTCGAAGATCAAGTCAACCATTCAAGAACCGCTGGGTTGCTGTTGAAGACACAACCGCTAGCTTGCACTGGGAGCTCAGGTCTCTGGAAGTGACCCCTGCTGCCGCAGCTCCTTAAGCCTTATGCAGATGTCCGTGGAACACGGTCTGTGAAATACTGGTCTGGCATCGTATGAGCACATAGCTTCATTGGCTTTACTCTGCTGCGACCTCTGCCTGCGTAACAAAGATTTAGGCCTCTGACACTCCCCTGTGCAGGGCTTGGCACTTCTCTGTCTGACATAGGTTTAAAGTAATATCAGGAAGTATTACTTTACTAAGAGAGTAGTGGATGCATGGAATAGCCTTCCTGCAGAAGTGGTAGCTGCAAATACAGTGAAGGAGTTTAAGCATGCATGGGATAGGCATAAGGCCATCCTTCATATAAGATAGGGCCAAGGGCTCACTTTACCACATAACGGCTAATAAGCCCCCCCCCCCCCACTGATACACACAAAAAAGGGCTTTAGAATATATAACTGCATCGCTGAACGGCAAATATATTTTCCTTTTGCCACTAATATACGACAAAAAGGGCTTTAGAACATATAACTGCACCGGTGAATGGCAAATAGATTTTCTTTTGACACTAATGCACGACAAAAAGGGCTGTAATTTTCGCACTTCACTACACAACGGCTAATTTCCCACTAATACAAACCAAAAAATGCTTTAGAACATATAACTGCACTGCACAACGGCAAATACAACGTAAAAATATTTCCTTGTAATAAACCCTGTTAATGGCTGTAACAGCCCAATAACAAGAACAGTTTGCTGGAATTACAGAGCTGTATAATGGCAATTTGGCAGTGCAACAAGGGTGTAATAGGATTGTTCCTATTTCCCAGGCTGTAACCTCCCCTACTGAACCCTGTTTAACATAAATGCTGTGAAATGATTCCTCCCTATCCTTTCCCTACACCTTGAATAATCTTTCCCTGCACTTGTAAATCGTTTTTTTTAACACAATTAAGTTTTTTCTAGCACTGTTCCTAGCGCCTGCTGACGTCTCTCCCTACAGTAAGTACACAGGAAAAATTATAGAATCCCCCGCAGTGGAAATCTACAGCCTGAATTGACATGCTGCAGATTTAAAATCAGCACCACAAGGTCAATAAATACTGCAGATTTTCTTTTTGCAGCATTTTGCTAAAATGTTTTAATATAAAGGTATACAGCTATATATATGTTCATATACAAAGGTATACAGCTACAAACTATGCCACACATGTCATTTCTCTCATTGCCATTTCATTCTGTCATCCCAGGTATAGGACATTTGAAGGAGATTTTCCTAACTAGCCATCACCACTACATATGCCAAGAGATATCTCCCAAGGAAGTGAACCGTCTCTAAATTCCCTTTTCAAATCCCTAGGTTTTTTGAAAAATTTGATTTTAACTCATAGGGAGCCAATTCCAAGAGGTGGTGCCAATGAGATGCATATTTGTTTCCCACGGAGCATTGCCAATAGGTCTCCATACCATGGAGTATTTGCAATAAACCTCCATACAGGACTGGGCTCTTCAATGAGATTCAGCACCCTGCCTAAGCATCAGCAAAACGGACAAGAATAGGACATGTCTCATCATTTTTGCGGGGTCACAGAACGGAGCAACGGATGCGGACAGCACACAGAGTGAAATGAACGGTACCGTAAACGGAATCAAAATACGGTCCGTATACGGAACACAAACTCCTGTCGCGTGCATGAGCCCTAAGAGTGACTCCTGCTCTGTTGGACTTGGCACTACTTTGTAGTACTAAAATTTGTGTTCAGTGAAGCGAGCTTTGGATCATAGATCCGAAGTCGCTTCAGTCAAAACTTTGTTTGAATGCTGTAAGGAGATCCGTCTTTGGACAGCATTCAAATGCATGGGCTCCGGCGAGGTGAAATTATTTTATCTCCGAAGTCTCGCAAGACTTCAGTGAATAACTTCGGGCTTTCATTTTTAAACTTAAAAACCATTTTAAAACTTGAATCCTAAGTCGCCTAGGTACAGGCCAGTACTGAAGCTGACTTCGGATGCAAGATTACAAATTTTAACTCAGTTAAAAGTTTAACTTAGGCAATGAATGGGTTATTTCTAGATGAGTACAGAAGACAATCATCAACCCATATAAACAGATAGAATGTTGTCATAGTACAAAAGGGGCCTTGTGGTAGACACCTGACAAAGAACCCTTTTATATTTTTCATATTAAATACTTATTTGCATGCATTCATTTCAGAACAGGTCTTATCTGAAGCACCATGCTGTATATTGTAATGAAATGGAAAGAAAAAAATGCTCTTAGTCTTTATATATTACTTTAACAAAAAGTATTAAAGGCATCTGTCAGCAGAAAAATTAAGTTTTAATATATGCAAATTAGATTATAGGAGCAACAGGGTCATTGCTGTTACACCTAGAGGCTCCACTTTCTATAATAAAAAAAAGACTTAGAGGAGAATACAGCACCACATACCTCTTACATCCAGGGACATCTCCTGTCATGTAGACCTTCTCTTTCCTCTTCTCCTCCGTTAGACCGCCATGGAAAATTATTTCAGCTTAATCTCGTCTCTACTGAGTTTGTAACACAGACACGTTAGATTTCTAAATTTTTCCATCAACCTCCCCATCCTGGTGTCCCCACAGTGTCATCCTGCTGCCACTCCCAACACTGTGCCCGTTGTGCTCCCCAATGTCCCAGGTACTATACTGCTGAAAAAATAGTGACCCCAGTAGACATCCTTTATCAAACTGGTTTAAAGTAGAACTGGATTTCCAAAAGAGGTGTCAAAAATTAAAGGTGGAATCTGATTGGCTGCTATGGGCAACTAAGCCAGTTCTACTTTACACCAGTTTGATAAATTGCCCCAAATGTCACTATATTATCCACAGCAGTTATAATGTACCCTAGAGTGCCCCTTTAGTAATAATTACACCCTATATTGTACTCCATGCAATAATCCCTGTATAGTGTCCCCAAAAATAATAGAATTGCTCCTACAGTACCTCCCCAAGAGCAAGACCCCTCACGCTGTCCCATATAGTTATTTCCCCCACACTGCCCCCATATAGTAGTTTCCCCCTACACAGTAATTTCCCCTACACAGTAATTTCCACCATACTGACCCCATATAATAGTTTGCCCCACACAGTAATTTCCCCCACACTGCCCCCACAGAGTAGTTTCCCTCACACTGCCCCCACAGAGTAGTTTCCCCCACACTGCCCCTACAGAATAGTTTCCACCACACTGCCCCCACACATAAATTTCCCCTACACTGCCCTCACACAGTAATTTCCACCACCCAGTAGTTTACTCCACACTACCAGAAACAGCAATTTCACCCACTTTGCCCCCACACAGTAGTTTTCCCCACACTTCCCCACACAATAATTTCCTCCACACAGTAGTTTACCCCACACTGCACCCACACAGCAGTTTACTCCACACTGCCCAACATAGTAGTTTTCCCCACACAGTAGTTTCCCAGCTCCCAGCCCTTTTTCACGGCACAAGTTTTCAGATCCCAAAACACACAGGGACTGACAGCTCTCCACTGTCAGAAAGAAGTAATCCACTGCTGAGACTGCTGGCTGTGTTTCATATAGGCCAGTAAAGACCCAGCCTTGAGCATGGGGACCGGCCACCCACCAGTAAGTGCCGGCCCAGATCAGCTTTCAGCCATACTAAAATAGCAACGTGTCAACCTGCACTAGCTGCCGCTGACACTTGAAAATACCTGCGATAGAAGACAATTGCAGAGCAGCACAAAATGGACCTCCCGACCAATCCGGAATGCACCAGCCGCGATAGGACCACCGATCCACAGTAGTCCCGTAAGCAATGGTAGAGAGTAAAAAGGTTCACAGCAGCATGTCTTGAAAATACCTGTTGACACATACCTTCTGTCAGCGACGGACTCTTGCGCCTTTACTGGTGCATTTATTTCTGCTGAAAGCATTTACTGGCCTATTTCAGTACAAAAAGGAAAATATATTCTCAGTTCACGTCGACAGTTATATGTGTTAAAAAGCATGGTTGGGAGTCAGCAGGGTGGCAGCAGTGGGAGGTTGGGAGCCAAACGTGCCCGGGGTAGACCACCTGCTTCACAGCAGCCTACCTTCCCGGGAAGTAGTGGTGCTGGGGTTCACGGAAGTAGCGGTGGTAGCAGTCAGTCAGTGCAGCAGTTATATGTGTTATTTTGTATTTAAGCACAAAAAGAAAAATACATTCTCAGTTCACGTGGGTGGCGGTTATACGTCTTGAAAAATATGTTATACGTCTTGAAAGCGTTTAGTGGCATATTTCAGTACAAAAAGAAAAATACGTTCTCAGTTCACGTCATCAGCAGGTAAATGTCTTGAAAGCGTTTAGTGACCTATTTCAGTACAAAAAGAAAAATATATTCTCAGTTCACGTCGGCGGCAGTTATATGTCTTGAAAGCGTTTAATGGCCTATTTCAGTACAAAATGGAAAAATATATACGCATTTCACTTCTGCAGTTACAGTATATGTGGTGAAAGCGTTAGTGTCTGTTTTCAGTACAAAAAGGAAAAAAATATACGCACTTCAATGGTACATTTATTTCTGCTAAAAGCGTTTACTGGCCTTTTTCAGTACACAAAGAAAAATATATACGCATTTCACTTATGCAGTTATTATTTCAGTAGAAAAACTAAATATATTTAGCGTTCACTTTTGCTGTTATATGTGGTAAAACCTTTAGTGACATATTTCGGGCTAAAAACAAAATATATTCAGCGTTCAGCGCTGCACTTATATCTGGTAAAATCTTTATTGACATTTTGGTCGAAAATAAATAATTATTCACCGTTATTCGCTGCAGTTTATATGTGGTAAAGTGTTTATTGACTTACTTTAGTCAAAAAAACTATATTTATTCAGCATTCAGCGCTTCAGTTATATGTGGTGAAACCTTTTGTGACGTATTTCGGTTAAAAAAACAAAATGCATTCAGCGTTCAGCGCTGCGGTTATATGTGGTAAAATCTCTATTGACGTATTTCAGTTGAAAAACAAATTTCAGCGCTGAGGTTATATGCAGTACAATCTCCATGATGTCTCCATTATAAATCTGCAGCGCGAGGGCCCCGTGGCTTCTACACACTTTCAAAATAATCCTTCATTGGGGCGAATAAATGCCGGATGACCGGGGCGCTCCATGACCTCCCCAGGAGCTGCTGTCTGGAGCAGTGGTATTATTAAATTATTAAATATTGAATATTAAATTGAACCAAAACTTGATTAAAATTATAAGAAAGTAAATTTAAATTCACCAATATATTATCCAAATCTTTGAGTGAAATTCACAGACAATTTACCAAGCCTTTTGTGCCAGAGAACGTGTATTATTAAATCGTGTTTTAAGCAACACTTTATAAAGTTGAGAAATTTTAACCTGTTCTGTTCCATATTGCCTATAAATAAATATATTTCTGTGGCCTCATCACGCTGCTGCCACCTCCACAATCTCTTGTCGTCGTGCCACTCTCTGGCCCCCTCATGCTGCTGCCACTTTTGCAATCTTTCATTGTCATGCCAATCTTTGGCCTCCTCATGCTGCTGCCACCTCCACACTATGTCACCTTGCCACTCTGTTGTCTCCTGATGCTGCCGCCACCTCCACACTCGGTCATTGTGCCATTTGGTGGCCTTCTCCTGATACTGCTGCTGCCGCCACCTCCAGACTCTGTCATTGTGCCACTCTGTGGCCTCCTCATACTGCTGCTACCTTCACACTCGGTCATTGTGCCACTCGGTGGCCTCCTCATACTGCTGCCACCTCCACACGCGGTCATTGTGCCACTCGGTGGCCTCCTCATACTGCTGAAAACTCCAGACTCTGTCATTGTGCATTCTCCTGCTGCAGCTACTGCTGCTGCCGCCACTTCCAGACTCTGTCATTGTGCCATTCTGTGGCCTCCTGATGCTGCCGCTACCTCCACACTGTCATTGTACGACTCTGTGGTCTCCTCAAGCTGTTCCCACCCTCCCCACTTCATGACTGGGCCACTATTTTGCCTTTTAGCCTCATCATGATTTATTTGATTCTTCTTCTGATCTGTCAAAAGGAAGGAAAAGTGAGACGCACAACAGATCCTGTCTGTGTAGCAGCTGTAAGGCCCGTATGATCCCATCAGAATTAGCTTATCATTTGGTAGCCAAAAGAAGGAGTGGGTACAAAACACAGAAGACATGAAAATATTCCATTCACGTGTCATCTCTGTTTTAGGTCCACTCCTGTTTTTTTGGCATTAGCAATACTGATGGATTATTGCGCAAATGCTGACCGAGTGAAGGCGCTTCACTCTCCACTCTGTCAGGGTGGCTCTACTTGTATAAGTGTTTAAAGGGGTTGTCCAGGTTCAGAGCTGAACCCAGATATCCCTCCATTTTCACCCCGGCAGCCTCCTGACATGAGCATCGGAGCAGTTCATGCTCCGATGCTCTCCTTTGCCCTGCGCTAAATTTTGCAGGGCAAAGGCATTTTTTGGAGATCCGGTGACATACCGGGCTCTCCATGGGGCTGCCAGGAACCCCGGTGACGTCACCAGCACTGATGGGCAGGATTTAGCTCTACCCTAGCCAGTAAAACGGCTAGGGCAGAGCTAAAGCCCGCCCCTCAGAGCCGGTGACGTCACCGAACACACTGCCGGGAGGAAGTTTCCGTCCGGCAGTGTGTTATTTAAAACAAAAGAGCCCGTGACCTGCACGATTTAGCTCCGATGCTAGCCTAAGGGGGGCTGCCTGGGTAAAAAAAGGGTATGTCCGGGTTCAGCTCGGAACCCGAACAACCCCTTTAATAGAACAGATTCTGATAACATCTATGTGGAATCAGCTGGTGTAAAAGTAGTGTGCTTCTTCTTGGCACTAACATCGATCTGTAAGGTTGAGTTCCATACTTGAGTTATTTGGTCAGTTTTGTCCCCGTGACTGCCCTAATAAGTGAAGTGTGCAGTGATTCTAAGAGCGACACCTGTCATCTGCATGTCATACTGACTAACAGTATTATTTCACTACCAATGCAGACTCAATATGCGTGTTACTGCAAGGCACAGTGTTCTACACCACTATAAAGACTCTCAGCAGCCAGGAAATAGCAATTTTTTTACATAATTCGCAGCGAATATATTCGGATCGAACCAAATTTATCTCTATAAATTAGGCGAATCGGCAAACCAAATTTTTGAAAAATTCGCTCATCTCTAGTCAAAATCAAAGATTACCAAGTAACACACTAGTGAACAATTCCTACAAGAGAAAAAAGGCACATGTTCGCAAGAGCTTACAATAATTAAGTAAATTGGGATGACACAAAAGGTAAATATACTGTTTCAACCGTAGTTTATACAAATAATCAACCAAGAAATAGACTTTCACAGTGTCAAAAAAATAAGCAACTGAGTACATCTGCCACAAGATTACAGGACAGCACTTCATCAAACTACAGGATCAACCTAATGGAAAAAAGTGCATAATAGTCACGTCAAGGGCCAGTTCACACTGAGTTTTTTGGTGCTGACATGGCAGCGTTTCTGCCTCAAAACAGCGTCTCATTAATTTCAATGGGAAGCAGCACTTGCTTTTTTTACACATGTAAAAAAACAAATGTGGCAAAAAGGAGCAGCATGCTCTATCTTGGGGCAGAATCAGCGCTAAATCTCCCATTGAAATGAATAGGAAGTAGAATAAAAAACAACTCCATATAAGCCCTTTTTTTTTTTTTTTTTGCTGCTTCAAAAACCTCAATCTGATAATTAAGCTTTGCATTGAAGTGAAAACCAATTGGTTAAAAATGACACTTGAAAAAACCATGCGGCTTTGCGCTGATTTTTTAAGCGTTTTCAAAATCGGTCATGTGAACTGGCCCTAAAAATAGCACTTTATTAGTTATATATTAAAACAGTGTGTTAAAATTATAACAAAAAACTGTACAGCATCACAGATACATAATCATTAAAGTCTACATTAAGCAACTGCCATGAACCCCAATATTAATAACAATACATTGTATTCCAAGTAAAGTGCATTAAATCAAAGTGAGATCTCGAAAAACAAGCCCATACATATGTTCTGGTTGGATAGCCTCCTTTCAGACACAAACTAAGCAAAGTACAGTAGTAAGCATAAAGCTGCACGAGAGAGTCCCTGGCCAGTGTCTGCACAGATATAAAGTGCATTAAGGTGAAGAAGTCTGGGGGTTAAGGATGGGATCGGTTCTGTGGAGTCAGATTAGGGAATGTAATAGGACTGCCCAAATGGATGAAATTTTAGCGCAGGGTTAAAGCTGTGTGATTTGGGAATTAATCTGATGGTGCAGCTTGAGAAAAATATTGGAGACGGGAGTGGGAGGTTCAGATTATAGAGGACGTTAGTCTTAGAGTGTTGGCAGAACGTATAGCGTACTGAAATTGACAAAGCACAGGTAATCCTGTAAGTACCTTACCATAGTAAAATGTATTATACTCAAATGATTATGCAACCATAAAGGTTTAAACCCCATGTGGCAATAATGGGCCATACTTGCATGCTTATATCAGTCTCCAGAGGACAATAAGCTACTGCCAGACAATGGCAGCTGATTGTCTCCCAGGATGTAAAGTATCAGACTTTTTATTCTTCACAATGTCTACCACAAATGGACTTTTAGGCAGGCTGTCCGTATAAACATTAAATCACTGTCCAACTTGACTTTTTTGTTATTGGAAATGGACCACCCAGTACCTGGGTTTTTGATAACTGGAATCCTTACTGACTTCCTGGGTTGGTGGGTCCCCATACTGGTGAGAGCAGCGAGTTGCCACATATAAAAACTTGAAGTACCTATAGGCTTCCATAGCTCTCATTGATACCACTGATGACAGTGTACATTTTTTCTTCTTTTATGTACTGTATAGCTGTCTTTTATATATGTATTACAATATGGAGGACAGAAGAGCACAGTCCAGTTCCTCTCTTCTAACCATTGTTTTACAGGTGATGTGGATAATTGATTACCACAAATGGTCCTTTCTTTACTGCATGGTTCTTTAGGCAATGTCTATCTTCTGAAAAGCGTGAGAAGGATACCTTTAGACCTAGCTGGCTACCTATGAGCACCTTCCATAAAATGCTATTAATGTAAATATGTAGCCAATCCTGCAGTATTGTTTGCTTTCCATTTTAGCTAACCTTCTGGCCATTTTGTGATAGTATTCATATTGCTAATAAGACCAGATGATACACTACTATACTTCATATTGTGGCAGGAGGATATTTTACAAGATGGCAGAAGAAGGCAAATTTTCTAGTGTTTCCCTAGGATGCGTATAAGCATATAATATATATATATACAGTCCTGATCAAAAGTTTAAGACGGCAAAAAATCATATTTTACATTGTTGGATCTTAACAAGGTTCCAAGTAGAGCTTCAACATGCAACAAGAAGAAATGAGAGTGAGACAAAACATTTTTTGAGCATTCAATTAATTGAAAATAACGATTAAGGCTACTTTCACACTTGCGTTCGGGATTCCACTTGTGAGCTCCGTTTGAAGGCTCTCACAAGCGGCCCCGAATGGATCCGTACAGCCCCAATGCATCTGAGTGGATGCGGATCCGTTCAGAATGCATCAGTATGGCTCCGTTTAGCTTCCGTTCCTCTCAGCAGGTGGACACCCGAACACAGCTTGCAGCGTTTTCGTGTCCGCCTGGCCGTGCGGAGCCAAACAGATCCGTCCAGACTTACAATGCAAGTCAATGGGGACGGATCCGTTTGACGTTGACACAATATTGTGCAATTTCAAACGGATCCGTCCCCCATTGACTTTCAATGTAAAGTCTGGATGGAGCCATCTGACTAGCAATTAGACTTAGACTTTTTTCTGAAATATAATGTAGACGGATCCGCTCCGAACGCAAGTGTGAAAGTAGCCTAAAGTGAAACAGGCTGTTTTTCAATGCCTTTAGAAGGAAAAATCTGTTCAAAGATGCGGATTTATTGTCATTTTCTGTCTGGTAGTCACACGTTGTGATGGCAAAGGCTAAAAAACTCTCCCTTTTTGAACGTGGTCGGGTTGTTGAACTGCATAAGCAGGGTCTCTCACAGCGGGCCATCGCTGCTGAGGTGGGACGCAGTAGGACAGTCATTTGGAATTTCTTAAATAATCCTGAGGGTTATGGAACAAAAAAGTCAAGTGGAAGACCCAAAGAAATTTCATCAGCACTGAGCCGGAGGATCAAATTGGCTGTCCGTCAAGACACTGGGCGATCCTCAAACCAAATTAAGGCCATTACTGGTGCTGACTGCAGCCCCATAACCATCAGACGGCATCTGAGACTGAAGGGCTTCAGAAACAAAAAACGTCTTCAAAGACGTTGTCTCCTTAAACGCCCCAGAACTGCTCGTTTGGACTTTGCAAGAGAGCACCAAACATGGGACATTCAAAGGTGGAAGAAAGTTTTATTCTCTGATGAGAATTTTTTTTACCTTGATGGTCCTGATGGTTTCCAACATTACTGGCATGACAAGCAGATCCCACCTGAGATGCTTTCTACACGCCACAGTTGAAGGGGCGCCATAATGGGGTGCTTTTTCCTTCAGTAGAACAATGGAGCTTCAGGAAGTGCAGGGGCGTCAAACGGCCGCTGGCTATGTCCAGATGTTGCAGAGAGCATGACGTCTGTGTGGTAACGACTGGGTTTTTCAACAGGACAACGCTACAGTACACATTTTTGTCTCACTCCCATTTCTTCTTGTTGCATGTTGAAGCTCTACTTGGAACCTTGTTAAGATCCAGCCATGCTAAATATGATTTTTTGCCATTTTTTAAGTGGTCTTAAACTTTTGATCAGGACTATATATATATATATATATATATATATATATTTATTTATATATATAAATATATAAATAAATATATATATATATATATATATATATATATATATCTTGTATCCCATCATTAGTTACTGTTAGTCCAATTTCATAGCCTAAAAGGCTCATGCATACAACAGTATTAAGGCTCTATACAACCTCTAAAGACTCATGCACGCAACAGTATTTTACGTCCCTCCAACCTATGAACTGTACAGAGTTGTAATACTCTAAGACTTCTATTGGGCCATGTTCTACCTCTGTAAGTTAATATTTTTGCATTGATTCCAATTTGTGACTGAACAATAAAAAATGACCATGACAGGAATTGTTTTTCATGGACACAGGAGGGCTCTGTCCACACTGGCATTTTGTTTTATCCTTTTTTGCTGATGAACTTTATCATTAGTTTAAGTCCAATGAATGGGATGGGTTGACTGGTCCATTTTTTTTGTATGAATTGTAGAAACCTCAGTAATTAGTAACTTCAATTTGCGCACAATGGATCCATTTTTTATTCAGTTAATTTAAAGAGAAAAATACATGAAAATCCATAAAGACCAGTTAAAGCCGAAAGGTATTAAAAAAACCTTTGTTTAAGTACAAAAGCAAAAAAATACGTTGTCTTCTTTCTAATGCATGTCCTTGTAAGGTGTAATAATACACCTTACTCACATTCAATACCGTGGATTCTTGTCATGCATAATGTAGAAGGTAGTAGCTTTTTTTGCACATTTTATAACATTTCTGGTGGTATAGTAAAAATATGACATTTCAATGAATTTGTATAGAAAACATATATTCTCACTATATATGAGAATATACAGGACAAGGCGTTTTGTAATATGAATTACTTACCGTACATTTACATTGATGGTATCTCAGTTGTCTTATGGTTTGTAAATCTTCAACTTATTACACATGTATCCAGGTACAGGAGCGACAATCATCTCTCCTTACTGCTGGCTGGTCTCGGAATCAGTGCTTTTAGTTTCCAAGTGTGTACACAACAGCCTGTTGGGAACGTGATCTCACACCCACTCTTACTAAAACAAAATTAATACCATTAATGCTCTTCAGGTATTGCACAACCCAGTGACTGTGATGACTGATTCGCTCCTTCTTGTGTACACTGTGGAGGACTAGAGCTCTATGTATAAACATGATTTCATATCAGTCAGGGGTATTGCACTAACTATGGTTTCATATTGTTACAAGTTGCTAAAAATGTTGAAATATCCATTGAAAGTAATAAAGGGGAATTCATTGAACAGATTGTGAAAGTTTTCTTCACACTGGGTATGTGAGATCCTCTCTGTATGTCTCTATTTTAATGAAAAATATGAAATTAATCCTAATAGATTTCAAGCAGTTAGTTGGAGAATGGTCCTTCATTTACATTATCATGATTACGCTTCAAGGGGTTCTCTGGGCTTTTAATATTAAAGACCTATTCTCAGGATAGGTCATCAATACAAGATCTACGGGGGTCCGACACCCGGCACCCCGTCGATCAGCTGTATGAAGGAAAGGCTAGTGTATTGCATGTGTGCCGTGTCCCTTGTCTCTTCCTGTTCGCCGCTGCTGTGTCTATAGGCAAGTAGGAAGAGAGAAGTGCATGCCTTCCCTTGATACAGCTGATCGGCAGGGTGCTGGGTCCATCAATATTAAAAGCCTGGAGAACCCCTTTAAGGCCTCCTGCACATAACCGTATCCATGCAGTCCGCTAAATATGGACACAGTCCATGTGTATCCTGTACTTTACATTGACCCCGTCGTGAAAATGACTATTGTTGTCCGTTTTGCATGTTCTATCATTTGCGGAACAGCCACACAAATGTGGAGAGCACACAGATGACATCCATGTGTTGTCCACATTTTTGTGGCCCCATAGAAATAAATGGGTCCCTATTCAATCCGTAAAAAATGTGTGAAAAAAATCTGCATGAGGCTTAAATCGTAGCTTCGTATTCCAATAAAAAGACACTTATGCACACCGTTGTACAG
Source organism: Bufo gargarizans (assembly GCF_014858855.1). NCBI lineage: Eukaryota > Metazoa > Chordata > Amphibia > Anura > Bufonidae > Bufo > Bufo gargarizans. Next base: position 186,783,667 of record NC_058081.1, on the reverse strand, counting down.
TTGCAAGAAAAAGTATGTGAACCCTTTGGAATGATATGGATATCTGCACAAATTGGTCATAAAATGTGATCTTATCTGCATCTAAGTCACAGCAATAGACAATCACAGTCTGCTTAAACTAATAACACACAAAGAATTTAATGTTACCAAAACACACCATGTAAACATTCACAGTGCAGGTGGAAAAAGAATGTGAACCCTTGGATTTAATAACTGGTTGAACCTCCTTTGGCAGCAATAACTTCAACCAAATGTTTCCTGTAGTTGCAGATCAGATGCGATCAGGAGTAATTCTTGACCATTCCTCTTTACAGAACTGTTTCAGTTCAGCAATATTCTTGGGAAGTCTGGTGTGAATTGCTTTCTTTAGGTCATGCCACAGCATCTCAATCTGGTTGAAGTCAGGACTCTGACTAGGCCACTCCAGAAGGCATATTTTCTTCTGTTTAAGTCATTCTGTTGTTGATTTACTTCTATGCTTTGGGTCGTTGTCCTGTTGCAACACCCATCTTCTGTTGAGCTTCAGCTGGTGGACAGATAGCCTTAAGTTCTCCTGCAAAATGTCTTGATAAACTTGGGAATTCATTTTTCCTTCGATGATAGCAATCCGTCCAGGCCCTGACGCAGCAAAGCAGCCCCAAACCATGATGCCCCCTCCACCATACTTCACAGTTGGGATGAGGCTTTGATGTTGGTGTGCTGTGCCTCTTTTTCTCCACACATAGTGTTGCGTGTTTCTTCCAAACAACTCAACTTTGGTTTCATCTGTCCACAGAATATTTTGTAAGTACTGCTGTGGAACATCCAGGTGCTCTTGTGCAAACTGTAAACGTGCAGAAATGTTTTTATTTTTGGACAGCAGTGGCTTCCTCTGTGGTATCCTCCCATGAAATCCATTCTTGTTTAGTGTTTTACGTATCGTAGATTCGCTAACAGGGATGTTAGCATATGCCAGAGACTTTTGTAAGTCTTTAGCTGACATTCTAGTATTCTTCTTCACCTCATTGAGCACAGTCACGCTGTGCTCTTGCAGTCATCTTTACAGGATGGCCACTCCTAGGGAGAGTAGCAGCAGTGCTGAACTTTCTCCATTTATAGACAATTTGTCTTACCGTGGACTGATTCACAGCAAGGCTTTTGGAGATACTTTTATAACCCTTTTCATCTTTATGCAAGTTAACAATTCTTAATTGTAGGTCTTCTGAGAGCTCTTTTGTGAGAGGCATCATTCACATCAGGCAATGCTTCTTGTGAAAAGCAAACCCAGAACTGGTGTGTGTTTTAATAGGGCAGGGCAGCTGTAACCAACACCTCCAATCTCATCTTATTGATTGGACTCCAGTTGGCTGACACCTCACTCCAATTAGCTCTTGGAGATGTCATTAGTCTAGGGGTTCACATACTTTTTCCACCTGCACTGTGAATGTTTACATGGTGTGTTCAATAACAACATGGTAACATTAAATTCTTTGTGTGTTATTAGTTTAAGCAGACTGTGATTGTCTATTGTTCTGACTTAGATGAAGATCAGATCACATTTTATGACCAATTTGTGCAGAAACCCATATTATTCCAAAGGGTTCACATACTTTTTCTTGCAACTGTATGTCATTTATGTCTAATTAGTGTCAAAGGGCCACAGGTTAGGTATAAAGATCTCTTTAGTTTTTCCCCTACATAGTACCTCTATTGTTTTACAGAAAAGTTGAAAAACATGGGTGATGGTGTTCGATTTCACCAATATGATCAGATATTGACATATCCTAGCAATATGTCATCAATGTCTGTTCTGTGTTTGAATACTCCCCCTACACACAAAAAAATACTTTAAACTAGAAAAAGTGAGGTTCTTGTTAGGTCAACAAGTCAGGAGGATAACTAGAGTGAGGAAGTGGAAGAGGAGGTGGTGGACGATGAAATCACTGACCCAACCTGGGAAGGTGGCAAGCCAAGCGAGGACAGCAGTACAGAGGGGAAGGGATCTGCAGCACCGCAACAGGCTGGAAGAGGCAGTGGGGTGGCAAAAGGGAGAAAGCAGGCCACACCAAACAGGCCCGCAACTGTTCCCCGGAGCACTCCCTTGCGGCATTCTCCCTTGCCAAGGGGTAGGTGTTCCGCAGTCTGGCGCTTTTTTGAGGAAAGTGCAGCCGATAAAAGAATTGTCATTTGCAACCTGTGCCGTACCAAAATGAGCAGGAGCATGAACACTAGCAACCTCACCACACCAGCATGATCCGCCACATGGCATCAAAGCACCCTAATAGGTGGGCCGAATGCCTGGGTCCACAATCAGTGTCTGTGGGTCACACCACTGCCTCCTCTTCCACTGTGTTACTTGCTGGCCAATCCACTGTCTAAGACGCAGGCCCGGATACCTCCTGCCCTGCAGCTGGACCTTTGCAAGCACCATTAATTAGCACATCCACTTCTGTGTCCCAGTGCAGCGTACAGATGCCCATACCCCAGGCCTTTGAACGAAAGCGCAAATACCCAGCCACCCACCCACAGGCCATAGCACTAAATGCGCACCTTTCCAAATAGCTGGCCCTGGAAATGTTGCCATTTAAACTTGTTGCAACTGAGGCTTGCCACAGCCTGATGGCAGCGGCGGTCCCTCGTTACTCAGTCCCCAGCCGCCACAGTTTTTCCAGGTGTGACGTCCCCGCCTTACACCAGCATGTGTCCCGTAACATCACCCGTGCCCTGACCAACGCAGTTTTTGGGAAGGTCCACTTAACGACTGACACATGGACAAGTGCTTTTGGCCAGGGACGCTACACTCCCCTGACGGCACACTGGCTGAACGTTGTGGATGCCGGGAGTGTCATACCCTGGGATGGCACAGGTGTTACCGACGTCAAGGATTGCGGGGCCTATTTCCATCAGGATTTCCGCCACCACCTACTTTAGTGGCTGCAACCCCACCTCTTCCATCTCCTCCTCCAGTTACACCTCTAAATTTTCATCTTGCAGCACCAGTCAGCCATCAGTCAGTAGCTGGAAGCAGTGTAGCATTGCAGTGGGGAAGCGTCAACAGGCCGTGCTGAAACTAATTAAATTAGGTGACAAACAGCGCACTGCCGCAGAGCTGTGGCAGGGTATAAGGGAACAGACTGAGCTGTGGCTCTCGCCACTCAACCTACAACCAGGAATGGTTGTGTCTGATAATGGCCGTAACTTGGTGGCGGCTTTGGAGCTCGGCAAGCTCACACACATACCATGCCTAGCCCACGTGTTCAACCTAGTAGTTCAGCGGTTTCTCCAAACCTACCCCAATTTCCCTGAGCTACTGGTGAAGGTGCGCCACGTGTGTGCCCATTTCCGCAAGTCATCAACAGCTACCGCCGGTCTGGCAACGCTGCAGCAGCGCTCTCAATTGCCAGCTCACCGATGTGAGCACGCACAGGAACACAGCGTTCCACATGTTGGCCAGGCTCTGTAAGCAGCAGAGGGCAGTAGTGGAATACCAGCTGCAACATGGTTGTCACCTTTCCAGTCAGCTTCCGCTCTTCACAAGCGATGAGTTGGCACGGATGTCTGACCTCTGTGAGGTTTTACGCAACTTTGAGGATCAACACAGATGGTGAGTGGCAATGCCGCTATTATCAGTGTAGCCACCCCACTTCTGTGTGTACTGAAACGCTCGCTGCTCATAATGAAGGCAGACACTTTGCATGTGGAAGAGGTGAAAATTGAGGAAGACAGTACACAGGGTGATAGCCAGACCACCCTCAGTTCGTCTTCTCAGCATGAATTGGATGATGATGATGATGATGATGATGAGGAGCTGGAGACGGTTGCCTCCCCTACAGAGGGTAGTACCTATAGCAGGTTTATTCCATCTGTTCAGCGTGGATGGGCCGTAGAGAAGGAAGAGGATGAGAGTCATCCTCCTGATGAGGACAGCGAGTCTTGTCTGTTGGGACTCTGGCATAGTGATGGACGAACATCTGCCGGGGCGGTTCGCGAACGCGATCAAATGTTCGCGAACCGCAAGCGGCAGGTCCCATTCATTTTAATGGCAGGCGAACCTGAAAAACCTTCAGCTCATATTTGCAGCCAATAGATAATTACTAGAAGTGCACAAATAGTCCCACAACATGGACAGTGACATACCAGATGTATTATTTGAATTTGCGATCTCCATTCATTTTTGTTTTCAATGCGAAATATCGGCAATATAATTTCCATGTATGCGAATGCGCAAATGCACTATACAGTACCCAAATGCACTATAAAGAAAGTATATTGGTATATAACACCCAGCTTCAAACAGTTTTTTTGGGGGACGACTGGTATATCACACCAGTAGAAATTATTTGCTCCAATAACGCTTGTCCCTCTATATACCAGCAGTATTGCAGCAGCGTCACCGGCACTATAATAGAAAATGCCTAATCTTGTCTGCAATTGCAGACAAGAATAGGACATGTTCTATTATTTTGCGGAAACGGAAGCACAGATGCGGAAGTGCGGATCCACGGATGCGGACAGCACATTCCGGCCCCATTGAAAATGAATGGGTCTGCACCCGTTCTGCAATTTTGCGGATCCATTTTGCGGACTTGTGAATGGAAAAGATATCCCTCAAAATGAAAATAAATGAAATTATTAAAGTTAACCAAAAAGCATAGATGTGGTAGGCAATAACAAGTGCTCGGCAGCACTAAATCAGGTGCACCAAATCAGAAACCATATGTCCTACCACAATCCGGGGGGTTCCAGTGCACATCGATGAATCCAGGAGGGAAAGCAAAAAAACATCTATCCCTGGGCTAGATGATGATGTGGTATTGAAGGACAGGGTGGGCAAAGAACTGTCCCTGATATTGCCCTACAGGGGGGTGCTATTCTGGCCCTGATAGCCTAACCACAGACCACCCGCCTTGATAACAGTGACCCCGTCCGGAACCTTACCCTATATAAAAATGGCCCTTGTAAGCCCCTAGCCCCTAGGCCCCTGACTTCCAGGTGATCACTATATAGATCTATGTGTTTTTGACTCATTATAAAAGTATATTATAAGTATATTCCACCCCTCTGTGTATCACACATATCGATAGCACACCTATACTAGTGCTTAAAATGGCTTTTGTGGCCCTATTAGCTAGCGTTTGGTGTCCCTAACAGCCTGTCCCTTCTCCACAGCCTGTCCCTTCTCCACACAGCAACCTCTCCCTACACTGGCAAAACACTGAATGTAAAATGGCGGCCAGATCAGGTTTATTTATAAGGTAGGGGGTATGTCCATGTGGTGAAATGTCTCAATTGGCTGTCCTGTACCACCTGATGGATGTGTCATGGGTCAAAGTTCTTCACAATGTAAAAGAATATGGCGGGCGCGAATTTCTCCATATGTTCGCATGTTCGGCGAATCGCGAACACGCAAAGTTCACCGCGAAACGCGTTATATGCATTTTGGCCAACACTGATTACTGCTTGTTCACCCTTCTAGACTGCTGCTACAAAGAGAATTTCTCATCTCTCATTCCTGTGGTGGAGAGGACTAGCAAAATGGTGAAATACCAGAAGGTCCTTGTGGAAACATTGCTCCAAAAATTTCCAGCTGACATCGCTGGCAGCAGAGTACGTAGTTCCTTGGGCAACCGATGAGGGGAGACGAGGGGAACACACAGCAGTTCCAACAAAGGCAGGGCAACACTCTCAAAGGCCTGGGACAGTTTCATGACACCCCGCCAGCAAACTCTGATGCGTAGCCTAGTGTCACAAGGAGGGAAAAGTTTTGAAAGATGGTTAAGGAGTACGTAGCAGACCGTGTCAACGTCCTCAGTGAACCCTCTGTGCCTTACAACTATTGGGTGTCCAAGCTGGACATGTGGCACAAAGTGGCTCTCTACGCCTTGGTGCTGACGAGTTGACTTTTATCAAAATGAACAAGGCCTTTATTGCCCCTGACTTCTCTACTCCACCAGAGGAAAGCGGCTGAACATAAAGGCACATTAAATGTTGCTTTTATGGTGTATTGCCATGCACCCTTTCCACCACAAAAAAAGGATATATGGTTCAATCTTCCTTTTCTCGTCCTCCTCTTCCTCCTCCATCATATCAACATGCTTATTAGGCTGCCCTTGCTCCTAATGTTTTAGAGGGTCAGCTCAGCATCATGCCCTCGCTCCTAATGTTTTAGTGAGTTAGCTCAGCAGCAGACCCTCACCTCTAATGTTTTAGAAGGTCACCAGTAGGCCCTCGCCCATAATGTTTTAGATGGTCAGATCAGCAGCAGGCCCTCACCCCAAATGTTTTAGATGATCAGCTCAGCAGCAGACCCTCACCCCTAATGTTTTAGATTGTCAGATCAGCATCAGACCGTCACCCCTAATGTTTTAGATGGTCAGATCAGCATCAGACCCTCACCCCTAATGTTTTAGATGGCCAGATCAGCAGCAGACCCTCACCTCAAATTTTTTAGATGGTCAGATCAGCAGCAGGCCCTCGCCCCTAATGTTTTAGATGGTCAGCTCAGCAGCAGACCCTCACCCCTAATTTTTCAGATGGTCAGATCAGCAGCAGGCCCTCGCCCCTAATGTTTTAGATGGTCAGTTCAGCAGCAGACCCTCATGCCTAATGTTTTAGATGGTCAGATCAGCAGCAGACCCTCACCTCTAATTTTTTAGATGGTCAGATCAGCAGCAGACCCTCAGCCCTAATTTTTTAGATGGTCAGCTCAGCAGCAGACCATCACCCCTATGTTTTTAGATGGTCAGATCAGCAGCAGGCCCTCACCCCTAATGTTTTAGAGGGTCACCAGCAGGCCATCAATCATCATTTTTCAAGGGTGTGTATGATGCTCTCCTTTATGTGTAATAAAGGGTCTATTGGAGTGCTGGTTCCTTGTAATTTTTGGCAGCCCTTTCACTTAATGCATAGGCTTTATGAGTGTAGGAGTCCCACTACCTGGACAATTGTACCACAATGTGAATGAGGCCCTCCTTTATGTGATATACAGGTTTTATCGGAGTGCCTCTTCCTTGTAATTTTTGGCAGCACTTGCACTTTATATACAAGTAAATATACAGGAAATAATGTTTCCTAACAATTTTTCCTCTAAAATTGATTTTATCTTCGGTTTGGTGCGTATTATTGTCAGTCTGTAAAAGTGGCGTACTACTTGGACAACATCGTTCCCAGCAGCGACCTTGGAGTCCAAGATGCATCCAGACATCCTCCCCATGCTGTTCCCGAACCATTTCAGTGGTGTTTCTATCAATTTCTGCCCTTTTTCTATGAACCAGACACCCTGCCCTCTTCAAAGCAGGGAGTGCCTGGTTTAATGCTTGAGTTCTCCCATTGACTTCCATTGTGCTCGGGTGATCTGTAGAGCACCCAACCCAAGCATCCCATAGTGTTCTACTCGAGCACCAGAGCACCCGAGCACTTGAGTGCTCGACCAACACTAGTGAGCATCTATTGGCTAGTACAGGTCATGGGATGGTGCAACATTTGCATTTTTGGGAATGTCTCAGGAACGGTACGTCCTAGACAGCTGAGACCTTTATGAGAACCTTCCCAGGCACCTGATGTACCTATGTGCCAAATTTGGTGTTCAAAGGTTCAGGTGTTTGGATACCTATAGAGGATAGACAGACAGGCAAATAGACATTGTTTTTTATAATATAGAATATATTATTTATGATATTTTATTTATTTATTGTATGCACTTATATAGCACTACTATATTCCGCAGCGCTTTACAGACATTAGCATTAAACTGTCCCCAATGGGGCTCACAATCTAAGTTCCCTATCAGTATGTCTTTGGAGTGTGGGAGGAAACCAGAGAACCCGAAGGAAATCCATGTAAACACGGGGAGAACATACAAACTCCATGCAGATGTTGTCCTTGGTCGGATTCGAATTCCACTGAGCCACCGCCCTCATGCACACAGAGGCCTAGAGTATTTTTCTCTCTTAGTAAGTAATGTGGCATTTTCCATTGGATTACATAATTTAAGACATGTTCCAAGGAAGTGAATACAATGACAGTATGGGTGTAGATATTCACTTCCTTGGCACCTCTTTTTATATTATATAAGAAAAGTTGCTTCTTAGGGGAGCTTGCTAGTGGGAGGCTGAATATAAAGGAGCCTTTGTGCTTCTGAGGACTATGCATTTCCTTCCCCTTGCTCCTGTTATTTGTATTTCATTGCCTTATAATTGTTTATCCATTTTCCATTGGATCTCATATCTACCGAACTGTTCAATTCCTAGGGGAGAATATCACCTAACAGAATATGGTAAGCCAGCACACACAATATCTATGGCTCTGCAATATGCTAGTACGGAGCAGAATAAGAATCTGTGTGCTGCTATATAGCTTTCTGGGTGTATAAGTGAAAAGTGTTCATTTTTAAACTGCATACTTTCTTTTTCATAAAGCCCATAAAGTGAACCATACACAAGGCCTCTTTAGCATATGATGTAACTAACATGGACTTTGCATTTTACTTTCTCAGCAAAAAGTTGCGGCATGGATTGACTGGAAGCAACAATGGAGGGCCAATGAAAGTTATACATTTATGGCTATAGTATAGGGTAATCTTTTCATTTTTACTTTCATGTTTAAGTTCACTTTTAGGAAGTTTGAAAATGCATAAAGTTTTAGAAAACCCTTTAACCTCTTGTAATACCAAAACAAATATGTGCAGTTTGGCAAGGAGGAGCTGGACTGGAAGATGGGAGTGATAGTGGCTCTGGCTCTATCAATCACAGTGGCTTTCCTCAAACCATTGCTCCCTAAGGCTGTGCAGTAAAAGGAGGGTGCACCCTTTCTTCTCTTAGGGCACACCTTGGTTCTGAGCAGTGGTGTACCTTCAATACAATAGTAGTGCAGCAAGGGCTCTTCATCCTTATTGCACTCATCACTGTCCAGCTGCATTATAGTACCCCTATCATCAGTAGAGAAAGCTAAAGGACATGTGATGTCATCACAGGTCCTGTACATCTACTAAAGGAACTGGACGGATCATCGTCAAAGGTCCTTCAACAGCATGAAAAAGGACTGCAGGGTGAGCTCTCCACTAGAATGGAGTGGTAAGAAGAGATCCTCCTCTTTTCTCTTCATTTGCACCCCATCTATCTATATACAGTATTTTTCGCCCTATAAGATGCACCTGCCCATAAGACGCACCTTGGTTTTAGAGGGGGGCAATGAGAAAAAAAATATTTTAATTAGACCTCAGGTCAGACCACCAATCAGACCTCAGTTCAGACCCCAATGTTAATGACCTCCGATAAGAGTCCCCATTGCCTCATATCAGCACCCAGCAGCCCCCATTGCCTCTCATATTAGCAGCACCCATTGCCTCAGATCAGCCCCCAGCAGCCCCATATTGACTCAGATCAGCCGCATATTGCCTCTCATCAGCCCCATATTGCCAAAGGTCAGCCCCATATTGCCTCACATCAGCCCCATATTACCATGTTTTATAAAATAAAACAACCACTTGCCTCTCCTGTTCCTGGATGCCGCTGCGTCTCTCCGCCCACGATCTGCTTCCTCCTGCTGCCAGCTGTGCTGTGAACTGGCGCGCACAGCATGATGTCACAGAGCGCCCTCACGCTGTGCGCAGCCACTGCACAGCCAACAGCCGAGGATCAGAAGCGGTGAGTACAGAGCCTTAACAACTTCCTGGTCCTCCGGTACTAATGAGTACATTAGATGCAGTGTGTACAGATATATAGTATACCCAGCAGTGTACTGACATGTGGGGTACGAGGTACAATAGATGTAGTGTGTACAGATATATAGTATATACAGCAGTGTAGAGATATGTGAGATATGAGGTATAATAGATGCAGTGTGTACAGATATATAGTATATCCAGCAGTGTACTGACATGTAAGGTATAATAGATGCAATGTGTACAGATATATAGTATATCCAGCAGTGTACTGACATGTGGGGTACGAGGTACAATAGATGTAGTGTGTACAGATATATAGTATATACAGCAGTGTAGAGATATGTGAGATATGAGGTATAATAGATGCAGTGTGTACAGATATATAGTATATCCAGCAGTGTACTGACATGTAAGGTATAATAGATGCAATGTGTACAGATATATAGTATATCCAGCAGTGTACTGACATGTAAGGTATAATAGATGCAGTGTGTACAGATATATAGTATACCCAGCAGTGTACTGACATGTGGGGTACGAGGTACAATAGATGTAGTGTGTACAGATATATAGTATATCCAGCAGTGTACTGACATGTAAGGTATAATAGATGCAGTGTGTACAGATATATAGTATACCCAGCAGTGTACTGACATGTAAGGTATAATAGATGCAGTGTGTACAGATATATAGTATACCCAGCAGTGTACTGACATGTAAGGTATAATAGATGCAGTGTGTACAGATATATAGCATACCCAGCAGTGTACTGACATGTGGGGTACGAGGTACAATAGATGTAGTGTGTACAGATATATAGTATATACAGCAGTGTAGAGATATGTGAGATATGAGGTATAATAGATGCAGTGTGTACAGATATATAGTATATCCAGCAGTGTACTGACATGTAAGGTATAATAGATGCAATGTGTACAGATATATAGTATATCCAGCAGTGTACTGACATGTAAGGTATAATAGATGCAGTGTGTACAGATATATAGTATACCCAGCAGTGTACTGACATGTGGGGTACGAGGTACAATAGATGTAGTGTGTACAGATATATAGTATATCCAGCAGTGTACTGACATGTAAGGTATAATAGATGCAGTGTGTACAGATATATAGTATACCCAGCAGTGTACTGACATGTAAGGTATAATAGATGCAGTGTGTACAGATATATAGCATACCCAGCAGTGTACTGACATGTGGGGTACGAGGTACAATAGATGTAGTGTGTACAGATATATAGTATATACAGCAGTGTAGAGATATGTGAGATATGAGGTATAATAGATGCAGTGTGTACAGATATATAGTATATCCAGCAGTGTACTGACATGTAAGGTATAATAGATGCAGTGTGTACAGATATATAGTATATCCAGCAGTGTACTGACATGTAAGGTATAATAGATGCAGTGTGTACAGATATATAGTATATCCAGCAGTGTACTGACATGTAAGGTATAATAGATGCAGTGTGTACAGATATATTTTATATACAACAGTGTACTGATATATGAAGTACAAGGTACAATAGATGCAGTGTGTTAAGATATTTAGTATATACAGCAGTGCACTGACATGTGCGGTGCGAGCTGTAATTTATACCTCATAACTCATATATCAGTACACTGTTGTATATACTGGCCAGGAACGGGTAGTTGGAGGGGCAATAAATGGGGCATGGGGCCCAGTTTAGATCCTTGCTATGGGGCCCAGTAATTTCTATGTGTATGCTCCTGGTTCTGAGGTTCCTGCCTGATGGTAGATGGTGTGCCCATGGACTCAATAACCAGGCCAGATATAGCAAAATCAACATCTCTCTTTAATTAAATGCACATTAGGAGTTGTAGTACATCCAACGATAGAAAAACACAGATTTCTGTGGCATAAACAATATCAACAATCACGTAAAACAATGCTCAGCCTACTGCACATCTCCGTAGAGAGCTGCTCCTCTATTTCTATTTTCTTTCATCTTTGTTGATTGGATTTCTTCTGCTTTTACTGTAAAAAGGTGTGGAAACCCCTCCATAAGTAGCACTAAGCTTTTATAATATACCCTGTACTAAAAAGCAACTTTTTTTTATGTTTCATTTATTTCTGAGATCTCTATATTTATTTAAATTTATTTACGGCCCTGTTTTAGTTTTTCTCTCGCTGGATTTCTCTGTGGATAATTGAGAGTGATCTGAAAGCGCAGGATCACTGATATAGTTTATAGTATCTATAATGTCCCAATAACAAAGCAGAGAGGCTGTGGTTATGTGCGGACGGCCAAAATGACACTCCCGCTCTCTGTTGACAGAACGCAGGTGCTGTAAACCACTAGAATATTGTGGTGATCAGAGCCAGGGAAAACAGTCACGAGGACTCTGAATTCCCAGCAGTTACTCTCTGCGATTAGCTGAAATATTCCTCTTTGTAAAATAAGCAAATACTTTAATGCCCTGCCATATGGTGCCTTATGGTATTGTCCCCTAGCAAATGCTACAAATCGCACCGACGTGCAGTAAGATGCCCAGTTCTCTTAGTACATTTGTCACATCTTTGCCAGTTTGTGTGTTGTATTTGCATTATAATTTACAACAGTTTCTGCTATAAATGATCCGTCAGATTGCAGAGGTCGCGGCCTCCTAATAAGTCACAGCCACACTGAAGACAGCAGCATAAAAAATCTCAAAATGTGGCAACATTTTTGTGCAATTCAAGTACCAGCATTTTCTTGAAGGTAGCGGAAGGTAACTGGTTATTTATCCTAAAGCAGATTATCAAAACACAAGACAATGTCTCATGTTTGCCTCAAGTTTCTGAGATTGCTCAATAGCAGAGAGTACAAGAAACACTGAACTTTTCAGCCCACCTGCAATAAGACAATTTCAGTAAGCTTTCCAGTAAACTTCACGTGGAGTCAGACAGGGCCGGGACAAGGTATTTTGGTGCTCTAGCCAGTCGGGTTGAGCGAACCCGAACTGTAAAGTTCGGGTTCGTACCGAACTTTAGGATTTTTTGACCCCGAACCCGAACATTTCAGTAAAAGTTTGGGTTCGGTGTTCGGCACTTTTTGAAAGGCTGAACAGCAGCCAATCAACAAGTGTTTAACTCTGTGCCCTTAGAAGCCATCACAGCCATGCCTACTAATGGCATGGCTGTGATTGGCCAGTGCAGCATGTGACCCAGGCTCTATATAAGCTGGAGTCACGTAGCGCCACACGTCACTCTGCTCTTACTAGTGTAGGGAGAGGATGCTGCTGCTGTGAGGGAGAGAATAGAAAATAATCTGATATCAGAAATTGTTGTTAACTCTGCGATCTACAGCGATTTTTATATATATTTTTTTGGTGGGTGCAATGCAACATTTTTGTACCCTGCCCTGAGCCCAGTGACACAGAAAAATACGTTTTATCCATCTGTTAGATAGGTGCGCGTCGGTGACCATTTTGTGCAAGTTCAGTGCACCAGCACGGCATATGTGCCAGGGACAATAATTTAATCCTGTTCTTTTAGTTCAGTGGGCAGCATATACAAATTTGAAGTGCATCTGCGCTGCATATGTGCCAGGGGAAGGGAAAATAATATAGGTAATCCGTCTGTGAGTTCAGGGACCCAGGGGGTGAGATATATAAAAAAAAAATTTCTGTAAAGTACCCCTGTGCTGCATATGTGAGTGTAATCTATTCAGTAAATCCATTTTGCTAAAAAGTATTTGTGATAGTGAAAGAAAATCAGTTAAATCAATCTCTTTCATTTGAGGGTGAAAAAATCATATATTTTTTTCCATAAAGTACCTTTGCGGCCTGCACTGCATTTCTGACAGTCCAATACAACCGTTAAATACTGCTGTTATAGTTTTCTTTGAAAAAAAAAACCTTTTTGTGCTAGATAGTACATTTGCGGCCTTCGCTGCATTTCTGACTGTCAAATAAAACCGTTAATACTGCTGTTATATTGTTGTTTGAAAAAAAAACTCACTTTGTGCCATAAAGTACCTTTGCGGCCTGCACTGCAAATCTGATATTGAAATATAATTAGTGAATACAACTTGGACATTGTGGGTGAAAAAAAATGCTTTTTTGGGGCCATAAAGTACCTTTGCGGCCTGTGCTACATATCTGACAGCCAGGCAAATAAAAGCAGGAAATCCATCTGTAGGATTGTGGGGTGACATCTCCCCGGTTATCAGGCCAGTCATTCACAAGTGGCTCGGAGGGTGGGTTCCTGCACCCACATAGGCCAGGTACACAATTGTCCAGCCAGGGCACATGTGCAATACATCTTTTTTACACCCCGGACACAGAAAGATACTTTATCTGTCTGTTCATTCTGTGGTTGACCTTCCTACAGCAATTTTTTGGTGGGCGCAATGCAACATCTAAAATAAATATTAATAATTTAATACTTAATCCGTCTGTTAGTTAGGTGGGCGACAAAGCAATTTTTGTGTGGAGTACACCTGCACCTGCATATGTGCCAGAGGCAATAATATAGGTAATCCGTCTGTGAGTTCAGGGGTTGACATATTTGCATTGTTGGCTGTTTTATACCCCTGATCTACATAGCAGACAGGGAAATCATTTTTAAAAATTTGTCTGTTACATTGTTGGGTGACATTAACCCTTTTATGGCTAATTATACCCCTGCTCTACATAGCAGTCAGGGAAATAATTTTAAAAAAATTGTCTGTTGGTGACATTAACTCATTTTTGCCCTTGAAAAACCCCTTCTCTGCATAGGTGACAGGGACCGAAATTTCTAAAAATCGTCTGTTCCATTGGTGGGTGACATTAACCCATTTTTGCCCTTGAAAAACCCCTGCTCTGTATAGGTGACATGGAACTAAATTTTGTAAAAATGTCTGTTACTTCGTCAAATAAGGGATGTGGCCTGGTCGTGGTGCTGCTGGTGTAGCTCCTGTTGCAGGGAGAGGACGTGGTCGATCTGTGCCAGCTACATGCCCAAATGAAACCCCTTCCATAGGTGCGCGTAGGCGACAGAGTCTTCAGCGTTATTTAGTAGGCCTGAATGCCGCTCTACGAATGGTGAGGCCAGAACAAGTACAGGCACTAGTAGATTGGGTGGCTGACAGTGCATCCATTACCTTCACATTGTCTCCCACCCAGTCCCCTGCTGAAAGATCAGAGTTGGCACCTGCAGCCCATGGCCATCAGTCTTTCGCCAAGCAGTCTGAGCCCCAAGTCATTCAGCAGTCTCTTCTGCTTTTTGACGACTCTGCTAGCAGTGTTTCCCAGGGCCATGCACATAGCCCTGCCCCGGAAGTGGAAGAGATTGAGTGCACCGATGACCAACCACTTATGTTTCAAGATGAGTACATGGGAGGACCACCAAAGCACGTCTCGGATGATGACGAAACACAGGTGCCAACTTCTGTGGCTTTCTGCAGTCTGCAGACCAACAAGGAGTTCAGGGGTTGATACATTTGCATTGTTGGCTGTTTTATACCCCTGCTCTACATAGCAGACAGGGAAATAATAAAAAAAAAAAAAATTGTCTGTTACATTGTTGGGTGACATTAACCCTTTTTTGGCTGTTTTATACCCCTGCTCTAGGTAGCAGACAGGGAAATAATTTAAAAAAAAATGTCTGTTACATTGGTTGGTGACATTACCCATTTTTGCAGTTTAAAAACCCCTGCTCTGCATAGGTGACAGGGACTTAAATTTCCAAAATTCATTGCAAGAACGAATCCGTCTCTCCACTTGTCATGCGGACAGACGGATCCATCTTGTATCTTTTTACACACCGAAGGACGGATCCGGCATTAATATATTTCTAATGCAGTTTATTTTATTTTTTTGCCCATTCATTTCTATGGGATCACTGCTACTCTGCTATCCTGGCCCGACCAGTGTCCCCATGCAGCCGTACACTAGAGGGGTTGTCTTATTCAGGTAGGAGCCGCTGCAGCTCTTACAACCCCTGGCGATTCGCTGATTTTGCTGGGGGTTGCCAGTCATACCCTCTGCAACAGCTGGAATAACATTCCTGTAATGGAGACTTAGTATTATGAAGCGGCGGTGTATGTCTGTCCATGTAATATTTGGGTGGCTCAGGTTCACCAGAGTGGAAGCTGCTTTTAGCTTATCAGTAAAATAAAACAGAACAGACTGCAAACTGGGTCTTTACTGGTAACAGTACAGACTGGTGATCTCAGTGGAAGTGAATCCTCCATAACATTTATGTCGAGCACGATATTACAGTAAATGCGCCCACTGTATAACATTTATCACACAGGTATTAATGGCTAATAGTGTAGTAATGGGCTAGATGAAAGGTCAGAAGTCACAGAGGGGAGATACACATAGTGATGTCATAGTAGTGTATGAAAGGTCAGAAGTCACAGAGGGGTGACATAGCGGCTATTATGACATCACCGAGTTCTAGACAAAAGGTGGCTGCTCAGGAGACATAGGTGTGATTGTGAAGAGAGAAGGCGCACACGTCACTCCCATGCGACTACAGTTCCCCTGCGGAAAAATGAAGATTGTACTGCTGCTGGTCATTTGGACAGCCTTTGTATCCTGCCGCCCACTACCTCCATTTAGACTACCTTCAGGAATGGAGACTGTTCTGGAGGAGTCACCCAGTAAGTGTCCTCCATGTGTATAGGATGGCGTTTATAAGAGGAATACATGCACTGTCATCCGGTTTTCATGTTCAGTGTGACTAAGACTAGGACTACACCTGGGGATTTATTAAAGGCTCTTCTCCAGTTTTCCAGCATACAAAAGTCTTAGTTTTTCAGCAAGCCACATTTTGCACAAAAATGTGCAATTTTTTGTGATTTGTGGCCTAAAAAAAGAGTAAATTATAGCAGACATCTATGCCAGATCATTTACCTTTACTGGTACATGGACAGCAAGAAAACACACCAAATGTATAATGAGGCCTTCACTTAAAATGTAGCACATATTACTCCAGCACATCCCTTACTAAGACCAGCATAGGAACTGCCAGTCTTCATAAATATCCCCCAGATTTCTTCTCTCACACTACAAAATAAAAAATACTGTGAAATTGCTGCTCATAGGAATACACTGAGTAAAATCGGTTAGGTGATCTGCTGGAAGTCACCGAGAAGTAATGTGATAACTGTTATGAGATCGCCGGGTTCTAGACAAATGTTCAGGAGATGTAGAGGTGATTGTGAGGGAAGGTGAAGGAGAACACGTCGCTCACCTGCGATTATAGTTTTCTTTCTAAAATAATAGGAGTTTTGTTGATTTTAATTTGCACATCATATAGAGCGCAGATCACTCAGAAATCCCTCATTATGCTGTCAGTTTCTGCTCGTGAAAAATGAAGGTTGGTTTGGGCAGCAAAGGCAGTTCTTCTTTAAGACAATTTCATAAATGTGTCCTAATCTGCATCCCTAGTTATATGACTTATTGTTACTGTCATTCTCAGGAACAATGTGGATGCTAGACACCGAAAGTACTAAGATGCTCCAGGACATGAAATTTGGATTGATCATGGCTATTCCATTCTTCGTCCTCCTTGTGTTCCTGGTGGTATTTGCCGTCATCCTCTACTGCACGTATGTAATATTTCACTTTACGTATAACACTATGACATTACTAATCCACTCCCTAGATCTAAGTCATTATTACAGATGTTGCGACAGATCTTACAATCTTAGATAAATCACACAATGTCGCCTTCCTAGCCGCACATTCTGACATCACACACTGCACATAACTGCTCTCTCTCTATATATGTATACTATAATAATGTCTTTGTGTTTATTACAGGTTTTGCCGCAAAAAGACAGAGACCTGAGAACATCACAGCCCTGCTATAAAGTGAAACGTCAGATTAGCAAAAAATCGGTTTTGGGATTTAAAGGATAACTGTCACATTATTGTTCTTTTTTCAATATTGGATTTTGGTGATTAATATCACCTTGTTTGCCATGTTCTAACTTTTGGCTCCTTATTAAATAACTCCTAAAAACCACATTTATGTCCCAAATATATGCTATTCTTACCTAAGATTAAAATCTTATCCGTCTTCCAACTGTGCTCAGATGGAAGACGAAGGCCGCACAAGGAGGCCGTCCTCCTGCCTGCGTGCGCGTTCATGTTGCTGGCCGGAACTGACAGTGAAGCAGTCAGCTGCTGCTGGCTTGTTGCTCCACCTCCTCTCTTGTCTTGAGGAGGGCATGTAGTACGCTCATGTGAACGGCGGCTTCACCCTCAGGGCTCCAGATGGCGATCAAAATGGTCGCCAATGCAACTTAGAATTTACAAATGGCGACAAGACTTTTTAGCCTTGTCGCCATTTGTGACGAGATCCGCTGCCGCAGCTCTGCAGTTGAATACAGCGGCGGGCACAGGAGATGATAGTTCTCTGCCCCGCCGCCGATGTTCTTCTCAGCAGCGCAGTGGAGAAGGAGTCTCTCCCTCCCCCTGTGCTGCTGCCGCCGCCATTAAGAAGAGCTGCAGTGGAGTATGTCATGAACGTACCTGTACGCAGACGGATACCACACGTGAAAAGGGGTGGTTAACTTCCGGTTAACCCTTTTATAGATTCAATTTGATATACTGCCACCATGTGTTTTAACGGCACACGAACAGACTACCGGTCATTTACCCTCACGCAGAGCAGGAAATGAACCAGCTCCCGCTTGCATAGGTGACAGGGACCGAAATTTCTAAAAATCGTCTGTTCCATTGGTGGGTGACATTAACCCATTTTTGCCGCTGAAAACCTCTGCTCTGCATAGGTGACAGGGAACTAAATTTTGTAAAAACGTCTGTTACTTCGGTGGGTGACCGCAATAAATGAGGAGAGCGTCAAATAAGGGATGTGGCCCGGTCGTGGTGCTGCTGGTGGAGCTCCTGTTGCAGGGAGAGAACATGGTCGATCTGTGCCAGCTACACGCCCAAATGAAACACCTTCCTCATGTGTGCGTACACGACTGAGTCTTCAGCATTATTTAGTAGGCCTGAATGCCGCTCTACGAATGGTGAGGCTAGAACAAGTACAGGCACTAGTAGATTGGGTGGCTGACAGTGCCTCCATTACCTTCACATTGTCTTCCACCCAGTCCCCTGCTGAAAGATCAGAGTTGGCAGATGCAGCCCATGGCCATCAGTCTTTCACCTCACCCACTTGCAAATCAGCCAAACAGTCTGAGCCCCAAGACATGCAGCAGTTTCTTCTGCTTTCTGATGACTCTGCTAGCAGTGTTTCCCAGGGCCATCTACATAGCCCTGCCCCGGAAGTGGAAGAGATGACGATGACCAACCACTTATGTTTCTAGATGAGTACATGGGAGGACCATCGCAGCACGTCTCGAATGATGACGAAACACAGGTGCCAACTGGTGTGGCTTTCTGCAATGTGCAGACCGACAAGGAGGGCAGGTGTGAAGACTGGGTGGAAGATGATGTGGAGGACGATCAGGTTCTCGACCCCACATGGAATCAAGGTCATGCGAGTGACCTGTGTAGTTTGGAGGAAGAGGTGGTGGTCGCACAGAGCCACCAGCTCAGCAAAAGAGGGAGCAGGGTACAAAAACGGAGTGGCCGCCCCTAGACAGTACGCCTGCTACTGCCCACCACACCAAGGGACTGAGCACACCAAAGCCAGCTCCAAAGAGTTTCCTGGCGTGGCATTTGTTCAGACAATGTGCTGACGACAAGATACGAGTGGTTTCCACGCTGTGCAATCAGAGCCTGAAGCAAGGCATAAACGTTCTAATCCTGAGCACAACCTGCATGACCCCTCATCTAAGTGCAAAGCACGAGCTGCAGTGGAGTATGTCATGAACGTACCTGTACGCAGACGGATGCCGCACGTGACAAGGGGTGGTTAACTTTCGGTTAACCCTTTATAGATTCAATTTGGTATACTGCCACAACGTGTTTTAATGGCACACAAACAAACTACCGGTCACTCACCCTCACGCAGAGCAGGGAATGAACCAGCTCCCGCTTGCTGACCAATCGCAATTGTTCAGCCAATCAACAATCAAAATGACCTTTCTCACAAAAAATGGTAACGTTCCCCTCTTCAGAGACAGGATTCGTTAATTGCTTTGCTTAGAACACGGACAACTTAGCAAATAAGAATTTTTAATCTTTTAATAAAAGGTGAAAGGAAAAACAGTGCATATATACATTTACAGAAAAATGACTATTCTAGATAATTATTAACCAAGGTAATAGTAATTCACGACAGTTAAAATAAAAGGGATAATGGATGAAAAGTATACTTAAGTTCCTGTGTTTCATTACTTGAAGCCGTTGTGCAATCCGATTGGTATAATATCAGTGGACCCTGAGCACTGACATTCAGAATGCGATACAAATCCAGGTGTTAAGGCAAGGCAGGGTTGCCATACAATACCCACCAATGGTATGAACGTGTGGGTAGGGTCGAGGAGGTGTCAGCAAGGTTTATGACCCATTTAAGGTCAGCCCAGAATGTCCTTATTCTGGCTGAGCCCACAGTTCTGTGGAACCACAAAATACAGCTATGACATGTATTACTGTCTTCTCTTCAGTAGCCATTGCATATTTTTTTGTTTATGTGTGTTCATATAGCTTGAGGATTTTTATAAGAGTATTGGAGATATTCAGGAGACTAACTTAGACTAATTCAGAGCTTTTTCACTGTAGCAGAACTTCTGCAGTGTTTCTGGTGGATACTCAGACACTGTGTTTCAAAACAGGTGAGGAATTTGTTAGACAGGTTATCACTATTGTCTGATTACAAATGAGCATAGGTGATTAACCACTTAAGGACCACAGGTTTATACCCCCCTAGTGACCAGGCCCTTTTTTACAAATCGGCACTCCACAACTTTAGCGGTTTATTGCTCGGTCATGCAACTTACCACCCAAATGAATTTTACCTCCTTTTCTTCTCACTAATAGAGCTTTCATTTGGTGGTATTTCATTGCCGCTGACATTTTTACTTTTTTTGTTATTAATCGAAATTTAACGATTTTTTTTGCAAAAAAATGACATTTTTCACTTTCAGCTGTAAAATTTTGCAAAAAAAACGACATCCATATATACATTTTTCGCCAAATTTATTGTTCTACATGTCTTTGATAAAAAAAAAATGTTTGGGCAAAAAAAAAATGGTTTGGGTAAAAGTTATAGCATTTGCAAACTATGGTACAAAAATGTGAATTTCCGCTTTTTGAAACAGCTCTGACTTTCTGAGCACCTGTCATGATTCCTGAGGTTCTACAATGCCCAAACAGTAGACAACCCCCACAAATGACCCCATTTCGGAAAGTAGACACCCTAAGGTATTCGCTGATGGGCATAGTGAGTTCATAGAACTTTTTATTTTTTGTCACAAGTTAGCGGAAAATGATGATGATTTTATTTTTTTTATTTTTTCTTACAAAGTCTCATATTCCACTAACTTGCGACAAAAAATAAAAAATTCTAAAAACTTGCCATGCCCCTCACGGAATACCTTGGGGTGTCTTCTTTCCAAAATGGGGTCACTTGTGGCGTAGTTATACTGCCCTGGCAATTTAGGGGCCCAAATGTGTGAGAAGAACTTTGCAATCAAAATGTGTAAAAAATGACCGGTGAAATCCAAAAGGTGCACTTTGGAATATGTGCCCCTTTGCCCACCTTGGCAGCAAAAAAGTGTGACACATCTGGTATCGCCGTACTCAGGAGAAGTTGGGGAATGTGTTTTGGGGTGTCATTTTACATATACCCATGCTGGGTGAGAAAAATATCTTGGTCAAATGCCAACTTTGTATAAAAAAATGGGAAAAGTTGTCTTTTGCCAAGATATTTCTCTCACCCAGCATGGGTATATGTAAAATGACACCCCAAAACACATTCCCCAACTTCTCCTGAGTACGGCGATACCAGATGTGTCACACTTTTTTGCTGCCAAGGTGGGCAAAGGGGCACATATTCCAAAGTGCACCTTTCAGATTTTGCAGGCCATTTTTTACACATTTTGATTGCAAGGTACTTCTCACACATTTGGGCCCCTAAATTGCCAGGGCAGTATAACTACCCCACAAGTGACCCCATTTTGGAAAGAAGACACCCCAAGGTATTCCGTGAGGGGCATGGCGAGTTCCTAGAATTTTTTATTTTTTGTCACAAGTTAGCGGAAAATGATGATTTTTTTTTTTTTATCTTTTTTCCTTACAAAGTCTCATATTCCACTAACTTGCGACAAAAAATAAAAAATTCTAGGAACTCGCCATGCCCCTCACGGAATACCTTGGGGTGTCTTCTTTCCAAAATGGGGTCACTTGTGGCGTAGTTATACTGCCCTGGCAATTTAGGGGCCCAAATGTGTAAGAAGTACCTTGCAATCAAAATGTGTAAAAAATGGCCGGTAAAATCCGAAAGGTGCACTTTGGAATATGCGCCCCTTTGCCCACCTTGGCATCAAAAAAGTGTGACACATCTGGTATCGCCGTACTCAGGAGAAGTTGGGCAATGTGTTTTGGGGTGTCATTTTACATATACCCATGCTGGGTGAGAGAAATATCTTGGCAAAAGACAACTTTTCCCATTTTTTTATACAAAGTTGGCATTTGACCAAGATATTTTTCTCACCCAGCATGGGTATATGTAAAATGACACCCCAAAACACATTGCCCAACTTCTCCTGAGTACGGCGATACCACATGTGTGACACTTTTTTGCAGCCTAGATGCGCAAAGGGGCCCAAATTCCTTTTAGGAGGGCATTTTTAGACATTTGGATCCCAGACTTCTTCTCACACTTTCGGGCCCCTAAAAAGCCAGGGCAGTATAAATACCCCACATGTGACCCCACTTTGGAAAGAAGACACCCCAAGGTATTCAATGAGGGGCATGGCGAGTTCCTAGAATTTTTTTTTTTTTTGCATAAGTTAGCGGATATTGATTTTTTTTTGTTTTTTTCTCACAAAGTCTCACTTTCCGCTAACTTAGGACAAAAATTTCAATCTTTCATGGACTCAATATGCCCCTCACGGAATACCTTGGGGTGTCTTCTTTCCGAAATGGGGTCACATGTGGGGTATTTATACTGCCCTGGCTTTTTAGGGGCCCTAAAGCGTGAGAAGAAGTCTGGAATATAAATGTCTAAAAATGTTTACGCATTTGGATTCCGTGAGGGGTATGGTGCGTCCATGTGAGATTTTATTTTTTGACACAAGTTAGTGGAGTATGAGACTTAGTAAGAAAAAACAAAAACAAAAACAAACAAAAAATTTCCGCTAACTTGTGCCAAAAAAAATGTCTGAATGGAGCCTTACCAAGGGGGGGGGGGGGGGGGGTGATCAATGACAGGGGGGTGATCAATGACAGGGGGGTGATCACCCATATAGACTCCCTGATCACCCCCCTGTCACTGATCACCCCCCCTGTAAGGCTCCATTCAGACATCCGCATGATTTTTTACGGATCCATGGATACATGTATCGGATCCACAAAACGCATGCGGACGTCTGAATGGAGCCTTACAGGGGGGTTATCAATGACAGGGGGTGATCAGGGTAATCACCCCCTGTCACTGATCACCCCCCCTGTAAGGCTCCATTCAGACATCCGCATGATTTTTTACGGATCCATGGATACATGTATCGGATCCACAGAACGCATGCGGACGTCTGAATGGAGCCTTACAGGGGGGTTATCAATGACAGGGGGTGATCAGGGTAATCACCCCCCTGTCACTGATCACCCCCCCTGTAAGGCTCCATTCAGACATCCGCATGATTTTTTACGGATCCATGGATACATGTATCGGATCCACAGAACGCATGCGGACGTCTGAATGGAGCCTTACAGGGGGGTTATCAATGACAGGGGGTGATCAGGGTAATCAGGGTGATCACCCCCCTGTCACTGATCACCCCCCCTGTAAGGCTCCATTCAGACATCCGCATGATTTTTTACGGATCCATGGATACATGTATCGGATCCACAAAACGCATGCGGACGTCTGAATGGAGCCTTACAGGGGGGTTATCAATGACAGGGGGTGATCAGGGTAATCACCCCCCTGTCACTGATCACCCCCCCTGTAAGGCTTCATTGAGACATCCGCATGATTTTTTACGGATCCATGGATACATGGATCGGATCCACAAAACGCATGCGGACGTCTGAATGGAGCCTTACAGGGGGGTTATCAATGACAGGGGGTGATCAGGGTAATCACCCCCCTGTCACTGATCACCCCCCCTGTAAGGCTCCATTCAGACATCCGCATGATTTTTTACGGATCCATGGATACATGGATCGGATCCACAAAACGCATGCGGACGTCTGAATGGAGCCTTACAGGGGGGTTATCAATGACAGGGGGTGATCAGGGTAATCACCCCCCTGTCACTGATCACCCCCCCTGTAAGGCTCCATTCAGACATCCGCATGATTTTTTACGGATCCATGGATACATGGATCGGATCCACAAAACGCATGCGGACGTCTGAATGGAGCCTTACAGGGGGGTTATCAATGACAGGGGTGATCAGGGTGATCACCCCCCTGTCACTGATCACCCCCCCTGTAAGGCTCCA
The DNA here is from genome assembly GCF_014858855.1 of Bufo gargarizans. Classification (NCBI taxonomy): domain Eukaryota; kingdom Metazoa; phylum Chordata; class Amphibia; order Anura; family Bufonidae; genus Bufo; species Bufo gargarizans. The sequence goes on along the minus strand of NC_058081.1, from coordinate 186,759,479 downwards.
TTCAGACATCCGCATGATTTTTTACGGATCCATGGATACATGGATCGGATCCACAGAACGCATGCGGACGTCTGAATGGATCCTTACAGGGGGGTTATCAATGACAGGGGGTGATCAGGGTAATCAGGGTGATCACCCCCCTGTCACTGATCACCCCCCCTGTAAGGCTCCAATCAGACATGCGCATGATTTTTTACGGATCCATGGATACATGGATCGGATCCACAAAACGCATGCGGACGTCTGAATGGAGCCTTACAGGGGAGTGATCAATGACAGGGGGTGATCAGGGAGTGTATATGGGTGATCACCCGCCTGTCATTGATCACCCCCCTGTAAGGCTCCATTCAGACGTCCGTATGCTTTTTGCGGATCCGATCCATGTATCCGTGGATCCGTAAAATCATACGGACGTCTGAACGGAGCCTGACAGGGGGGTGATCAATGACAGGGCGGTGATCAATGACAGGGGGGTGATCAGGGAGTTTATATGGGGTGATCATGGGTGATCAGGGGTTTATAAGGGGTTAATAAGTGACGGGGGGGGGGGTGTGTAGTGTGGTGTTTGGTGCGACTGTACTGACCTACCTGAGTCCTCTGGTGGTCGATCCTAACAAAAGGGACCACCAGAGGACCAGGTAGGAGGTATATTAGACGCTGTTATGAAAACAGCGTCTAATATACCTGTTAGGGGTTAAAAAATTCGGATCTCCAGCCTGCCAGCGAGCGATCGCCGCTGGCAGGCTGGAGATCCACTCGCTTACCTTCCGTTCCTGTGAGCGCGCGCGCCTGTGTGCGCGCGTTCACAGGAAATCTCGCGTCTCGCGAGATGACGCCTATTGGCGTTAGTGTGACCTGGGAGCGCCGCAGCATTGACGCCTTTCGGCGTTAGTGTGACGGGAGGAGGTTAAGCTGTTAAATTTGTTGTTGGGGGAGGAGATTTTGTGGGAGTGTGTGTATAAAGAGCCACATAGTATTCGCTTGCCTAATAATAGCTTGCTGATTTTCCAAATGCTGATTTTTATAAGTGCATTGGAGATATTCAGGAGACTGACTTAGACTAACTTAGAGCTCTGTCACTGTAGCAGAACTTCAGCGGTGTTTCTGGTGTATATTCAGACACTGTGTTTCAAAACAGGTGAGAAATTTGTTAGACAGGTTATCACTTGGGATGAGCGAACCCGAACTGTATAGTTCGGGTTCGTACCGAATTTTGGGGTGTCCGTGACACGGACCCGAACCCGGACATTTTCGTAAAAGTCCGGGTTCGGCTTCGGTGTTCGTCGCTTTCTTGGCGCTTTTTGAAAGGCTGCAAAGCATCCAATCAACAAGCGTCATACTACTTGCCCCAAGAGGCCGTCACAGCCATGCCTACTATTGGCATGGCTGTGATTGGCCAGAGCACCATGTGACCCAGCCTCTATTTAAGCTGGAGTCACATAGCGCCGCCCGTCACTCTGCTCTGATTAGCGTAGGGAGAGGTTGCAGCTGCGACAGTAGGGCGAGATTAGGCTGATTAACTCCTCCAAAAGACTCCATCCATTGATCGATCTGCAGCTGTGGATGATTGAACTGCTGCTATTGAATTGCTCACTGTTTTTAGGCTGCCCAGAGCGTTTTTCAGACACTTTTTTCTGGGGTGATCGGCGGCCATTTTGTGTCTTGTGTTGCGCCAGCACAAGCTGCCTTCAAGTGCATTTAACACTCAATGGTGTGGTTGTTTTTTGGCTAAAGCCTACATCAGTGTGAAGCTGTCACACCAAGTGCATTTAACCAGCAATAGTCTGTTTATTTTTTGGCCATATACTACATCAGGGGCAAGCTGCGCCTGTCACCAAGTGCATTTAACCCTCAATGGTGTGGTTGTTTTTTGGCTAAAGCCTACATCAGGGTGAAGCTGTCACACCAAGTGCATTTAACCAGCAATAGTCTGTTTATTTTTTGGCCATATACTACATCAGGGGCAAGCTGCGCCTGTCACCAAGTGCATTTAACCCTCAGTAGTGTGGTTGGTCAAGCTGTCACACCAAGTGCATTTAACCAGCAATAGTCTGTTTATTTTTTGGCCATATACTACATCAGGGGCAAGCTGCGCCTGTCACCAAGTGCATTTAACCCTCAGTAGTGTGGTTGGTCAAGCTGTCACACCAAGTGCATTTAACCATCAATAGTGTGGTTATTTTTTGGCCATATCCCTGTGTAATTCTGTCAGTAAACGTATATCTGTCACCCAGCGCCTAAATACTAGGCCTCAAGTTTATATCCAGCTAAATCTGTCATTACTGCTGTACTTTTGTGGCTGGGCAAGTTATTTAGTGTCCGTCAAAGCACATTTTTTGTTCTGGGTTGAAATACAATTCCCAATTTAGCAATTTCCTAATTTAGTGGTTTCTGCTGTATCAGGCCTACTTTAAATACATCCCTAAAAGGGTATATCAGATTCAAGGTGCACATAGGGTCATTCTGAATAACTTCACACACACGCTACAATGCATTTCCAAGACTAATTCTGTCAGTAAACCTATACCTGTCACCCAGCGCCTAAATACTAGGCCTTAAATTTATATCCAGCTAAATCTGTCGTTACTGCTGTACTGTTGTGGCTGGGCAAGTTATTTAGTGTCCGTCAAAGCACATTTTTTGTTCTGGGTTGAAATACAATTCCCAATTTAGCAATTTCCTAATTTAGTGGTTTCTGCTGTATCAGAGCTATTTTAAATCTATCCCTAAAAGGGTATATAATATTCAAGGTGCACATAGGGTCAGTCTGAATAACTTCACACACACGCTACTGTGCATTTCCAAGTCTAATTCTGTCAGTAAACCTATACCTGTCACCCAGCGCCTAAATACTAGGCCTCAAATTTATATCCAGCTAAATCTGTCGTTACTGCTGTACTGCTGTGGCTGGGCAAGTTATTTAGTGTATGTCAAAGCACATTTTTTGTTCTGGGTTGAAATACAATTCCCAATTTAGCAATTTCCTAATTTAGTGGTTTCTGCTGTATCAGTCCTACTTTAAATTTATCCCTAAAAGGGTATATCAGATTCAAGATGCACATAGGGTCATTCTGAATAACTTCACACACACGCTACTGTGCATTTCCAAGTGTAATTCTGTCAGTAAACCTATACCTGTCACCCAGCGCCTAAATACTAGGCCTCAAATTTATATCCAGCTAAATCTGTCGTTACTGCTGTACTGTTGTGGCTGGGCAAGTTATTTAGTGTCCGTCAAAGCACATTTTTTGTTCTGGGTTGAAATACAATTTCCAATTTAGCAATTTCCTAATTTAGTAGTTTCTGCTGTATCAGGCCTACTTTAAATTTATCCCTAAAAGGGTATATAATATTCAAGGTGCACATAGGGTCATTCAGAATAACTTCACACACACGCTACTGTGCATTTCCAAGTCTAATTCTGTCAGTAAACCTATACCTGTCACTCAGCGCCTAAATACTAGGCCTCAAGTTTATATCCAGCTAAATCTGTCGTTACTGCTGTACTGTTGTGGCTAGGCAAGTTATTTAGTGTCCGTCAAAGCACATTTTTTGTTCTGGGTTGAAATACAATTCCCAATTTAGCAATTTCCTAATTTAGTGGTTTCTGCTGTATCAGAGCTATTAGAAATCTATCCCTAAAAGGGTATATAATATTCAAGGTGCACATAGGGTCATTCTGAATAACTTCACACACACGCTACTGTGCATTTCCAAGTCTAATTCTGTCAGTAAACCTATACCTGTCACCCAGCGCCTAAATACTAGGCCTCAAATTTATATCCAGCTAAATCTGTCGTTATTGCTGTACTGCTGTGGCCGGGCAAGTTATTTAGTGTCCGTCAAAGCAAATTTTTTGTTCTGGGTTGAAATACAATTCCCAATTTAGCAATTTCCTAATTTAGGGGTTTCTGCTGTATCAGAGCTATTTGAAATCTATCCCTAAAAGGGTATATAATATTCAAGGTGCACATAGGGTCATTCTGAATAACTTCACACACACACGCTACTGTGCATTTCCAAGTCTAATTCTGTCCGTAAAACGTATACCTATCACCCAGCGCCTAAATACTAGGCCTCAAATTCATAGTCAGCTAAATCGGTGGTTACTGCTGTGCCTGTACTAGTGTAATACGGTACCTAAATAGATAGCCAGATAGTGTTAGGTGTCTGTAAAAAAAAGCCTGAATTTGAATTCAATATATTGGGCCAAATAATATTTTTGTTGTAGTGGTGAACGATAACAATGAGGAAAACATCTAGTAAGGGACGCGGACGTGGACATGGTCGTGGTGGTGTTAGTGGAACCTCTGGTGCTGGGAGAGGACGTGGCCGTTCTGCCACATCCACACGTCCTGGTGTACCAACTACCTCAGGTCCCAGTAGCCGCCAGAATTTACAGCGATATATGGTGGGGCCCAATGCCGTTCTAAGGATGGTAAGGCCTGAGCAGGTACAGGCATTAGTCAATTGGGTGGCCGACAGTGGATCCAGCACGTTCACATTATCTCCCACCCAGTCTTCTGCAGAAAGCGCACAGATGGCGCCTGAAAACCAACCCCATCAGTCTGTCACATCACCCCCATGCATATCAGGGAAACTGTCTGTCAGGGACATCTAGGGAGAGTGAATTCCTCCCGTCTGATACCCCACAATCCCTGTCTTTGGATTTATTACCTAGTTGACTGTAGATTTTCCCTCTTTATCAGGTTATTTTTTAATCGTGTTGTGGCATCCAAATCTAAGTAGGAGTTTGTGTAAAAAAGACTCAAAACCGAATAGTATTGAGTCTCGATCACTATATGAGCAGCATTCTGCTCCATTTACCCAATAAGGTACAATAAAGGTATTGTTTTTAAGAGCACGTTATAACTTTCTAGATACGCTTAATACTAAAGACGTGGTGACTATCAAATATATCATACTTATTTTCTTTTTGAAACTGTCTGAGCCTCAAGTTATGCAGCAGTCTCTTATGCTTTTTGAAGACTCTGCTGGCAGGGTTTCCCAAGGGCATCCACCTAGCCCTTCCCCAGCGGTGGAAGACATAGAATGCACTGACGCACAACCACTTATGTTTCCTGATGATGAGGACATGGGAATACCACCTCAGCAAGTCTCTGATGATGACGAAACACAGGTGCCAACTGCTGCGTCTTTCTGCAGTGTGCAGACTGAACAGGAGGTCAGGGATCAAGACTGGGTGGAAGACGATGCAGGGGACGATGAGGTCCTAGACCCCACATGGAATGAAGGTCGTGCCACTGACTTTCACAGTTCGGAGGAAGAGGCAGTGGTGAGACCGAGCCAACAGCGTAGCAAAAGAGGGAGCAGTGGGCAAAAGCAGAACACCCGCCGCCAAGAGACTCCGCCTGCTACTGACCGCCGCCATCTGGGACCGAGCACCCCAAAGGCAGCTTCAAGGAGTTCCCTGGCATGGCACTTCTTCAAACAATGTGCTGACGACAAGACCCGAGTGGTTTGCACGATGTGCCATTAGAGCCTGAAGCGAGGAATTAACGTTCTGAACCTTAGCACAACCTGCATGACCAGGCACCTGCATGCAAAGCATGAACTGCAGTGGAGTAAACACCTTAAAAACAAGGAAGTCACTCAGGCTCCCCCTGCTACCTCTTCTGCTGCCGCCTCGGCCTCTTCTGCTGCTGCCGCCTCGGCCTCTTCTGCTGCTGCCGCCTCGGCCTCTTCCTCCGCCTCTGGAGGAACGTTGGCACCTGCCGCCCAGCAAACAGGGGATGTACCACCAACACCACTACCACCTCCGTCACCAAGCATCTCAACCATGTCACACGGCAGCGTTCATCTCTCCATCTCACAAACATTTGAGAGACAGCGTAAATTCCCACCTAGCCACCCTCGATCCCTGGCCCTGAATGCCAGCATTTCTAAACTACTGGCCTATGAAATGCTGTCATTTAGGCTGGTGGACACAAACAGCTTCAAACAGCTCATGTCGCTTGCTGTCCCACATTATGTTGTTCCCAGCCGCCACTACTTCTCCAAGAGAGCCGTGCCTTCCCTGCACAACCAAGTATCCGATAAAATCAAGTGTGCACTGCGCAACGCCATCTGTAGCAAGGTCCACCTAACCACAGATACGTGGACCAGTAAGCACGGCCAGGGACGCTATATCTCCCTAACTGCACACTGGGTAAATGTAGTGGCAGCTGGGCCCCAGGCGGAGAGCTGTTTGGCGCACGTCCTTCCGCCGCCAAGGATCGCAGGGCAACATTCTTTGCCTCCTGTTGCCACCTCCTCCTTCTCGGCTTCCTCCTCCTCTTCTTCCACCTGCTCATCCAGTCAGCCACACACCTTCACCACCAACTTCAGTACAGCCCGGGGTAAACGTCAGCAGTAGAGTTGAGCGAACACCTGGATGTTCGGGTTCGAGAAGTTCGGCCGAACATCCCGGAAATGTTCGGGTTCGGGATCCGAACCCGATCCGAACTTCGTCCCGAACCCGAACCCCATTGAAGTCAATGGGGACCCGAACTTTTCGGCACTAAAAAGGCTGTAAAACAGCCCAGGAAAGAGCTAGAGGGCTGCAAAAGGCAGCAACATGTAGGTAAATCCCCTGCAAACAAATGTGGATAGGGAAATGAATTAAAATAAAAATTAAATAAATAAAAATTAACCAAAATCAATTGGAGAGAGGTTCCATAGCAGAGAATCTGGCTTCCCGTCACCCACCACTGGAACAGTCCATTCTCAGATATTTAGGCCCCGGCACCCAGGCAGAGGAGAGAGGTCCCGTAACAGAGAATCTGTCTTCATGTCAGCAGAGAATTAGTCTGCATGTCATAGCAGAGAATGAGGCTTCACGTCAGCCACCACTGCAACAGTCCATTGGCATATATTTAGGCCCAGCACCCAGGCAGAGGAGGGAGGTCCCGTAACAGAGAATCTGTCTTCATGTCAGCAGAGAATTAGTCTGCATGTCATAGCAGAGAATGAGGCTTCACGTCAGCCACCACTGCAACAGTCCATTGGCATATATTTAGGCCCAGCACACACACAGGCAGAGGAGAGAGGTCCCGTAACAGAGAATCTGGCTTCATGTCAGCAGAGAATCAGTCTGCATGTCATAGCAGAGAATGAGGCTTCACGTCAGCCACCACTGCAACAGTCCATTGGCATATATTTAGGCCCAGCACACACACAGGCAGAGGAGAGAGGTCCCGTAACAGAGAATCTGGCTTCATGTCAGCAGAGAATCAGTCTGCATGTCATAGCAGAGAATGAGGCTTCACGTCAGCCACCACTGCAACAGTCCATTGGCATATATTTAGGCCCAGCACCCAGGCAGAGGAGGGAGGTCCCGTAACAGAGAATCTGTCTTCATGTCAGCAGAGAATTAGTCTGCATGTCATAGCAGAGAATGAGGCTTCACGTCAGCCACCACTGCAACAGTCCATTGGCATATATTTAGGCCCAGCACACACACAGGCAGAGGAGAGAGGTCCCGTAACAGAGAATCTGGCTTCATGTCAGCAGAGAATCAGTCTGCATGTCATAGCAGAGAATGAGGCTTCACGTCAGCCACCACTGCAACAGTCCATTGGCATATATTTAGGCCCAGCACACACACAGGCAGAGGAGAGAGGTCCCGTAACAGAGAATCTGGCTTCATGTCAGCAGAGAATCAGTCTGCATGTCATAGCAGAGAATGAGGCTTCACGTCAGCCACCACTGCAACAGTCCATTGGCATATATTTAGGCCCAGCACCCAGGCAGAGGAGGGAGGTCCCGTAACAGAGAATCTGTCTTCATGTCAGCAGAGAATTAGTCTGCATGTCATAGCAGAGAATGAGGCTTCACGTCAGCCACCACTGCAACAGTCCATTGGCATATATTTAGGCCCAGCACCCAGGCAGAGGAGGGAGGTCCCGTAACAGAGAATCTGTCTTCATGTCAGCAGAGAATTAGTCTGCATGTCATAGCAGAGAATGAGGCTTCACGTCAGCCACCACTGGAACAGTCCATTCTCAGATATTTAGGCCCCGGCACCCAGGCAGAGGAGAGAGGTCCCGTAACAGAGAATCTGTCTTCATGTCAGCAGAGAATTAGTCTGCATGTCATAGCAGAGAATGAGGCTTCACGTCAGCCACCACTGCAACAGTCCATTGGCATATATTTAGGCCCAGCACCCAGGCAGAGGAGAGAGGTCCCGTAACAGACAATCTGGCTTCATGTCAGCAGAGAATCAGTCTTCATATCATAGCAGAGAATCAGGCTTCACGTCACCCACCACTGTAAGAGTCAATTTTCATAAATTTAGGCCCAGAACCCAGGCAGAGGAGAAAGGTCCCGTAACAGACAATCTGGCTTCATGTCAGCAGAGAATCAGTCTTCATATCATAGCAGAGAATCAGGCTTCACGTCACCCACCACTGTAAGAGTCAATTTTCATAAATTTAGGCCCAGAACCCAGGCAGAGGAGAAAGGTCCCGTAACAGACAATCTGGCTTCATGTCAGCAGAGAATCAGTCTTCATATCATAGCAGAGAATCAGGCTTCACGTCACCCACCACTGTAAGAGTCAATTTTCATAAATTTAGGCCCAGAACCCAGGCAGAGGAGAAAGGTCCCGTAACAGACAATCTGGCTTCATGTCAGCAGAGAATCAGTCTTCATATCATAGCAGAGAATCAGGCTTCACGTCACCCACCACTGTAAGAGTCAATTTTCATAAATTTAGGCCCAGAACCCAGGCAGAGGAGAAAGGTCCCGTAACAGACAATCTGGCTTCATGTCAGCAGAGAATCAGTCTTCATATCATAGCAGAGAATCAGGCTTCACGTCACCCACCACTGTAAGAGTCAATTTTCATAAATTTAGGCCCAGAACCCAGGCAGAGGAGAAAGGTCCCGTAACAGACAATCTGGCTTCATGTCAGCAGAGAATAGTCTTCATATCATAGCAGAGAATCAGGCTTCACGTCACCCACCACTGTAAGAGTCAATTTTCATAAATTTAGGCCCAGAACCCAGGCAGAGGAGAAAGGTCCCGTAACAGACAATCTGGCTTCATGTCAGCAGAGAATCAGTCTTCATATCATAGCAGAGAATCAGGCTTCACGTCACCCACCACTGTAAGAGTCAATTTTCATAAATTTAGGCCCAGAACCCAGGTAGAGGAGAAAGGTCCCGTAACAGACAATCTGGCTTCATGACAGCAGAGAATCAGTCTGCATGTCATAGCAGAGAATCAGGCTTCACGTCCAGCCACCACTGCAACAGTCATTGTCATAAATTTAGGCCCAGCACCCAGGCAGAGGAGAGAGGTCCCGTAACAGACAATCTGGCTCATGTCAGCAGAGAATCAGTCTTCATATCATAGCAGAGAATTCAGGCTTCACGTCACC